>NC_031774.1:10060341-10101737 GCF_001522545.3 Parus major
ACGTCTATTGACTCTATTCTCCAATGCTAGGAAATCTATTCTTCCAACAATCAAGGACTTTTTGGTGAATGGTGCTTGCTTGGAATTTGGCCTCGGGACACAAACTTCCTATAAAAACCCAGGCCAGAGAACCATCGATCGTGGATTTGGGAACACCTATACCTTTGGGTATAGACCCTGTCCACCCAGCGCTGCGCTGCCTATTTTATTGTGGTTTTTTTTTTCCGTCATTTGTTCTTTATTGAAATTGTGTTATAATAAATGACTCTTTTTATTTAACCTCAATTTTGCCTTTGCATTTATAACAGATTGGTGCTGTGACTCGGATAGGAGAAACTGTGGGAGAATCTCGCTGTCCAGGGTGGGTACCCCCGCTGATTTCAGCGGCCTGGTGAGTCGAGAATCTCCGCAGCTCGTTCCTACATCCGAACCAAATTTAGGCTAAGGCAAAAACCACAATAAAAAGAGAAACGGATCCAGAGAGCTCGGGAAGGCACGGAGCCTTCGGGAAAAGCTGCGGCTTGGTAGCTCGTAAAAAGTCGACTGTGCACGAAGACACCCTCACAGGAAAAAAGCTGTAAGTATTGTGGGGTTGAGCTGGTGATTGGGTGAGTGTGTGAGACGTGATCTGATCACGGAGCAAGTGCGGACTTCAAGGTCGCGGTTCCATCCTCCCGCGAGGGAATTGGCCGGCCGCAAAGGAAGCGATTCGGTGGTGAAAAAGTTCTCTCTCTACACGCTTGTAAAAACCTGAGATGAAAGGGAGTCTCGGGGGACTGATCACAAGGGGCTGAAAGGGGAAGGGACGTCCTGTCGAGCTCGGGAATCGGTAAACCCTTTCAGCCAACGGACCTAGGCAAAGGTTCAAAAGGAGAATCGGAGTGCTGAATACAAGAGGCCCCAGTGCAGCTAGCTGAGAGGGTAGTATTAGCAAACTTCAATTTCTCAGATAAAGGCGGACCGAACACAACGCAGAAAAGGTAAGATATTTTAATATGGGACAAAGAAAGAGTAAAATACAGAGGAAGGATACTGGGAAAGGTTCTTCCTGTCAGGTGAAAGGATCGCTGGACATCCCACCGGAAAGTCCCTTGGGATGGATGTTAAAATATTGGGAAAACTGCCCCCAGAGGAAAGAGAAATCTAAGGCAAAAATGATCAAGTATTGTGCCGAGGTCTGGGGAGGACAAGAGTTGGGAAACCACCTCATTTGGCCTGTGTTGGGCACATTTGAAAGGTGGACATGTAACAAATTGCTCTCCTATGTGGAGAACAAGGTTTCCTCGGACCCCGAGGAGAAGGAATATGCCAAGATCTGGTTAAATGCCAGAGTAGGGTTATTTCTGGTAAAACAGAAAGATAAACGTGGATCGAGAGCCAAAAACTGGGAACCTCTTGATCATTTACCACCTCTATACTATGGACTGGCAGAACCTCCTGCAGTGGATCAAGTGGTGCCATCAGCACCCGCAGGCTCCCCAGAGCAACCCGCTGAGATATTCACATCTCGAGCGGAAGAGTCAGCATCGGCAGTCATGCCGGTAGCACCTCCCCAGCCCCCGCCTGCAAAAACCCCCGCCGCCACAAACTCTTCGGAGTCTTTGTTGGTACAAGGCAGGGGAACACAGGCCGCCACAGCCCGGACCCTCACACTTAACTGAAAGGGTCCCTCCTGATAACTGGGTGGCGGCGGAGTTCCCACAAACAATAAAGGAGAAAGCTCACACAAACTCCAGTTCCCCTCCTGCAAGTAGGACTCGTTTAAAAGCAAAGATGGGGGATGAAGAGTGGGGAGAGAGTGAGAATGGACACTGTATGTTCCCTCTCAGAGAGGTACCAACAACCCCTGGAGTTATCAGGTTTGTGAATGTTCCCCTTAATTCAGGGCATGTGCGAGCATTCAAAAAGTAGATGGGGCGGTTGTTGGATGATCCGTTTGGTGTAGCTGAGAGGTTGGATGATTTCTTGGAAAGGAGTATTTACACATATGAAGATCTTACGGCAATCCTGAGATCGCTGTTTAATCAGGAGGAGAGAGAAATGATTAAACAAGCAGGTATCAGGGATTGGGACCGGCGTAACCCGCAGGGGACGCCAGGCGATCAAAAGTGGCCCAGCGTAAGCCCGAGCTGGAATGCCCAGACGGAAGAAGGCAGGCAAAGTATGATTGATCTAAGGAACATAATTGTGCAGGGAATAAGGGAGGCGGTTCCCCGAGGGCAAAACATTAGTAAAGTGTTCGGGGAATGCCAGGGAAAGGAGGAATCACCCACCGAATGGGTAGAGAGGCTACGGCGAAGTCTTCAGATATATTCTGGGACTGACCCGAACTCTCCAGTAGGGGAAGTCCTGCTCAAGACACAATTTGTAGGAAAGTCTTGGGAGGATATCAGGAGAAAATTGGAAAAAATCGATGGGTGGCAGGAAAAAAGTCTCCAAGAGCTTCTGAGGGAAGCTCAAAAGATTTACATGAGAAGGGAAGATGAGAAACAAAAACTTCAGGCCAAGGTGTTGGTAGCCGCAGTCAAGGAAGTACAGAAGCAAGAGCAGACACATGGTAAGTTCAAAACTTTACCAAGAAAGCAAAAGGGCCCTCACAAGGGCACCCCCGACCCACGGAGAGAACTTCCTGAGTGTTACTATTGTAAAAAGATAGGACACATCCAGTGGGACTGTAGGCAGAGAATAAAAGATGAAAAGGTATTTCAGGAAGATTAGCAGTGTCGGGGGCTCTTTAAAGTGGGGACAGAAACAGCCAAGGAGCCCTTGATAAAATTAAAAGTGGGTCCCCAGCGGCAGGAGGTAAGCTTCCTGGTAGACACAGGAGCTGAGAGAAGCACTCTGCAAAAATTACCAGAGGGATGTGTGGCAAGCAAGGAGAAGGTTTTTGTAATTGGAGCTAAGGGGGACCCCTTCAAGGTCTCTGTAATAAAGGATGTGGAAATTGAATCACAAAATAAAATATGCCTAGGAAATTTGTTACTGGTAGAGGAGGCCGATTATAATTTATTAGGTAGAGATATGATTGTTGCATTGGGTATAAACGTTGTTAGAAATTCCGAATTGGTGGTGAAAATATTCAAATTAACTCCAAAGGATGAAGAAAAAATTAACCCCAGAGTGTGGCACTCAAAGGAGAAGTGGGAAAACTAAACATTAAACCTATTAAAATTTAAATAGAGGATCCCGAAGACCCGATAAGGGTCAAACAATACCCCATCCCGATGGAAAGGAGGAGGGGTTTGAAACTAGTAATTGATGATCTTCTCAGAGGAGGTACCCTCGAACCCTGCATGTTCCAACACAACACCCCCAATCCTGGCAGTAAAGAAAACGGATGGGAGCTTCCGACTGGTTCAGGATCTTAGAGCAGTAAACGCTAGAACCTGAACCAGGTTCCCGGTGGTGGCAAATCCTTATACTTTACTAAACAGACTCTCACCTGAGGATGTATGGTACAGTGTAATTGATTTAAAGGACGCCTTTTGGATTTGTCCTTTGGATGGGAGGAGTAGGAATTTCTTCGCCTTCCAGTGGGAGGACCCAGACACAAACCGAAAACAACAGCTAAGGTGGACGGTCCTTCCCCAGGGGTTTGTGGAATCTCCGAATCTGTTCAGACAGGCTTTGGAACAACTACTCACCCAATTCATTCCAGAGGAAGGGACAAAATTGCTACAATATGTAGATGATCTGTTAATTGCCGGGACCACGGAGGAAAAGGTAAAAAAGAGTACAATTTCCTTATTAAATTTTTTGGGACAGAAGGGGTTAAAGGTATCAAAATCCAAGCTGCAATTCACAGAACCCGAGGTTAAATATCTTGGTCATTGGATATCTCAAGGGAAAAAGAAATTGGACCCTGAAAGAGTGGCAGGGATTCTTGCACTCCCTGCCCCAAAAACAAAGAGACAAATTAGACAATTTCTAGGGCTTCTGGGATATTGCAGGCAATAGATTGAAAGTTTTAGTGAAAAAGTAAAATTTCTGTATGAAAGGTTAAACACTGATAGATTGAAATGGACAGAGCAAGATGAAGTTAAATTTCAAGATTTAAAGAATGCTTTCATAACCGCCCCAGTACTAACCTTGCCAGACACTAATAAAGAATTTCAGCTGTTTGTGGATGTGAGTGGGCAAACAGCACAAGGAGTTCTGACCCAGGAATGGGCAGAAAAGAAAAAACCCATAAGATTTCTATCAAAAATCCTAGATCCAGTTAGTAGGGGCTGGCCTACTTGCTTGCAAGCAATTGTGGCAGTAGCTCTGTTAGTTGGGGAAGCAAAAAAGATAACTTTTGGAGCTCCCTTGATAGTTTATACCCCACACGATGTAAGGAATATCTTACAACAAAAAGCAGAGAAATGCTTAACTGATTCAAGGCTTCTGAAATATGAAGCCATGTTAATCAGCTCACCAGGTCTGGAATTAAAAACAACTACTGCACAGAATCCAGCGCAGTTTTTGTTTGGGGAACCAACAGAAAAACTACTCCACAACTGCATTGAAACTGTGGAATTGCAGACCAAGGTTAGGCCTGACTTAGAAGATCAAGAATTGGAAGGAGGAGAGAAATGGTTTATCGATGGCTCCTCAAAGGTTGTTGAAGGGAGACGAAAATCAGGATATCCAATCATAAATGGCATGACAGGAGAAATTATAGAATCAGGTCCCCTAAAAGCAAGTTGGTCTGCCCAAGCTTGCAAGCTATATGCTCTCCTGAAAGCCCTTCGGGGTTTGAAAGGAAAAAGGGGGACCATTTTTACAGACTCAAGGTATGCATTTGGAGTGGTGCATACCTTTGGAAAAATATGGGAAGAGAGGGGCTTGATTAATACAAAAGGAAAAGGATTAATCCACAGAGAGATAATCAGACAAATTCTAGAAGCAGTCAGAGAGCCACAAGAGATACCGGTTGTTCATGTAAAAGGACACCAAACGGGGTGGCAATTCCACACGAGGGAGAACAATCTGGCAGACAAAGAAGCAAAACGAGTGGCTTTGTTAACCGTAAGTATTCCCGAGATAATCCCAAAGGAACCACCAGAGGTTTCCATGCTCCCTTCGGAAAAGGAGCTGGGAGAATTCAAAAAGGTAGGAGGCTACTTTGAAAAGGGAAAATGGTGGTTACCAGACGGGAGGGAATTAGTCCCAAAGGGAATGGCAAGGGGAATACTACGGAGATTACACGAGCAGACACATTGGAGAACTCAGGCATTAGCCGAGCAATTTTTAAAATTTTTTGGGTGTAAGGGAATCTTCGAGCTCGCCAAACAAGAGGTGCAAGGATGTGTGATACGCCAGAAAGTAAATCGGTCAAAATTTAAACAATCAGCCTGGGGAGGTCACCCGCTTTCATACCGGCCGTTTGAAAGAATCCAGGTGGATTTCACGAAACTGCCGAAAATCGGTAGGTATAAATTTTTATTAGTAATAGTAGACAAATTGACACATTAGGTGGAAGCTTTTCCCAGAGCAAGGGCTACAGCCCAAACGGTGTCAAAAATTTTATTAGAAGAAATAATTTCCAGATATGGGATAGTGGATTATATTGATTCGGATCAAGGCACTCACTTTACATCAAAAATTATCAGACAACTATCAGAAGCATTAGGAATAAGGTGGCAATATCACACCCCTTGGCATCCTCAGAGTTCGGGGCAAGTGGAAAGAATGAATCAAACATTAAAATCACAGCTATCCAAACTGATGATTGAAACCAAAATGTCTTGGATCAAATGTCTTCCCCTGGCATTACTGAATATCAGAACTATGCCGCACTCTGAAACAGGCCTGTCCCCCTTTGAAATGCTATATGGGATGCCATATAAGCATGGAATGCCAGTAGCACATCCTCAGGTGGAGGATGTGCAAATTCAACCGTATCTCATTTCTATAAACAAAAATTTACAGGAGCTGAGGAAAAGAAGATTGATTCCCCAAAGCACAACGTTGGGATTTCCAATCCACCAGATTCAACCTGGAGATAAAGTACTGATCAAAGTGTAGAAGGAGCTTCCCCTCAGCCCTCACTGGGAAGGTCCATTTCTTGTCCTCCTGACAACAGATACCGCGGTTCGGACTGCTGAAAGGGGCTGGACACACTCATCTCGGGCAAAGAAAGTCACGGATTACAATTCTGAGTGGAAAGTTACTACCCCTCCGGGAGAATTGAAAATTAAACTTCAGTGTCACCACAAATGACAAGTGAAGGGCAGATAAGTTGTACCAATATTGATTGTTATTGTTTTCCATTTGTACATTTCAAGTGCGCTTATTGTAAGCAAATTTGGGTGGCTCACTGTTTGGGAAGGTACAAACCTAGGGGTTTATGTACTAAGTGTTTAGAAAAGGAATTAGAGCAAACTACCCGTTTCCTAATACTTGCTACCTGGGCGGGCCTTTTAGAACTCGACTCTCCTGAGTGGTTCCTGTTTTTTCAAAAAGAGTTGAGAAGTAAACTCGATTGTAAAGCAGAACCATTGGTGATTGAGTGCTGCAGAACGATAAAAGTACCGTGCAGGACAGATACGATCAAAGCATCTCGGTGGGCTACCTTTAAGAGAAGGTACGCCATAAGGACTTCAAGGGCCTCTGAAAACAGTCCCTGCTGCCGAGAAGATGGCTATCCCCGCTGTATGTTCTTATACGGGCGAAGGGCGAGGCAGAGGGATGCAATGGTGGGGAATCCTGACAGTCCTGAACCTAGCCATGTGCTTAGCTGAGAGAACGAGTCCTGAGGCGCCTCCGGGGGAGCATCCCCTGGGGAAGTGTGAGCAGTGCCAGACTGCCACAGTAACCGAGCGAATGATCAACTGTCCTCCGGAACTACAAGCTGAGTTATGCTGGTCGAATGGCACCCAGTTTAGTCTGTGTAAATTGAATGGGGAGGTTTGGTGTTCCCGCCCAGAGGCAAGTGTTGATGAAAGGCAGTTTCGAACTTTGGAAGAACAAAAGACCCAAATGACCCACTTCAGAAACAAAAGGGAGGCGGGGGGAGTCCCTCTGATGTCAGTCTGCAGACAATGTAATAAAACTGTCTGGATTGGAGGTTAAAGGCAATCAACTTTTATAGCTTACTACAAAGTCAACCCTCTATGTTACAATAAAGCGAGCTTGAAAACATGTACTATAGGTGGAAAAATGTATTGGGAGGGGAGAAATTTGAAACATGAAACAAAAGCTTCCTTCAATAATGAGCCTATAATCCTAAATTTGTTGAAAAGTGATGACGATCGGGTGTGTTTACAATTCGACCAGGTATTCTGTTTTTCTAGAGATGAGGAAGGGTTAGATCCAGAAAGCAAAATAAAACAACTAACCCTAGAATTAAAAAGATGAGAAATGGAGAATAAAAGAAAAAAGCTAGAACAAGAGAGGCTAAACTCTCTCAGTGAACATTACGAACAGTTGGAAAAACAATATAATAGCTGGGGATTACCCAGCCCCAACCAAAACTTATTCATAGACCTGATGCAGGAGATTGCCACAGAATTAAGTCTATCAAACTGTTGGATATGTGGTGGCTTGAAATCGGCCGAAAGATGGTCATGGAAGAGAGAAGGATTAACCCCAGAACAATTACTAAAATGGAAAGGACTAAAGTTATCCAAAACTACACAAAGACCTGAGGGATGAGTAATAGATCAAAGAATAATTGAAACTTTCTGCATTAGCAGGGAAAGAAAAGAATTTACTGGTTTAGTGGGTTACACCCCATGTGTAAACACTCTCATGGTAAATTCAGATAGCAAAACAAAGGTCTGGCAACCGGAACCACCCGAGGGTTATTAGAGTCACTCTCAGGAAAATAACTGTGAATGAGTAGAAATAATTAGACTTTGCTGGTATAAAAATTCTGGGGCCAATCCCTTCCATGCATTAATAGGCCTGAGAGAATATTAGGATGATCCGGCAAAATCGAACAAAGGTTGGGAGGCACCTGATGGTATATATTGGATACGCGGAAAAAAAGCATATAGTGAATTACCTAAAAAGTGGAAAGGATCCTGCACACTCGGAATAATTCGGCCCTTTTTCTTTATTTTACCTAAAGATGAGACTAAGTCTTTAGGAGGTCCCCTCTTTGAAACATTAGCCCGACAAAAGAGGGAATTAAAACGAAAAATACCAATGGCAAGAAGCAACCAGAAGTGAAAAGAGGAGAAATGGCCTACTGAAAAGATTATTCAATATTATGAGCCCGCTACTTGGGCAAATGACGGCAACTGGGGTTACCGAACCCCCATTTATCTCCTCAATCGGCTTATCAGGTTGCAGGCGGTGGTAGAGGTAGTTTCCAATTACACTTCAGAAGCCCTGGAACTCCTAGCAAAACAGCACTCCTAAATGAGAGCTTTTGTATATCAAAATAGATTAGCTCTCGACTATCTGCTAGCCGAGGAGGGAGGAGTGTGTGGTAGATACAATGAGTCCGAGTGTTGTATGGAAATAGACGATTACGGGAAAACAATAAAAAGATTAGCAGCTGAAATTAAGAAAATAGCACATGTGCCGGTCCAAAAATGGAATTCAATTCTACAGGCCTCCTGGTGAGATCAAATATTCGGACAGGGGACTTGGTAGAAGAAGCTAGTGTTCTTTGTAGGATGTTCAGTTGCCAGAATCATCTTTCTCCCATGTTTAATTCCTTGTTTCATCAGACTGTTAATACACTCTGTTGTGCAAAGAATGCAGATTGCCACCCTTCCAATAGACCCTGAGAAAACACAAAGGAAAACAGCTCCTCTTTCTAAACTAATGAAGTTAGAGGAAGAGAAGGGAAATAGAAATGCGATTAAAGCATTAGAAGACTTTAAACACATGTTGCCTCAAGAAAGTAATGGGAATTCGCTAACAGACTGAGAAGAGAGTGAAATTAGTAAAGAGGAATATATGTATTCCTTCTCCAGTAAGAATTAAATAAAATACGAATTTTTAATGTGATAAATTATTAGGCGGGGGACTGTGATAAATTAACTTATGAATAAAAATTCGTAAAGGGTATAAATAAGATATATGTATGGTTATAATAATATAAAATATAAAATGTAATGTGATAAAAAGTCCTTCCCCAGATCTAGTCGCGAATTCCCCTTCAGGAAACAACAGTTTCGGCCAGCACTCAGATAACGAGCGTAGGCAGCGCCCATTAACCAAAAAGAATGAGCAGGACACGGGCCATCAAACTAACAAAAGAACGAGCCCGGACGAGATACTCATCGCCGGACCTGAACACCCCCGCCCTGCCAACCATCGTTGGAGAAGTGATCAGACTAGACAAAGGGAGAGAACCCAGCCGAGATATCCCTCGGCTCCAAGCAGGACCCAACCACTCCGCCTTAATGGCCCAGACCAAAATGAAATCAAAAAGACATCCTGAACCTCTTTACATATGAGGAGACTCTGCCCGAACGTCTATTGACTCTATTCTCCAATGCTAGGAAATCTATTCTTCCAACAATCAAGGACTTTTTGGTGAATGGTGCTTGCTTGGAATTTGGCCTCGGGACATAAACTTCCTATAAAAACCTGGGCCAGAGAACCCTCGATCTTGAATTTGGGAACACCTTTACCTTTGGGTATAGACCCTGTCCACCCAGCGCTGCGCTGCCTATTTTATTGTGGTTTTTTTCTTCCGTCATTTGTTCTTTATTGAAATTGTGTTATAATAAATGACTCTTTTTATTTAACCTCGATTTTGCCTTTGCATTTATAACAAAACCTAGTTATTAATAAATGGATGAGTAAAAACATTCTATCCTTTTCAAAATGGAACTTTTATTTGGAATGAAATCTTATATTTTAAAGTTTTTATAAAATCCCCAATGAAATAAATCCAATTCATATTGATTGAGGTCAAATGAAATACAGATCCAGCTCTCATATTCCATTTCAGAAAAACAGGTAAACTTTACAATTAATGCTAACAAAACATACTTTTTCATTTAAAATGCTGTTTTGAGAAAGACCAAAGTTTTCCTTTTGCAACTTAATTTTTCTTTCATGCAGTACCTCTAGTTCTAAAAAGGGGGGGAAATCTCAAATTTGCAGTACAAAAGTTGTATTTTTCTAGGACATTCAAGACCTTGAGGTTAAGAAGGCATCTTAACACTAACGGACTTTAAACTCACACTTTAGCGGAGAAACTTGGTAAAGCAAATGAAATGTTTTATCTAATAGTACTACCTACTTTAGCAATTGGCAGTTCACAAAATATGACAGACTTAGGAAAAAAGAAAACTATATTAAATGATACTTTAAGTAACTAGAAGTGATGACAGTGACTTGAATTTCATAATAAAAACTAGATAACTGGATGTTATCAAAACATAAGTGCAAGGCCAGCTGAATGGAGTTTTAAGCATCCTGGCCTAGTGGAATGTTTCCCTAACCATGGCAGAGGATTGGAATTGAAGTTCCCTTCTAATCCAAACCATTTTATAATCCTATGATAAAAAATAGGTTAGCTCTTGTTGCAGTGCATTAAGATATATGGTATGTCCCTGAGGATAAAACCCACCCTTGGTTCTGTATAATGTTAGTACTTTCCTGGCCTCCCTTTCTTTTTCCTTGTCCCATTGGCTGCTACCCCCTCTATCTCTTCACCTCCCTCTACCCCTAGTTTAAGAGAGAGCACCTGAGACATCTCTTTCTCTTTCTTGCCCTGGGCAATTCACGTACAATAAACCCAGGACCATGGGTTTACGCAAGACTGAGCCTCCTTTGTCTAAATGCCTATGTTCGTGGCATTTCCCCTGTGGTCTGAGTAGAGCAGACACATCTCTACAGGGGAAAAGAAGGAAGGGAAATCTCATAATAATTACAGCAAGCTCTAATAGAGGTCATGCAGCAAAACTCATATGGGTTTACAGGAAAATCTATATGCCAAAACTATGGACTTTCCAAATTTATCATTATTTACATGTATGATTTGGTTCAAATTTTTTGTATTGTTATAAATCTGTATTGTGATATTGGCTTTTGCAAGTATTAGGATGAATATTATATGTTAAATACTTTTTGGCTATGTATGTAATTTTTTTCTTGCTAACAAGCTTTAAGCTTAAAGGAATCTCCTAGTACAAAGCAAGGAAACCCCAGAGGGCAAAGACAGTGGGGCCCAAGCTGTTATCAGCGGAAGAACAATAGAGGCCAAGCTGTTATCAGCAGCCAGGATGAGGCCGGTGGCAGCAGTGGAAGGACCAATGTGGAGCCCAGCTGTCACCAGGGCAGGACGAGGGGCCCAGACTGTTATCAACACTGACCATTTGCAGAGGAAAGGAAACCAAACTCCAAATAATTATGGTCAGCAAAAATAATGATAATCAGCAAAAATAAAAACTATACAGAGCATGTTCTAAATAGGCAGAACCAGGGAGGGGACATGCTAAATACTTCTTGAAAAAGTTTGAATATGCATTAAACCCTCACAGCAGAAGGGGATAAAAAGAGTGTTCCCACGATACCAGGTGTGTTCCTGGCAACCCCCCAGGGCACCCGGCCGTTTTAACCCTTTGCTTTATTTCCTTTGTCTCCTAATTGTCTTTTTGTTTAGATTAAACTTTTTATAATTTATTAAATGAATCTTGTTTTCCACAGTATCAAATTGTATCAAAGAAACTATATGAATCAAATTTAGCTAGTGCTAGAACACATAATAAAAGCATTCTCATTATTACCTACAGTATATATAAAAAAATCTGTGTAATACAGGAATTTTTGTTTCTATGCTAGCTACATATTATTCTAAATAAGGTATCACTGTAATAGAGCTGCCCTACCTCAGCAGTAACATTATGTGTAGTCAGCCTGACAAGTTTCAGAGAATACTGCCAGTTTAATTTGCCTATAAACGGAGGTCAAGGAGGAGTTTCCTCCTGCTAAAGTGATCAGGTAGTTTCAATAAGGTCATCACTTCCATTCAATTTTAAGCAACAGAAAAACATGTGCTAGTCCAGATGGTGTCTTTTTGCTATTGATATGTTGGGCTTCTCTTTTAAAAAAAAGTACATGCTGGTGGTAACATCGTGTATTAGCAATCACTTTAAAGTACCACCCTCTTTCCCCCAAAACTACTTGAGCACTTAATGGTCATCTGTCCATCCCAGACTGCCCCATTGGTATTAAGTTAGCACATGTTTTTCTCTATTGCCCAATAATTAGAAATTTGCATAAACTAGAAGACTTTCAGAATTAAAAAAAAATAATTTAATATGAATTATGCATGCACTTTTCCTTTGTATTATCTTCTCTGATACACTATGCAGAGAGATGGAGACAAAAAGACAACAACCAATTTACCATGGTGATTCACAAATCAATTCAAACCCTCAGAACTGTTTCTAAGGACTTAAAGGACACTCTACCTGTCCCACTGTCAAAGCCACAGAAGGAATTGCTGTAAGAAAAGCCACCACAGCAGAAGTTTCAGATAAGCACAGAAGTGAGGAATACGCAACAGGAAAGTTCTAATTCCTGGCCTGGTAGAGGTGAGATCTGGGTAACGCATCCTGATTAATGCATTTGGACAAAAATTCACACTCTGGCAAACCGTGGGAAAGGAATCCTGTTTATGGATGTATCACCCCAAGTTTTGGCACATACGTCACCTGCAACCACCGGGTGACCATTGAAGTGCCTCTGTACTTATTTCTGGGCTCTTCCACCAGAGGACTCTGCATGGTCCACAGTGTTAAAACTCCACCCAAGGGCAAGGGCTGGGTATTCACACTTGAACCTGAATGCACCTTAACACATGGAAATCTTTGTTTCATGGGCTTCCCCCACCCCTGATCAAGACAGTGACCATCACTTTTATTAACAGATATTGAAACTGCAACAATCAAGTATCCTTACTGAATCCACAGGTAGTGATACCTTTTGTCTCCACTATCTACTGTTATACTTTCTTTTTTTTAATTTTCCTTAGATATTTTCTTAAATGATACCTTTATACTTTCATATTGTTATATTACTATAGATAATAACCAAAATGCTTATATACCTCCTTCCTGTTGCAAAGAAATTGTTCAGATAGATAGATAGATGGATAGATAGACAGATAGATAGATATAACTGTAATTCAATGCTCTTTCACTCTAATCTGCCCCAAGGGATACATTATCAAGAACCTCAGTTACTCCGCCTTCAGGAATGGGTTGTAACACTATTAGAAGTTTTCTGTTTTAAAACAGGAATGAAGATACAAGAAGAGTAATTAACAATTAGGTCTCAAAGGTTTTCTGTTCTGGGCAATGTTATCTCTGATCTCAGGCTCTGACTCTGCATTGTGTACAAGAACAGTACCCATATATTTGACATACAGTGAAATTCAACTCTGCACCCATGTGATAACCAACAAACCCTCAGATCAGACCATCTGTTTTGGTCATCTCAATTACTACATTGCGAACTTGTGTAATTTAAATCAACAAAGTGCAATTCAAGTGAAAAGGGGTAAATTTGTAAATATAATGGTCTAATGATCTAATAATGAATCACTTATATTATTCAAGAACTCTCATAGTCTCAACAAAACTGACTATATCTTCGCTTTTAGACTTCCTAGAATTACAGAATTAACTAGATTGGAAAAGACCTTCAAGATCATCAAGTCCAACCTATGACCTAACACCACCTTATCAACTAAACCATGGCACTGAGTGCCACATCCAGTCTTTTTTTTAAACACCTCAGGGTGGTGACTCCAACACCTCACTGGGTAGCCCATTCGAGTGCCTAATTATGCATTCTGTGTGCAGCCTTTCTGATTTTCCTAATGACCAGCCTAAAATTCCCTGTCACAACTTAAGACCGTGTCCTCTCACCCTGTCACTGGTTGCTTGGGAGAAGACACCAACCCCCATGTGACCACAACCTTCTTTCAGGGAGTTGTAGAGAGTGATAAGGTCTTCCCTGAGCCTCCTTTTTTCCAGGCTAAACAACACCAGCTCCTTCAGCCACTCCTCACAGGCCTTGTGTTCTAGACCCTTCATCAACCTTGTTGCCCTTCTCTGGACACGTTCAAGCATCTCAACATCATTCCTAAATTGATGGGGAGGCAGGGAGCAGAACTGAACACAGCACTCAAGGTGTGGCCTAACCAGTGCTGAGTACAGAGGAAGAATGACTTCGCTGGTCCTGTTAGCCACATTATCCCTGATACAGGCCAGGAAAACCAGGACTTCCTTAATATAGTAGTATTCTCAGGATTGGGTTTAAGGAAAACTCTATGGTCAATTGGTTTTCTTATTCTTTCTTTCTTGATTTCTAAACAACCAAATTTTAGTCTCACATGCATTTGATAAACATTCTTAACGTTTCACATGTCAGTTTTCCACATCATGCCAACATCATTTCCACAGCATGCCAACAGTCTGCAGCTCTGTTATTATATGAAAAAAAACCAGTGCATTTTCTGAAGCTAATGTTGGATTAATAAAAATTAAATATTTTCACCACAGTGTTAAAAATGCATGTTGAGATTTGTGGATGCTAGCTTTGGAGCAAGCTGCAGGCCCCATGGCCTCTCAGTCCTGCCTGAGAGCTAGCCTGGGAAATTCATAGGAGGATTTCAAAACAATCCTCAGAGACAGAAAACAACTGCCAGGTGCTGTTTGTCTGTCCTCTGGTTTTCCTCGCAAGAGAAAGTCAGGGGGTGTTGTGCCCCACTGACCAATGATGGTGATGTGTTGATTTGCTAACCAATAAGAGTTTCCTTTCTGTACTTTCCACGAAGTAATCTATATAACAAGCTTAAAGCAATAAACTAGAGAATTCTTCTGTTCTGACTCCCTTGAGAGTCTATGTCGTTCTTTTCGCCGTTCCCAATTAGAACGACAGAGATTGTTGGGGGTTAGGTGTCCTCTTTTTAGTTCTGGCTCACGTGTGGAATTTTTACCCATTAGTTGCGGGGACAACCTAACTGTGGGTACTTGGTGGATACTTGAAGAACATAAAGAGTTCAGCGGGGCCAGGGGGGAAGGGGGCAGGAAAAGAGGAGGGCAGGGACAGTTTGGCGGGCTTCTTCAGCTTCAGAGAAGAACACTTTGGGAGCACAGAGCTGTTGCGGTGGGGAGAAGGGAATTTTGCCATCACCTAGATGGAGCTGCTGCTTTCTCTCCTTCTTCCCTCTTCATTGGTGGCCTCGCACCCCCTGTCCTGTCGGGACGTGTGGCAGTTCCAGGCAGCACCGCGGAGCTGCTGATACATCTCAGCCACCGGCCCAGGATCTCAGCTCATTCCTGCTGTTCCAGCTGACTGTTCCTCAGAGCCCTGCAGGAGCACCGGGACTGACTGCCCAAGGGGGTTTGTGAAGCAAAGCCTGTCCTCTATCCCTTCCCGTCTCAGCCGAGAAGGCTGTCACGGGGTCCCTGGTTCTGTTTTCTTGCTAATGCTGTAGTTATTGTTGTTTGTTTGCCTTGTTATAAATACTAGCAAAGAACTGTTATTCCTATCCCCAGGTCTCTGCCTGAGAGCCCTTGATTTCAGAATTATAGTAATTCGGAGGGAGGGGGTCTACATTTTCATTCCAGGGGAGGCTCCTGCCCTCCCTAGCAGACACCTGTCTTCTAAAACCGAGACAGTGATGTTGGCTTTTTGGAAGTATTAAGATGAATGTTATATGTATAATGTTAGAATGGCTTTTGCTGTGTGAATATAGTTTTTTTCTTTTCCTCCTGCTATTAGCAAGAATTTAGGTGTAGGTCGATATAGTGTGTTTTAACTGCCTGAATGGGCAGGATAACCTCCCGTGAACAGATGATGGGGCCCAGGCTGCTATCAAAGCTCACTGCCTGTGGAAAAAAGAGCCAAAGCCCAGATCAAAGGATGATGAGAAAGGAATTAAAATGGCAAAGCCAAGAAATGTGCATGCTCTAAAAAGGCAGACCCAAGGACCAGCCATGCAAAACAGTTCCTGGAAAAGTTTGAATATGCATAAAGTCTATGCAGTAGAAATGGTATTTAACAGATGTTTCCAAAGCACCAGGTGTGCTCTTGGCAGAGTGCCAAGCACCCAGCCGTTTTTTTTAACCCTTTGCTTTATTGTCATTGTCTCCTATTGTCTTTTTATTTTCATTAAACCTCTTAAAATTTACCAGAACAGTGAACCTTGTTGTTATAAATACAAAGGCAATTTCTTGATTATAAATGAAAAGAAAGATTTATTAATAAACAACGGAAAGCAACAATGATAAAATACCACAATAAAATAGTCAGCGCAGCGCTGGGTGGACAGGGTCTACACCAAAGGTATAGGATTCCCAAATCCACGTTTGAGGGTTTCCAGGCTTCGGTTTTTATAGAGGTTTTATGTCCTTGGGCTAAAATTCCAAGCAGGTTCCATTCATCAAGTGTCTCTGATTGTCCAGTGAATGGATTTCCTGACATGGAATAATAGAGTTAACTAGTGTCCGGGCAGAGTCTCCTCATATGCAAAGGAGATTCTATATGTATTTTAACTTGTGTCATCAGGGCAGAGTAGTGGAATCCGGGCTGGTACAGATGAGTATCTGGGCTGTGTTTCTCCCTTTTGTCCTTTTTGATTGCTTCTTCCACCCCTGGTCCGACAGGTGGGGTGTTCAGGTCCGGTGATGATTATCTTTTTGGAGTCTGTCTTTTTGCAGCTTGATTGTTCCCCACAGAAATCTGTAGGGCATTGCTCAGGTCCGGTGGTAGGTGATTCTCTGAGCCAGCTCTATTGTGTCCTTGATGGCCCTCGTCCTGTCAATTTATCTGAGTAGATGGGTTTTCCCTGAGTTCGTTATCTTGGTTGTTGGTGGCAATCTGTCGCTTTCCAAAGGGGATTTTCGACCAGACCCAGAGCGGGTTTTTTTTTACATTTTATATTTCACATTATTACAAACATATTTAATTTATATCTTTCCGAATTTTTAATACATGCAATAATTTATTACATTGTTCTTCACAACAGCATAGTAATATTTATTTCATATTTAAAACACATTGGTTACAAAACGTATCTTTACAAATACAGAAATTTTGTCCTGATGAATACAAGCATATTTGTCTGAATTTAACTAACAAGATGATTTGTTCAGTTAAGAAAAAATGCAGCATGTAAAGCAATTGAACCAGACGTTAGAAGACATAATCAAAGTAATTTCAGTGAAGCTGTTAGCATTCAGTATCACATATAATCATGGAATGATTATATGAAGGTGCTTTATTAAAGAGCTCTGGGTGTCAGGGGTACACATACCCAAATCTGACCCCATTTGGTTTTGAGTTGAACACGTTTTATACTCTATCATTATACAACTTACATATTCATTATTAAACTTACATTGTTCTATTGTAAGCATTGTTTTTACCCAAGCATGAATTTCTTGTGATCCCCCCTAGCCCCCTAACATTGCTCCTCATGTTCTTTAAACTGTAATTATATCTAATCCCATCTAACAATTGTATCATTTATCATATACTGACTACACAGGTGCAGTTTGACCTGATCTTTAGCATGCACATGGCCTAACACTTCCCAGGGCCTACTTTTCCCAGGGCTTTCCAAACCTAACTTTCTTTCTAAGTCTTCAAATTTTCTAAGATTTTAAGACCTTTTACTATCAAAGCTGGAGAAGATTTAAGATGAAAGAACACCTCACCATAACATATCTAGGTACCTGTCAGAAAGAAGCATATGGGTCTTTAAGGAGGATGGTATCATCCTTCACCATGTAGAAAAAGTAAGAGAAGTAACTTCAGCAGGAAAAGGTTGAAATGTGAAATTCAATAGCAAGGTATGTGGATGTGGGTGGATGCTGGATTCTTGCAGCCAGAAAAATAAACTATAAATTGAACAACTTGCTTATGCCAAACTTGGATGACAGTTTTATACTACAGGACAGTTCTGAAAGAAGCTGATTCAGTGTATGTGATGTGTCATCACATCATCAAATTCCAGTGATTTTTTGTAAATTTCGAATCCTCAAAAATCAGGTTTCTCTTACACATTTTGAAATACATGTTACATGATTGTATACAACATATAATTAAACCCATTCCTAGGAAACTATGAAACCATACAAAGATCTGTTCTCTGAATATTAGGTTACATCAGTTAACACCATTCTGCAAGATAATGTGGTATAGTCAGCATATCTTGAGCTTAAAATTAATATTTATCATTATTTGCACATTAGCGAGTTTTTAAAAATCTTCATTACAAAATGGAACAATTTAGCAATATTCTGCTGGTTACAATCATCTGTAGTACTCTAATTGTAAGTTGTTTCACTTTTACCACCAGCTTATTAATGTAGTGCCAGTGTAAATTTCAATATAATCTGTTTTCAAGGGAATGATATTTACCTGCAGTTTTAAGATTAGACAGCTCTTTTACTCTTCTATTGACATAATTTAACAGATATTAATAAACATTTCAACATATTATAATTCTGAGTATGCAAGAGAGGGAAATATCTAGTAACTAGAAAGACTTGCACCCAGAGATCACTCCACCTCTGACTGTTCCTTAATTATTAGAAATTAAGCTTTTGGTCTTCAAAATAAGGATTGAATTAATTTTTCACATGGACTATGTCAGGACAAATGACTACTAATTTAGTTTTTCAGCTAGGTTTACAAAGCCTGTCTTTGAAGTAAAGCTTTTATAAAGAATTAAATTATTTTTGGTACAAAGATGTCCTTGATGGAGATAGGCCCAGCCCTTAAAACAAGAGAAAAGTGAAATAAAATTTATGGTTTAGAACAAATTAAAGTAGAAGTCTCCTTGTCTTGGGTTGATTTTATGATGCTAGTTTATTTCCTAATCTTCTGCTGTACGCCCAGAAATGGCTGCTGTAGCTTTAATGTGAACCAGGGGGTGAGCCAAAGCTTGGGAACCCCAGCACAGGTTTTGTTCAAGCTCTCTTTCTGGGAGGTGTGTGACACAGATTGTTACTTCATTGCCTTTATTGGAAAAGTTGTTTTCCTTGCTTAGGCAAGAAGCTTCTTTTTTCTTTCCCCACCTTTTTCCTTGGACTCCAGTAGAGATCCTTCAGTTGTTTCTTTTTAGGTTTTCTTCCCCCTTTAACTGTTTTGGCTTGTTTTGTTGGGTTTTTTTTCCCTGTCTGGAGAGCCTGCAGGGTCAGCTCCAGCTGGTCCACAGCCCAGGAAAGACTGAGCCAGCAAAAGAAGGGCCACTAAAACCCACCAGTTTTACCTGCTGTGAGGAGCAGACCAATGCCAGAAGCTCAACAGGTTCCTATCTGCTTTTTGCCTGAGCTGCTGCGTGGACATTTGGGACATTTTCCCTGAGATAAAGGGAGCAGCCACCAACTTTGCCTCCTGGCCACATGGCCAGGTGGAGGTTGGAGTATAACATTCAATTTTTTCTTTCCTGTTCCTTCTGGGTACGTTGCTTTGTTAATAAACAGTTTTCTTTTTTTTTTCTTTTTTTTTTTCTTTTTTTTTTTTTTCACTTTGACCCATCAGTATTCATTTCTCACTGGCAAAAAAAGGGATTACCAAAGCCCTTCTCTTTAGAGGAAACACTCCTTCCAGAGCATTTTCTCCTAAAATTTGTCTCTAAACTGAGATACGCCTTCAGCAAACATGCAACAGTTTATTTTTAAGCTCCTCTTTTTTAAAAAAAAAACTTATTAGGCATTCTACTGTAAATTCTAAGAAAAATAGGTAATTTGATAAGAGGGTACCAAATTCTAACAAATACTGTTTGTTACTGTGTACCCTTGCAAAGCGCACGATCACATAGGTGTTTACAAAGTAATCTTTTCAAGGTATTCCTGGTAGAGCACATGAATCTTGTTTATATTTGTTATAGATACATTTTATATTATTGGCTTTTTGCAAATATTAAAATGAATGTTATACATATAATGTTGGAAAACTTTGCTGCATTATTATAGTTTCTTTGACTTCTGTTATTGATAAAACTTAGAAATAGTGGTATAATACATATATATATATTTAAGCTGTAGCATGGTATTAAAATAAAGTCTACTTTTGTTCATATAACCCAGAGACAGAAAATATAGTCAGAAAACATCCCTGCATTCTTATATTATTTTATCCAGATGAAGACAGTAGTGCCCAGAGCTTCAAGGGAGGAATTTACTGAACCTCTGTTATCAGGGAGTGTGAAACTCAATAGAGCCAAGAAGATTGATTTATTGGGGAGGGGAGAGTTGAAGCTAAACAAAGGAACATCTAAAACTTAAGAGGAATGTTTGAATCATGTATAAGAATTTATGAGTATGTAATAGGTTTGTGTTTTTGAGGGACAATCCTTTGTTAGTAAGGTGTGCTCTTGGCTAAATGCTGAGGCACCCGGCCATATTTGTTCATTTTGCCTTATTTTTGTCTCCTAATTGTCTTTCTATTAAACTTCTTTAAATTTTATATAAAAAAATGTGAACCTCGTTTTTCACACATTTAAGTAAGGAAAAGATTAATTCTAATTCTAAGTCAACATATATGGAAGTTGAAGATAAGAATCTTTAAAACTGTACAATAATCATATGAGATGGAAATAATTTGTAATACAACAGAGCATTGCAATGCTGACTTTCCTGTCTTTCTGAGTATAAATATTTTACATCTAGAAAATCTGTAAAATTTTTTATTAATCAAAACCCAAAATGATCAGGTAATCTAGATAAAGTATGCTACATATAATTATACCATATATATATATATAAAATGCATTATGATAGTATCCGACCTGATTTTCAAGTACTTCTACCTGATTTAATTTAATTGTGCATTAACTATTACACTTGGGAAAAGTAATATAAATATTAAGTTGATCATCAGATAGGCTTTTGCTGAAATCCAGACTTTGTCAGATACAACAATTCTTCATACTCAGATGACACATTATATATTTTGCATTTGGGCATTACCTGAACACTGTGTTTCAGACTGGAATGGGGGGAGAGGGAGAAGTGGGTACAGGGAAAAGGGAGGAACTGGGGATTAAGGGGGAAATGAGTAAAATTATTATTTACCTGACTTTTATTAATTGTGCAAAATATTTGGTTGTTAAAGATGAAGTTCATGATCACCTGATGAATTTGGACATAAACAAATCTATGTGATCTAATGAGATGCATTAGAGAGCCCTGAGAGAATTGGCTGATGTAGTTGCTAAGCCACAGTCCATGATACTTGCAGTCATGGCAGTCAGGTTAAGTTCCAGGTGATTGAAAAAAGGGAAGCATTGTACCCATCTTTAAAAGGGATACAATGGAGGACCCTGGGAACTACTGACCTGTTGGTCTCACCTCTGTGCTGGGAAGGTCATGGACCAGATCCTCCAAAAGCTGTGCTGAGGCACATTAGGGACAGAGAGGTAATTTGGGACAATCAGCACAGCTTTTGGAGGATCTGGTCCATGACCTTCCCAGCACAGAGGTGAGACCCAGTGGCCTTCCATGATGGGATGACTACATCAGTGCACGAGGGCTAGAGATGCCATTTATTGGGACTTTTGTAAAGCCTACAACAGACACAAAGCTTTCTCCCACCACATTGGTGAGAGACCGGATTTGATGGGTGGACTGTTAGGTGGATAAGGACAGATGTATCCAGAAACTATTGATCATAGTGATGATGATCAGTGACAAGTGGTGACCCTCAGGGTTTCATATTGGAATGACTGTTATTTAATACCTTCATTAAAGACATAGATGGAAGGGACTGAGCGCACCCTCAGCAACTTTGCAGATGACACCAAGCTAAAGAGGCAGTTGACATGCCTGAAGGATGGGATGCTTTGCAGTGTGTTTCGTGTTAATGGTATGTTTGGTTATTACCTAAGTTGATGGTTTGGTCCAAATGAGATCTTCCCACCCTACACTGTCAATCTACCCTAAGTCTCCTGCCAATCTGTCTTAGACCCACCACATGCTTAGAATTCCACTTCAGAAATCCCCTAAACTTCGACACTTGATTAGTCCATGTGACCAAACTTTTCCCCGCTACCTCCCTCATTGGATGACGATTTTATGAACCTTGCCTTTTACCCTCCCCAGGATATCTCTGATTAGATGATGCTTTGTAACCTCCCTATGAACCACCTCCCTATTTCAGCTGTTGCATGTTCACATTTTCTGTCTTTTGCCCCCAAGATTCCCCAGAGCAATAAATCCTCTATTATCCCATGCAAAAGACCTCCCTCTCATCATTGCCTCCTCAGAGTACAGACTGACAGCCAAAAAGCCGTAGAGCGAGTGCTCTAGTCGCACCTCGGGTCATCCTGCTCCTGGGCTGTGACCCACCCTTGGAGCAGGCCGAACTGATAGAGCCAAATAAGCTCCAGCGAGATGTGATAGCTGGCGCCCAGGTGGGGCCCTGTGAACAGACCCCACAGAAGAACTGTGGATTTTATCCAAGAAGTTCTGGCCATCAGCTGCCTCTGAGTGCAGCAGACCGGTTTTTCTCTGATGGCTCTTTGGGGGAGGAAGTGATAACCCTCTAACATCCAGGGGACCACTTCCCTGAAGAGCACTTCCCTGCAGCCCCTGTCCAGTGGACCAAAGGAAGGTAAGTATACCCAAAGTTAGACTGAGGGTGCTCACAAGTTGTGGGAAGGGTCCATTGTGCCCCAGGGGTGGTGGAGGGGGGGCCACAAACCTACAGCCCACAATAGTTGGCTGCAGAAAGCACCCTGTCCCTGAGACTGGCCCTGGAACTTATATCTTTAGTTTGTTAAGTTGTTTATTTTGCTGCAATGGAGGGTGGATTTCTTGCTGTGCCAGCAGCTTAACATCAAGGAAAATGGATATGAAATTGTCAGCACAGCAGAGAGGGATTTATTTTCAAATTTTGGGTACCCTGGAGGGTGGTAAAAGAAAGTTTTCAAAAGGGTTGTTAAAAAAGTTTGTTCAGTGGCTTTTCTTCCACTTTCCAAGGGTATCCCCAGAGGAAATACCAACCATCCCCTTCTGGGATGTAGTTGGAAGCAAATTAACAGCTTTGATAAATAAAGGAGATGCATCGGTTGCTAAATTCTTTTCATTGTTCATGCTTATTCGATCAGTGATAGTTGAGGAAAAGAAAGAGGAGGAAAAGCTCAAACTAAAGCCCCCACCTCCCCTGTCCCCTGATCCAAAATCCTTGTCCCTTGCATCAGGAAGTCTGTGCCAGGCAAACTGCGATGAAGCACAGGAGAGCTACTGACTCCCTGGCCTCCCACAGACTTCTCGTTACCCTTGCCTTGAAATCGATTGACACGCTGTCAAGGACCCTTTCCTAAACCCCTCTTTTCCCAGTCATTAATCCTCCAGTTCAAGTGAATGCCGCTAAAGGAGAATCCCAAGTTTTCCCTGAGTCCTCCCCTGCCCCTCAGAATGATCTCCAAGAGACACAAGATGGTGGAAGCCACATGGCTTGGCCCCCACCTTGTGCTTCTTCTTCCCACAATCCCTTTCACCCTGTTCCTTCCAACCCCTTCCTATCCCCTGACCCCAACCCCTACTCATGCACTTCCTTCTCCTCCCCTCTCCCCAAACTCCACCCCTTCCCTGGATGACCCCCTTTCTTTTCCACCGGCTCCACCTCCCATTCCCATGACATCATCTGTTCCCATGATGTCATCTGTGAACAGCAACTCCCATTCCAATTGCTGTCCCACCCCTGGTTCCTCCTCCTTCTCTGGCAGCTCTTCTCTGGCATCCTCTTCCAGCTGCAACTTCCCAAGATGGCATGGGATCTGGAAGCCAGAAGACTGAAAAACAGAACCTGGAACAGGAGATCATCCCCTTCATTGCACCTGTTACCTATACCCGAGCAAGAGGAACCCCTACGTGGCGACCTTTTGATTATCAGCATAAAAAGAAGCTTTACAAGGCTCAGAAGGAGTTTGGGAGAAAAAGTGAATATTTTAAAGGTCTTTTAAAAGCCACCTTTTCCTCAAACACACTATTGAGATTGTTATAAATGCACTCAAGAGAGTGATACAATTCAATCAAAGAAAATTTTTATTAATTACAGCAAGCAAGCAATAAGCAAAAATCAGCACTGGGCGACAGGGGAGCCTTCGCTCCGCCAACTGCCACGCTTCCAATTTCCGTGTTCCCCCTTTTAAGTGGTACGACTTCCGGGCTACGTGTCCTTTCTCGGGTGTCTTTGCGCATGTGTCTCCAGTTGCTAGGGGGTCTTTTTCTGCCTTCTGGTGGTCGCAGGATGAAGATCAAGAGTCTTCCTCAGTCCTATCCTTTTGACCTTTCTTCGCTGTTTCCTTTTAAGGCTTATCTTGGTAACTTCCTGGAATTCAAGAAAGCTAGCAAGGCCATTAATAATCATGCAAGTGTCAGCAGCAGCCTTCAACCTCATCCTGATTTCACAAAGCACAGTTTTGCAAAGCATCGTATCTACATGTTTAGGCGAACAAAAGGGTCTCTATTTATCACACTGATGATGTCAGGGATTTGTTTGCATGTCTCCTAACCCAAACAGAATATTAGTTGTGGGAGAGACATGGAAGAGATTATTACAGGAACTCCTTCCTGAGCTCTTGCAAAGCCCTGACTGTGCCATTGATGCAGATAACAATATCTCAATGGACCACTTGTGTGGTGAAGGGGATTGGTCACAAGCTAGAATGCAGGCTGAAAAAATACCACAGCCTGTGTTGGAACAGGTAAAGAAAGCTGCAGAGAAGGCCTTTATCCTTATGCCCACAAAAGAACCTAAGCAAAGTTATGTGACTATTAAACAGTTTCCCTCTGAGGCTTTTATAGATTTTGTTGAAAGGCTCCGAGTTGAAGTGGACAGGCAGGTTGAGAGTCGGCAACTACAGGAACAGATAATAATGGAAGTAGCCCAAGCAAATGCTAATGACGTTTTTGAGCCATCACCAACCCTCAACTTGATCATCGAAGCCTGCACAAAGAGAGCCATCATCCCAGAGCCTTGAGGAAAAGGAGACAGAATGGAGAAAACAGCTGCTGCTACTCCAAAAATACACCAACAGCGTTTTCAGTGTTTTAACTGTGGGCAGGAGGGACATGTAGCAAAAGTTTGCCCAAAGAGGCAGCTTCTGCAAAATAAACCATTAAGTTCTCAGGGGGGAAGGGGGACAACCACTTTCAAAAAACTAGATGGGAAGCGCGGGCCTGTGTCGTGTGTAGACAAAAATGAAGCAGGTCAGAATAGGGACCCAGAGAAGGTTTGGAAGCCACAAGTTCCCTTTAAGCTAGTCATGACACAAAACACATTCTTTAATACAGACAACTGGCAGGTTGTATCAGTTGACCCAGTTGACAAAGACTTATTTGCTGGACTGGGCTGTATGTATGTTGTTATTGGGGACACCAAGCACACACCCCAGGAGATTGAAATCTCTCCGGCAATCATAACATCAGAAGCCGGTGGCACTCATTCTCATGGCGCGTTGTGTCCACCCACCCTTCTTTATGCCACAGGGCCAAATCATTGCCCAGGTGATTCCGATGCCACATGAGATGCCAGTGGACGATTCTTCACCAGGCATCTACTGGGCAGAAGTCATTGGAGAAGACAAGCCTTGGATGGGGTGTGGACTCCAGCAAGGTCAAGATTACCTTCACCTTAAGGGAGTGTTGGACACAGGGGCAGATGTGACAATTATCCCAACTACCAGATGGCTGTCAGATTGGGAATTGCAACTCATGATAGGTAACGTACAGGGCATTGGGGGTGCCCAATTTGCCAAACAATCTAAGAGCATCATCCAAATTGAAGGGCCAGATGGGCAATTGGCCACCTTACGCCCATTCATTTTAGACTATAAAGTTCCCCTGTGGGGGAGAGATGCCATGTCCCAATGGGGAGCGAAAATTGAAATCCCAAAAACCCCTCGGGATTTTTCATAGCGGTTGCTGATGAGCGCCCTGCCCAGAAGCTGAACTGGAAAACAGAACATCCAGTATGGGTAGATCAGTGGCCGCTGAATAAACAAAAATTGAAGGTGCTCAATGAATTGGTAGAAGAGCAGTTAGCAAAAGGCCACATTGTGCCAACCACAAGTCCTTGGAATTCCCCGGTCTTTGTTATCAGGGAGCCGGGAAAGGACAAGTGGTGACTCATCCAGGACCTTAGAGAAATTAACAAAGTCATTGAAGACATGGGGTCTCTTCAACCAGGAATGCTCTCCTTGTCAATGCTCCCCCAAAACTGGAATTTGGAAGTTATTGATATAAAAGACTGTTTCTTCCAGATTTCCCTTGACCCTGCTGATGCCCCACAGTTTGCCTTCTTAGTTCCCTCCATTGTTGCCCTGAAAACTCAGCTTCTGAGCTTGCTGACATGGTTTTCTGAAGACTTTCTCAGGAGAGTAATTGTAAACATAGATATGCGTACATTCTTTCTGTTACATGTCTTGTGATGGGCATCTCTCATGCCAGTGCAGTGAGAAAGTGTTATCCTGACCATCCAATCCCTGGCCATGGTCAGAAGCCAGTAAGTCCTGGGAGGAAAAATAAACTCTCTCTCCTTTTCACCACACCTCGACTTGTGTCCGTGTGATCTATTCATCTTCAGCGGCAACATCTGGTGACCTCCGACGTGTCTTGCACGTGACGGTTACATGGTACTATCTAGCCTGTGGCTATGGCTGGTTTTGGGCTCTCTCCTACGGACAGCCTGGTTATGGAAATATGGCATGCGGTATCTGATCAGAGAGGGATTGATGTGTCGTATGCTGACTTTCAGCGATTGTGTGAGTATGGGAGAATTGAGGGGTTTTTCCCTGTGGTTGAAGCGATTTTTTTGCAGTCGGCTTGGGATGCTTTAGGTGATTTCCTGCTTGAGCCTCTGCTGGTCGGTTTTGAGCCCCAGCTGGTCCGGCTGCTGGGGATCTGGTGAAGGTGAGGCAGCGTTCTGAGGTCGGGTCCCGAGGTCGGCTCCCCTGGGATCGCCGGGGCCCCCAGTGGGTTGAATGGGGCCACCACGAGACTGGTGGGCGTGATCCCGCCTCAGCCGGCACCCCAGCGGTGTAAGCCTGAGGTGGGGCTGGATCCTTGCCAACAGGCTGTTGGGGGTGCCGCGGAACGGGGGGACGGAACGCCGCCTTGGCTGGCGCCCAGACGGTGTAAGCTCGGGGTGGGGTCGCCTCCTTCGTGTGCCCTCCTGGTGCAGACAAATGGGGGGGTGCTTGAACAGGGGGTGCCGCCACCTCTGGGGGATGCCTCAAGGACGGCCCCATGTCCTTGCTGCAGCTGGGCCATGCCATACCCCGCGGTGAGGGACGGGACGGGCCCGGGCCCCGCACCGGTGGCTGTTCCAGTGGAGGAGCGGCCGGCACCACTTCTTGGACCTTTCGCCCCTGAAGAACCACTGTTAGGGGCGATTCTGAGTGCTGCGCCCCCCGTGCCAGATTTGTGGGGTGTGGGGATGGGTGCTGCGAGTAGTGCGGACATCGGGCTGGGTTCTGCCAGCCCCATGCTGCGCGTTTCCCCTTCTGCGAGCCTGAGTTGTCCCCTGGCAGCAGAGCAGGACGGTGACGTGGCTTCGCGTGCTGTGCCTCTACCAATGCTGGAGGCGGGCTGTGTTGAGCTGGCTCCAACCCACCCTGCCTTGAGTTCCCAGGCATCGCCCGAGCCTGCAGCTGGAGCCGGTCCTCCCCCATCGCCTCATGCGGCCATGGCAGACCAAGGTCCTGAGCTGTTTACCACTGGCTCCAGTGGTGGAAGCCAGTGGCCTCCATGGACAAAGGGTCCCAGGCTGCTGGAGCCTCGTCGGCTGGCCTGTGGACTTCGTCCTCCTGTAAGATGACTGTGCAGCTGAGCGTATCAGGCATTCCATGTGCTTCCAAATGCATTGGTGTGGTGGATGAGGGCATGAGTGCTCTTCTTGTGGCATGGTTGAATACCACTGCTCATGGCATCATTGTTCACCTGGGAGATGTTGATTCAGATTTCCTGGGGTGCATTTCTGCCATGGGTTCCACACTCACCCCTCCTGTTCCTATCCCTGCGGGACCTGGATTTGCTCACCTTGTGCCTTTTCAGTTTTATGTTCGCAGAGCTGAGAACCAGCTGTGGGGAGATGGTGGCTTAGGGTTCCCTGGACCTCCCTGGGTTCACTGGGCTGCTGTTCTGACAGCCAGGGATCATCCTGAATGGGTCTGCACCCTGTCCATCCTTGGTGAGATGCTGTCAGAGATTAGCCTCCGCGGGCTTTTTGACACTGGCATGGACATCATAATTGTCAGGTTTGCTGACGGGCCCCCGGAGTGACCCTTGGATCCAATGTTGACACATTCTATGCAAACAAGAACTTGAGACTGACTCTTTGTTCAGCAGATTCTGTTATCCTTTCTCATGACAGACTAGTCACCCTCCGTGACTTGATGCAAGAACAGTTGGATCACAGTGATCTGGAGCTTCGACCAGTCCCTGGGACATTCCTGTTTTCTGTATCAAGAAGTCTGGGAAATGGAGGTTGCTACAATACCTACAGAAAGTTAATGCTATGACGGGAAGCATGGGGATGTTGTAGGCTAGCATGCCTTCACCTGCCATGCTTCCTGCTGATTGGCTAGTCCTCATTGAGGATCTGAAGGATTGTTTTTTTTACAATTCTTTTGCATCCTGATGACAGACTGAAATTTGTCTTTCTGGTGCCAGCTATGATTAATGCTGAGCCCACATAGAGATATCAATGGAGATTTTGCTGTAAGGCATGCAAAAATTTGCCGGCATTTGCCGATGATATGGAGCTTCAAGTGACTCCAGAAACAACCTCCCTGAAATTATTTGAGGGTCAAAATAATTTTTGGGATGAACAGTCCTGCATTTGGAGGTGCAATTATGTTTTTTGCATTCAGTGCAGACACTGCATGAATGGTGTCCAGATATTAATGGACTTTTACATGGTTGTGTCCTTATATGGGACTGACCACAACACAACTGTCTCCCTTGTTTGCTCTATTAAAGGGGGACTCTGATTTAAAGTCACCTCTGACACTGACCCCACAGGCTCAGTAGATGCTGGAGGAGGTTCTGCGAGCAGTTTCTGCTCCTCAAGTTTATTACATTAATCTTTCCATTGATGTCGCTGGTTTGTTTTTTTTTCATTGCCACTCCAGATTTGCATTCCACAGGTATCATTGGCCACTGAAAACACTGGAAATGTCCTTGCTACCTGGAAGGATGGATCTGAGTGGCAGGTTTTAGAGAGTCATGAGGCTGGATCAGCCCAACTGATAGAATTACAGGCTGCTGTCATAACATTTCAGAAGTTCTCCCAGGCACCTTTCAATTTGGCCATGGATTCTGTCTCCATGACCAAATTGGGAGCCATCCACAAGCAAGTGTTGATGTTGGATATTTGTTTCATTTATTTTCTTGGGTTTTTGTTGTTTTTGTTTGGGGTTTTTTTGGATTTTTTTGTAATAACGAAAGGGTGAGATATCACCCTGAAATTACAGCTGTCTGATTGTATGGAGTATTGTATTTTCCTATTATTTATTTTTTTGATTGTTTATAATGTTGCTAGTTTCTTTGTTCATTTTTCTTCTTACTTTTCTTTTTATTAAACCAAAAAGGGTGAGATGTCACCCTGAAAACTCAGCTTCTGAGCTTGCTGACATGGTTTTCTAAAGACTTTCCCGGGACAGTAACTGTAAACATAGATATGTGTACATTCTTTCTGTTACACATCTTGTGATGGACATCTCTCATGGCCAGTGCAGTGAGAAAGTGTTATCCTGATCATCCAATCCCTGGCCATGGTCAGAAGCCTATAAATCCTGGAAGGAAAAATAAACTCTCTCCTTTTCACCACACCTCGACCTGTGTCCGTGTGATCTATTCATCTTCAGCAGCAACACTCCATCAATCGAGAAGCTCCAATGAAGCGCTACCATTGGCAAACCTTGCTGCAAGGCATAAAAAACAGTCCCAGTATTTGCCAGTTGTACGTTGCTTCATTGCTGTCCCCAGTGCATGCCAAAGCAAGAGAAACCATCATCCTGCACTATATGGATGATGTGCTGGTGTGTGCCCCCAATGATGATATACTATAGCATGTGTTTGACCTAGTTGTCAATGTTTTGATTGCTGCAGGATTTGAACTCCAAAAGGACAAAGTTCAACGGGTGCCCCCTTGGAGGTATCTGGGGCTCCAAATTAGCAAGAGGACCATTACTCCTCAAAAATGGATGATCAGAAATAACCCAAAAACCTTAGCTGATGTCCACTGGCTGTGTAGGTCCTTAAATTGGGTCAGACCCTGGCTGGGCTTAAGAACAGAAGACCTAGCCCCCCTTTTCAATTTATGAAAAGGGGGAGAGGAGCTGAGTTCTCTTAGGGTCCTAACCCAAGAGGCCAAGCTAGCTCTGGAGAAAGCTCAAGAGGCGATGGCAACAAAACAAGCTCCTTGCTGCCGCCAGACTTGCCATTCAACTTCATTGTTTTGGGAAGATTGCCACATCTCCATGGCTTGATTTACCAGTGGGATCAAGGTCAGAGGGATCCACTTTTGATTATAGAGTGGGTATTTCTCAGTCACCAGCGGTCCAAAAGTATCACCAGGCCACAAGAGTTAATAGCTCAATTGATCCGGAAGGCCAGGGCAAGAATGCGAGAGCTGGCAGGGTGTGACTTCGCATGCATCCATCTACCACTTACCCTAACATCAGGTAAGTTGACAAAAGTGGTTCTGGAGCAATTATTTAGGGAAAATGTGACACTCCAATTTGCTCTAGATAGCTACCCAGGACAAATTTCAATTCATAATCCTGGACATAAATTATTTATTCAGCATTTAAATTAGTGCCCAAAGAAAAACAGTCGGAGGCCACTCAATGCTGTGACAGTTTTCACAGATGCATCCAGAGCATCCCACAAGTCAGTGATGACTTGGAAGGTTCCTCAGACTCAGAAATGGGAGACAGATGTAAAAGAGGTTGAGGGCTCCCCTCAAATTATTAAGTTAGATGCAGTCGTCAGAGCCTTTGAGAGGTCTTCTGAACCTTTTAATCTAGTCACTGATTCAACCTATGTTGCAGGAGTAGTATCTAGAGCTGAAAATGCTGTTTTAAAGGAGGTCTCTAATCCTCACCTCTTTAAGTTACTCTCAAAATTAGTTTATCTTGTTTCCCACTGAGAGCAACTTTTTTATGTGATGCATGTGAGGCCACACACTGATCATCCAGGTTTCATTGCAGAGGGGAACAGAAGAGCAGATGCCCTGGCTGCCCCAGCTGAGATGGTCAACCTGCCAGACATCTTTCAGCAGGCAAAGCTGAGCCATCAACAATTCCACCAAAATGTGCCTGGCCTGGTACGCCAATTCCATCTAAAGTGGAACCAGGCCAAATCCATCATAGCTACATGTCCCGGTTGCCAAAGGTATGCAGTACCAACCTTAAGTGCTGGCCTCAACAGCTGTGAGGTGTGGCAGATGGACATGACTCATGTCCCGCAATTTGGCAGGCTGAGGTATGTTCACGTTTCAGTAGATACTTTCTCTGGAGCGGTCTTCCCACACAGGGAAGAAGACCACAGATGCACAAAACACCTAGTGCAGGCCTTCTCTGTGTTGGGGATCCCTAAAGAGATTAGAACAGATAATGGTCCAACATATACCTCCAAGGCCTTCCAGGAGTTCCTGCAGGAATGGGGAGTAAACCATAAAACAGGTCCTTACTCCCCCACAGGTCAAGCCATCATTGAGCGAGCACCTCAGTCACTCAAGAGAGTCCTAGAGCAGCAGCAGAGCAATACTACCAGTGCTCCACCACAGATTAAACTCTGTAAAGCACTGTTTACCATAAATTTTCTGAACTGCTCATTTGAACACCTGAACTTGGCTGTTGTTCGGCATTTCAGCAGTAACACACAGCTGAAATTGAGAGAACACCCCCCAGTTTTAATAGAGTCCTGAGACAGCAAAAGTAGAGGGCCCATTTGAGTTAATCACTTGGGGTCGGGGATACGCTTACATGTCCACACCCTCCGGGTTGAGATGGTTCCCTCAAAAGTGGGTCAAACCGCACATCCCCAAGCTCATACCACAATCAGCTCAGTCCACCAAAGATGTAACTGTGGCTTCCCTCCAGAGGCGCCGGCACCAAGGAACTGGAAAACCCGATCCCCTAATTGATTGTGTCAGATTATCCCTGACTGTTCTTTTTCCCAATAATATGTCAGATGTTTTTAGTTAATGTTTACCCTGTCTTTGATTTCCTCTCCCCAGAAAAACACCATTCTGCTTCTTTGTTCAGTGCACTCGCCCTAGAAAGTTCTCTGGATCAGACAACGTGTTCCTAAACATCATCTAGATCCTGATTCTCCTAATGCCTGTCCTCAGACGCATGGATCATCCCTCAACCAGGAAAGAATGTGTGGATCACCCTGGCACAGGCACTGAAGCAAGATCACATGTGCCTGTCAATGGCAGCCGCTGATGACACGTTGTCAACCTGCCTGGTGGGAATGCCATTTAAGCCTAACGAATACCCAGAAAGTTTAAAAACCCTGCAAACAGAGATTAACTCCCAAAAACCCTACTAACCTTCTGTTGAACTTTCTCATTCTTATGGTAGCATTTACAGTGTAAAAATGCCCATAACAAACCTCATGTTTTATGGAGAAATTGGATTAGGAAATTATCCATAGCAAACCCAAGAGTTTGAAATCTTTGGATCCTCCTTTTCCCCTTATTGCGTACAGTTTGTGTTTCAGCCACACCACAAAAAGGAGCAATTTGTTTCAATCATTCAGTATAAAAAAGAATACACTGATTCCAATTGGTGCCAATCGATCGGCCATATAAAAATGGCCTCAACCGAAAATTACCATCCCCTAAAGTTAGACAAAAGCACCTTCTTGATTTGTGGTAATCGAGCGTGGGCAAGAATCCCCTCTTGTCTTCTTGGAGGCCCATGTACTCTGGGGCGGTTGTCACTGTTTTCTCCCAACAAAACCCAAATTGTGACTTGGCTGAACAAAAAAATTGTTTTGATCATCCAAAAGCGGAGTATTAAGGATTTGGACGAAGACTGCTATTCTGAAATTTTCCATTGGTCAAACCTCAAAAGATCTGCTGTCTCCCTCTTTTTGCCTTGGGTAGCCTTAGCAAAAGCTCTAAGTGAATTGGGACACTTAAGAGTGCTGGGTTGCAAAACAAGCGAATTTAATATCAACCGCTATCATGGCCTTCTAGATGATGAGGAGATAACCAGGAAAGCAACATTACAAAATCGCGCTGCCATTGACTTTCTGCTTCTTGCACATGGCCATGGGTGTGAAGACTTTGAAGGGCTCTGTTGCCTTAACATCCAAAAGCGAAAGTGTCCACACTTCCGTCAATAAGATGCAAGAACTCCTTGGAAACATCAAACAAGAAACCGAGGGCTGGCTGAGTTCTATCTTTAAAGGATGGGGACTAACAGGATGGCTAGCTTCTATTGTCAGGACCATTCTGTTGATTTTCTTAGTTATATTTCTTATTCTAATTGTCTTTTCCATTTTAAAGAGAGTTATCATAAAGGCTATCCAGAATACTGTCTCTCCCACCAATGAAGTCAATCATGTAGAAGTATCCACACAGCAGTCCTGGTGGAGAAATGTGTTCTCCCAATCAGAATCTATTCCTCAATGCCAAAACTCTCCTTCTTAAACAGAAAACGGGGAGATGTTGCAGTGTGTTTTTTGTTAATGGTATGTTTGGTTATTACCTAAGTTGATGGTTTGGTCCAAATGAGACCCTCCCACCCCATGCCGTCAATCTACCCTGAGTCTCCTGTCAATCTGTCTTAGACTCACCACATGCTTGGAATTCCACTTCAGAAATCCCCTAAACTTTGACGCTTGATTGGTCCATGTGACCCAACTTTTCCCCCCTACCTCCCTCATTGGATGATGATTTTGTGAACCTTGCCTTTTACCCTCCCCAGGATATCTCTGATTAGATGATACTTTGTAACCTCCCTATGAACCGCCTCCCTATTTCAGCTGTTGCATGCTCGCATTTTCTGTCTTTTGCCCCCAAGATTCCCCAGAGCAATAAATCCTCTGTTATCCCATGCAAAAGACCTCCCTCTCATCATTGCCTCCTCAGAGTACAGACTGACAGCCAAAAAGCTGTAGAGCGAGTTCTCTAGTCGCACCTCGGGTCATCCTGCTCCTGGGGTGTGACCCACTCCTGGAGCAGGCCAAAGTGGTAGAGCCAGATAAGCTCCGGTGAGATGCAATAGGATGCCATCCAGAGGGACCTGGACAAGCTTGACAACTGGATCCATGGGAATCTCATGAGGTCTAATAAAGATTTCATGCAAGGTGCTGCACCTGGGTCAGGGCAACCACTGATATTAATACAGGCTGATGAACAGACCCAGAATAGCCCTGCTGAGAAGGATTTGGGGGTGCTGGTGGGTGAAAGGCTGGACATGAGCCACGAATATGTAATTGCAGCCCAGAAAGCCACCCTTGTCCTGGGCTGCATCCAAAGCACTGTGGGCAGCAGGAGAGGGAGGGGATTCTGCCCCTCTGCTCTGGTGAGACCCCACCTGCAGTGCTGCATCCAGCTCTGGGGTCCCAGCACTGAAAGGACATGGAGCTGTTGGAGTAAGTCCAGAGGAAGTCACCACAATGATTACAGGGATGGAGCATCTCTTGTACAAGGAAAAGCTAAGAGAATTTTAGTTTTTCAGTCCAGAGAAGAAAAGGCTTTAGGATGACCTAATTGTGACTTCCAATACCTAAAGGGTAGACAAAGATGGAGAAAGACTTTTTACACGGGCATATAGTGATAGGACAAAGGACAATGGATTGAAACTGGAAGAGTATAGGTTTATATTAGATATTAGGAATAATTATTTATTCTCAGGGTGCTGAGGCACTGGAACAGGTTGCTGAGAGATGCTGTGGATGCCCCATCCCTGGAAGTGTTCAAGGCCAAGCTGGATGAGACTTTGAGCAGCCTGATACAGTGAAAGATGTCTCTGACCAAGAGAAGTGGGTGGGAACTATGATCTTTAAGGTTCCTTACAACCCAAGCCATTTTATGATCCTATGATTTACTGAGAATAGTGTATATAACCTTGTGGTCCAGGCTTGATTTATTAACAGTTGAAATAAAAATCACATTGTAGGGATGTATAGGACTATAGCAGGTTATGACTACTTAAGTAGACTTCAGTGGCCAACCAATGCTAAGTTTAATAGCCCACAAAATAATAGTAGTGCTGGTGTATGTTATTTTGTTTTTACACAGTTAGCATCTAGAGAATCAGGCCTATTGAAAGTATTTATTCTGACTTTTTAAAGCACTCATTGTAAACAAACCAAAAGAACCTAGCATCTTTTTTGCAGACACTTGGCAGTTTAGAATCAATTAGGGAAAAGATGCAATTGTCAGTTCCCATCAATGAGTAAAGGAGAAGGAGATTTCTGGAAATTTGCAGCTGGCATGGATATCTGGCCCCAAGAGATGAAACAGCAAATTTGATCATCATGAACAACATGATACTGAAAATATGACCCAAAAAAAAAAAAGTTGTATTCATCCACTAAAAAGCATACAGGTAAAAACACACAGAGATTTAACATGAGGAAGGACTGTACAAACCCACATGTGATTAAACCCACATAAAAACAATTCCTTCTCCCAAATATATAGATAGGTATGTTGACATTTTTTTTCCTTGTTCAAGTTGTCATTCAGTAGGCATCATGCTCACAGCAAAGAACCCTTAATGGGTTTATACAGCTGTAATATGGAATGGTCATCTTCTGAAAAGGAAGTTCCTAAACTCTTTCCAACTATTGAAATACAGACTGTATAAATATGGACTTATCCTCTGTATGTAGAACTGATTTTCACAAGTTCTACAGGATTTAGTCTTTAAATTTAGCACACAAACCCACTCTTCTTCTAACTTCACCCTTTTCACTTCAGATATTCTTCATAATTTATGTCCATTATACTACCTTTGGTCTGATTTTCCACTGCCCATCTAATACTTTTGACTAAGACCTCAGTGCTACCACCCTTAAATACAGTGCTGTTAATGATGTCTCCTCAGACAAAATTCCTTACAATAGAGTCAGGTTACCATTTCTGTTACAGCTTGTTGTATAATTTAATCCTGTAGCTGCTTTGGAGCTTTACATTTAATTTAGATGAACATTACTATATTTTGAGGGACACTACTGCATTTAATAAAAATGGAACCTAACCTAACAACAATCTTGAAATCTATAGAAAATTATAGAAAATCTCTTTCTGTCCAAATTGTTATCTCAATTGATATAAAGTTAAAAAATTTCTACTTTACTTGACAAAACTGTCAATGAGTATCCTCTGAAAGTCTATTTCAGTGTTTAATGACTTAATTCAGTAAAGTCCACTGGCAATACAATTCTAATCAATAATGCTTTTAGCATAATTTACATGAGGGAAGTTTGGAGTAACAAAATGTAGACCAACTAGTAAATACAAATTATGAGGAACAAACAAGTACCTGGGAGACAAGAGAACTGGCAATTTCAAAGGTCATTAAATGACAGAAAGTTACTCAGAAATGGCTGTACGCAGAAAACATTGCAATATAGCACAGTATCTACTTTGTGTCTGTCAACAGATGACATACAGAGCTATGTGTGTTAATTCAACAATTCTTTATCCTGTTAAAAGGTTCTTTCTGTTTCCTTCCAAAATGTACTGAAATTGAAATTTGTAAAAAGTACATAATAAGTATTATTATAATTATAGTATTAATATTATAATATTATAATATTAATATAATTGTAATTATAAAATAAGTAATAGCTGCTCTTCCCATTGGGCCAGGCACTAAAACCATATTGATTTTTCTCTTTAAAGAAGTTAAAGACTTCTCTTCGAAGTTTGTCTTCATACAATTAAGCTTAATAAGATTTCATTGTCTAATAAAAACTGATTGTGATATTTATAGCATGAAGAGTCATCAGTAATTTATCTGAAGAAACAGAATACACGTGAATGGACAGACTCTTCTGGATAACATGATAATCATTCAAACAGGCATGCTTTACTTTTTTACATTACGTTTAAGTATGCATTTTCTTTTGGATATAAATTTTTATGTTTATAATAATCATTTTAGGTTAATAGGAATGATACTTATTAATCACCATTCCATCCATCCGTTTGGAAACTTATCTTACTGGTGTGTAAAACTTTGATGAGATTTAGATAAATTCTTAATTCACTTCACAACCACGAGTGGTTTTCACTTAACATTTCTATTTTGAAAAAGAAGAACTATGACAAAACATTCAGGCAATTTGTGCCCTTCCATCAGTGTTCTCACTGTGTTTACTCATCCAGTGCCTAAAGCAGTTTAAAACATTATTGTTTGTTTGTTGTTTGATTTTCATCTATCATTTCAGTATCTGAGTTCAGTAGCTGTAATTTTTGTTGATCCACAGACAATACCAATGCTTACCACATTTGGTACCTATTTATATCACTTTTTGCCAAGGCCAACTACACTTAGTTACTCAACTCTTGATCAAGACAAGGTTGTGATGTTCTTGTGACATGGACAAAGGACAAACTAGAAGACAAACTACTGTTGCATGCCATACCTGCATTTGGACACTGATTCCATAGCTACTTCATCTTTAAATGACTCAGAACAATAAAGAAACATCACTACCTTCACAACTTCACCTTTTTTTTTTTTTTTGGAGATTCTATGGGAACTACAGATAGATGACAGATTTTTCAAAGATACCAGTGTAATATATAATGGAAAGCATTACCAAGTGCAAAAATTAATGTTTCTGTCTCTTCCCATTACAATCTTTAAAATTCATTAAAAAATACCTATTTTCTGACTATACCATGATGAGAATTACATGGGGAGGAAGAGATAGCTAAATTTACGACATAACAAATGCAAATAAAGTGCTAAGCTTATCAAGTTTCAGTCAAATTTGTGTTTGCTGTTGAGAAAATCCTTCTGAATTGCTGAAATGCAGCTATGTTAACTGTTGGGAAGGATGAGAATTTAACAGAAAAGTTTTATGGAGATGTGAATGCTTAGCAGAAGGTTGTCTAGAAATGAAAGCAAGCTTTGATATATAAAAAGACATTTTTAGTGATAGTTACTGCTGAAACAGCGGAGAGAACAAAGGTTTAGTCAATTGGGAAGGTTCAGAGCAAAGTTTTACTCAGTTAGAAGGAGGTTTATGGCTAAAAGTCCAGTAGGTTTAGTGATCTTCAAACAAAGCATACTTGCTACCAAGTAAAAAAACACAGGCAGACAGAAAGATGACAGAAAGCAAAAAGAATTTTCCACTGCAAAACAAGTTTCAAAGTTTAACATGTAATTGCTCAAACAATTAGTGACTAACATAGTATGGTAATTCTAGCAGTTTTGATTGGATATATGTAAATGTAAAGGTATTGTGTATGATGTTGGTTGGTTGTTATGTAATAATATGCACAGAAAAAGAAAGATATAATGCATTGTAATCTGAACCAACGAGGCTTCAGGACACATGGCTTGCCTGTAGCCAGTACGTCTAGGCCGACCCACAACCCTCTGCTGTAACCTAAGCTATGGAATAAACAGCATTAGAAAGAAAAGCCATCTGAAGTCCCCATCTTCCCATCGGCTCTTAGAGTTAACAAGCAGCTATAAAAAGCAAATGCTGCCAACAGATGCCCAGCTCACTTCCTACAGACTTCCCTTTACTCAGACATTAAGTCTTCGCTTAGCAGATGGCTTCACCAGCAGCCAGCATCTCGTATGTTTTCTAGATGGAACTAAATGGAACTTCACTCCTAAGTTTTTATTTTATCAGGTTCCCAGTGACCTAAGTGCTTCTTGAGCTGCACCAAGGACTATGTGAACTAAACCTGCTCAGAGAATATGTAACTTACAGAACAGCTGTGTCCATACATTTACTTTTTTTTTTTTTCTTCCTTTTCCTTCCACATCTTCTTTGAATGACATTTACATTGCTGGTCCAATGAAAGAAAATGCTACATAACTAAATTCTTCAGCAAAACAGTTAGTGAGATGAAATTTCTTTTGACGAATGGTACATGAACATGCCTGCAAATCACAATATATGCAAAGATAATGGTTTCATATATTTTTTTTCTTGAAAAAGATATTCCTTCACTCTGTATTCAGAACATTTTAACTAGATTAGTAATGAAAGATACATAACTTCATTAAATTGTCTCTACACATGCTTTTTCTTAGCATGACTGTCACACTTTTTCTACATTTTGCATCAGCTTTTGTGATCTTCACTTAAGCAATCTCCAAAATAACCACATCAAAATTGAAAAGGATGGTCTGTGGCATTACCGTAGCAATGCTGAGGTATTCTAAATTCACTCTGAAGAAATTGCCCACATTATCAGCATGTAGGCTGTCCAAACTCCAGTGTGCAAACTGTTACTGTAGAATTAAAATTTTTCTAAATGCCCCAAACATCAGATTTCATAATCATATTCTCAGGAATAATTTTCATATATTTAATTAATATATAATTTAAAAGTAAAAATTCCATTCAAAAGATGTTCAGTAATTGAATTGAAATTTGAATAATTCTAGGCATAACTTAAAAAGTCTCTTAATTCCCCAACAAGAAAAACAGAGATTCTGGAAATATTTGCAGCAGCTAGTTTGCATATATTCTCATATCTGTTAAAACTGTGCTCCTGTGCAGTAAATGTGTAGGGATTTACCTACACTAGGAAAAAAGATGATGGTCAAACTGCATTTAAATATATTTAATGCTAAGTAACTTCTTTAAATAGCTTGCATTATTTATTTTGAAACTATATTCAACTTCCCTCTGATTATGGCTTAGTCTCAAGGGAGATAAAAATGGTAATTTAAACAAAAAACTTCAAACAATTGAGCTTTTTTGCTAGTGCTGGACCTTGGATAATACAGACAGATTCCTGGGGAAGATCTTATCCCCCAGTGTAAGTACTTGTCCTCCTGTCTGTACCTGGGAATACAAAGAGCAGTCAGACTGTGAGAAACGAGGCAGGCTTTAGCAAAAGTTAGTTACAAATTCCCAGAAACTAACTGAACCAGTCATTCAGGAGGCTGTAAAATAGACACTTCTGTTTACCACTAGACATTGCAAGAAGGTTAGAGAACAAGTATAACCTGTATAATTCAACAGCAATTTAAAGAGTTTATTGATTTAGCATGTACCTGAACTGTAGAATGGTTTTCTCAAAGGCAATTGCAACATGAGATCACTTACCAAGGACAACTGCACTCTTTCTCAGTAATGTGTTTTGCTTTGTAGCATCTAGACTCGGATACAGTCTGATATATATAGCATCTATACTCAGATATAACTGTTGTGGTTTGACACTGGCCAAATGTCAGGCACTCATGAAAGCTGTTTGCTCACTCTCTGCTGCTTCAGTTGGGCAGAGGTGAGGGAAAAAAAAATTAATGAATGGCCCATGAGTTGAGCTAAGGACTGGAAGAAAACACTCTAAGGGCAAAACAGGTTCAAATTTAAAGGTATAAGGTAAATTTATTATTAAGAGAGTCAGAGGAGGATAATGAGAAGTAAAGCCTTTGAAACACCATTTTCCCCCCCTAGCTCCTCCATTTTTCTCACCAACAGTGCAGAGAGAGAGGGCATGGGGATTTTGGTCAGTTTGTCATTCGAGATTTGTTTGCTCAGGGAGAGTATGCCATGGGGTCCCTCCCAGAAGATACAGTTCTCTGTGAACTTCTCCAGTGTAGCTCTAATTTCACAAGCAGCAGTCCTGCCAAAACTGCTGCAAAGTGAGTCCCTCCCACAGGCAAACAGTCTTCTCAAAACTGCTACAGTGTGGGTCACTTGTCCACAGGGTGCAGTCCTCTAAGGATAGGCTGCTCTAGTTTGGAAGCAAGGCCCCACTATCTCTGGAAGCAGGGCCTCTCTCTCCATTTGGGTCTCCCACTGGATCACAGCTTTCTCCAGCATCCACCCACTCTAGTGTGAGTACTTCTCTCACATCCCCTGTGGACCTCATGGGCTGCAGAGGGACAACCGACTTCACCATAATCCTCACTATGGCCTGCAGAGGAATCTTGGCTCGGAAGCCTAGAGCATCTCCTCCCTTTTTTTTCCACTGACCTTGCTGCTGCCATGTTATTCTTCCTCACATGCTCTCACTTCCTCCTCTTTGACTAGAAGAAAAACTGCTGCTCATAGTTACCATTGCCAGCAAGTTTCACCAATTCAAAAATTTCTGTAGGATTTTTCAGTGTCAGGAGGTCGATCTTGTCTAGGTTCTGTGCTGGGGAGTTGCTTGCCATAGTCAAGCGGCCATTGGTCATGCGGCCCTACTGCCACTGAGCAGGCAGTAGGTATGGATGCTAAATTCTGACAGTGCCTGTACATATTACAGGCCGCACAGCTTCTCAGGCTGGGCCTGAGAAAGTGGTCTGGGAAAGA
>NC_031774.1:10106162-10109578 GCF_001522545.3 Parus major
CTGAAAAAACTCCTTTAATTCATGACAGAGTATATTGGGAGGAATGGAGTGTTCGAAGTGTAGATTTTGAGTAAAAAGTAGAGTAATTGTGATACAGTGAAGTGCTAGAAGATTTGAAGCCTTGGGGGGCAATGAGAAAACTGTTTTCCAGTGAAGCTCACAGAGACAGATGAAGAAGACTTTTACCTTTGAACAACTCATCCTTAAAATGACATCCCGAGACTCATGGCCCATACACACCTCAGAGTGAGGTGAAATGGGAGGAGTGAGCTCTGATAACAGCAGTTCTGGGCAGCTGACATCAGAGAAATAGAAAACTATAACAGAAGTAGTTTTCTTGTGAAAAACTCCATAAATTAACAGAAAGAGACTTCTGTTTCTCTACAAAGACTGGTGAAAAGACTGTAGCAGGAACCGGGACTGTTTTAACCATCAAAGTTCCAAAGTTTTTGTCTCTTTTGTCATGTGAACAAGGGAATGGTGGGCAGTAGGGGATAAAAAGGGGTTTTCTGGAAGTTTATTCTGGTGTTCTTATTATTGTAGTTTGTTAATAAACTTTGTTTATTCCTTTTAAGTTTTAAGCCTGTTTTGCTCTTGTTCTAATCCATATCTCACAGCAAGAAATAAGTAATTTTTTTTAGTTACTGGTTTAAAACCATGACACACTTACAGGTGGCATCTCTACCCTGAAGACTTGAGGCAGCATGGGCTCATTGAGTTAGAAACAGCTCTCCCTTGTGTTGCCAATCTAGGTCTATCTTTGACACCTCTAAGTTTTCAGCCTGCTGCACCTGTTCATTGCTTTGGTGCTCCTCATTAGCCCTACTCTTCAGGACATGGGCATTTACATGATGGACTTGCACAGGTAGCTTCCCTACCCAAGTGGCAATGTCGTTCCACTAATCAGCAAACCAGATTGGTTTTCCCCTATGCTGCAAATTGGCCCTTTTCCATCTTTCCAGCCAGCCCCACAGAGCATTAGCTATCAATGAATCAGTGTAAAGGTAGAGCTTTGGCCAGTTCTCTCTTTCAGCAATATCCAGGGCCAGTTGAACAGCTTTGAGTTCAGCAAGTTGGCTTGTAGTGGTTTAGATTTGCTAATTTTGTTTCTTGGCCAATGCACCAAATAAATGTCGTGGTTTTAAAGCAGCAACTAAAAAAAATCACTAGAAAACTTACTTATTTTTTGCTGTGAGATGTGGATTAGAACAAGAGCAAAACAGGCTTAAAACTTAAAAGGAATAAAGAAAATTTATTTACAAAACTACAAGAATAAGAACACTAGAATAAAACTTCCAGAAAACCCCTTTTTTCCCCCACTACCCAACCATTCTCTTGTTCACATGACAACATAGGGACAAAAAAACTTTCGAACTTTGGTGTTTGAAATACTCTCAATTGCTGTTAGAGACTTTCCATCAGTCTTTTTAGAGAAACAGAAGTCTTCTTCTGCTAATCTATGGAGTTTCTCACAAGAAAACTATTTCTGTTATAGCTTCTACTTCTCTGATGCCAGCTGCCTGGAAAAAATTGTCGGAGTCTGAGATACAGTGTCTATGCCCTTGTTTTTAATATTTGGTTTTAGAATTCAAAGAAACACTGAATTTCATATAATATGAAATTCATGGGCATGTTTTCATCGTGATACATGAGAACAAATGCTAAAGTTANCCCCACTGACCAATGATGGTAATGTAGCAGTTTACTAACCAATAAGAGTTTCCTTTCTGTACTTTCCACGTATCTGTCTATAAAGCAGGCCTGCAAGCAATAAACTAAAGGATCCTTTTGTTCTGACTCCCTGAGAGTCTGTGTCATTCATTCCAGCCGTTCCCAATCGGAACGACAAGTAGGCACTATTTAGCTGCGGCTCTGGAACTATTTAACGCCTCTCCTCATGCAGAGTGGAGAAGGAGAAGCCGATGCTGCTGCCCCTGTCCTTCTATCTGCAGTACGTCTGGCTAGCAGTGGCCAGGCAAGCAAGGCTTGCTGTGGGCCATGCTGAGATGGTGGCAGCATCACCACAGGCTGCACCAGGAATAGTCCCCAGGGGAAGCACCTCACCACTCCTGGAAAAAACTGCCTGTGCACTGTTTGGATTTTCTTCTCAAATATGTCCTCACAGAGGCATTACCAATTGGCCTAGTAGTGCTTGAGAAATGGGAATGAGCAGAGATGAGCAAGAATGAGCCGGTGGATGAGGTGTATCAGCAGCTTCGTGGCAGTGGCTGGCACTGCCGCACATCCTGACAGGACAGGGCGTGTGAGGCCCACAAACAAAGAAGGAAGAAGCAGCAGCAGCAGCAACTCTGTCTAGGTGATGGTGAATTCTCCCATCTGCAATCACTCTGAGAGAGTGTCTTGCTCTCAATCCCCAAGAAACCAGCCAGCCCCCAGCTGTCCCCCACCCACGTCCTCCCTTGCCTCCCTTCCCCTCCCCACCCTGGGCCCAGCTGAACTCTGTTTCTCAAGCACCCAAGTACCAGCCATCCGTTTTTCCCTGCAACTAATGGGCAAAAAATTCCATAGATGAGAAGGAACAAAAGGAAGGACACTCAATCCCCAACATTATCCACCTGGAATTTTCTTCTCATACCAAAATGTTACATCAAATTTTAAACTATTAAATTATATACAAACATCCACTACCTTAATTATATACATATGTACATGCAGATACAGATACAACAAGCACAGTGTCACAGGTAGTAAAACAAGGTCCCCCTTGAGGTATGCACTGGATCTCTCCATCCTTTTGCATCACCCATAAGTTGCAACCTGGTCCCTGAGTCAAGACAACCCCATGAAAGGGATTGTCTTTGCTAGAGGCAGAATTAACCCAAACAGTTTTTCCCAGTATACCTCTCATACGTCGTGATAGATTGGCATTTAAGAAAACAAAGACAAACACCTAAAGAAGTTAAAACTGCTGGAGGCTGATGCGAATTTTTCTCTTAGCCAACAACTGGTCATTTCTATGAATTAACAGCAGTTTTAACCATAGAAAATTGAGATCAACTTGTGAACACCACCTTAAGATGCAAAGCCTGGGAATTTCTTTGGCTCTTGGTTTCCTGGCTGAGAAAGGTAAGAGCTTTAACTGGCTTCCCGTGCCCTGCCCAGGCCATGCGGCCTGGGCAGGGGCTGGGCTGGGCCTGCCGCAGCTCCCAACCAGGAGATGGGGCCTGCGGGGCTTGCCCCAGGCTCTGGCTGGACCAGGCCGGTCCCTGGCTCGGCTGCAGTTTTTGCTGTGACTGAATTCACCAGAGACTGCCGAGTAAAGAAAGAAAAAGCTCTTGACCTGCGGCAGGCTGAGACAGTGACCACACTCTCCAGCACAGCCTTGAAGAATCTCCCATTGCAGACAGCTCCAGCCACTGCTCCGTCAGAGATCACAGAACCGTCTTACAAAGCCT
>NC_031774.1:10111861-10112058 GCF_001522545.3 Parus major
AAAGTCCTATAAAGGGACAATGGCGCCCAACGTGGGGCACTTTGAACTGAAGGCTCCTGTTGAGGAAAAAAAAAGAGAAGACAGCGGAAAGCTGGAAAAAAGAGAAGACAGCGGAAAGCTGGAAAACTCCCTGGAAAGGGGAAAAAGAAGATCTCAGTAATCCCGGTGCTGGTGAGAGCGGACAAGCCAAGCCAGAC
>NC_031774.1:10112158-10152176 GCF_001522545.3 Parus major
CTATTGTCCATCTCCATAGCTTTAACAGAAAAATATTTCAGCTTAATTAAAGCATCTCCTTATTCTCTACCTCTTCTGAAGCTTAATTCTTTTCTTTACTGTGTCTGATAGTTTATAAAGTCTCTTTACATGTTGGTTCCTCTCTTTTTCTTTCTCTGGAAAAAAGGATTAATCTGCAAGTCTCATCTGGGTAATGAAAAGGTTAAAATCTTGCCCAGGCTTTGTAAGACGGTTCTGTGATCTCTGACGGAGCAGTGGCTGGAGCTGTCTGCAATGGGAGATTCTTCAAGGCTGTGCTGGAGAGTGTGGTCACTGTCTCAGCCTGCCGCAGGTCAAGAGCTTTTTCTTTCTTTACTCGGCAGTCTCTGGTGAATTCAGTCACAGCAAAAACTGCAGCCGAGCCAGGGACCGGCCTGGTCCAGCCAGAGCCTGGGGCAAGCCCCGCAGGCCCCATCTCCTGGTTGGGAGCTGCGGCAGGCCCAGCCCAGCCCCTGCCCAGGCCGCATGGCCTGGGCAGGGCACGGGAAGCCAGTTAAAGCTCTTACCTTTCTCAGCCAGGAAACCAAGAGCCAAAGAAATTCCCAGGCTTTGCATCTTAAGGTGGTGTTCACAAGTTCATCTCACTTCTGAATGGTTAAACCACTGCCAATTCTTAGAAATGACTGATAATTAGTCAGGAGAAAAGACTCCCATCAGCCTCCAGCAGTTTCAACTTCCTTAGCTCCCAAAGCTATCTTAAAGGTAAAGCTACCCCATGACATGGCTTGATTCACTTTCTTCAGTAGCTTCTGCAACCTGTCGTGTGGGGCTCCATACAGCTGCTTTCCACTTTCAGTTTATCCCTAATGATGTGACAGGATCCATCAGTGAAAAGAACATAATGTGCTTCTTCTGCTGGAGGAGCTTCTTTGGTCCATGTCACTTGTTCCTGCTCCTCTTTATCAGCGAGACCAAAGTTTTCACCTTCTGGCCAGTCTGTAATTATTTCCAAAATCCCAGGTCCATTTGGGTTTCCAATATCGTGTGCTGTGTGATGAGGGCAATCCACTTGCTTTATGTAGCATTGGTGGCGTGGTGGGTCACAGGACCCTTTCCTTTAAACATTCACTCAGCTACTGGTAGTTGGGGTGGCAGGAGGAGTTGTCCTTCCATGCCAATCACCACTGAGGCAACTTGAACTCCATCATAGGCAGCTCAGATTTCCTCCTCTGTGTGGATGTTGGCTTCAGACCCTCTGTAACTTCATCTTCAGAATCCCAGTGGTTGTCTTCGAGTCTCCCCAGGCATTTTCTGCCAAAGGTTCCAGGACCAGCTGTTGTTCCCGGCTGCAGAGTAGAGCACATCCTTCACATCTGGTCCTATCCTGACTGGGCCAAGGGCTATACAGCATGAGCAATCTCCTGCTTGATCTGGGCAAAGGCTTGTTGCTGTTCAGGGCCCCAGTGGAAATCATTCTTCTTGTGGGTGACCAGGTAGAGACTCCTCACAATCTGGCTGTACTCAGGAATGTGCATCCTCCAAAAACCTATGGCACCTAGAAAAGCTTGTGTTTCCTTCTTGCTGGTCAGTGGAGACATTGAAGTGATCTTATTGATGATCTCTTTGGGAATCTGATGCCATCTCTCTTGCCACTTTACCCCCAGGAACCAGATCTCTTGAGAAGGTCCTTTGACTTTGCTGTTCTCAATGGCAAAGCCAGCTTCCAGCAGAATCTGGATGGTATTTTCTCCTTCCTCAAATACTTCCTCTGCCATTTTCACCCACACAATGATGTCATTGATGTACTGCAGATTTTCTGGAGCTTCACCCTTTTCCAGTGCAGCCTGGATCAATCCATGGCAGATAGTGGGGATGTGTTTCCATCCCTGGGGCAGGCAGTTCCAGGTGTATTGCACACCCCTCCAGGTGAAAGCAAACTGAGGCCTACATTCTGCTGCCAGGGGAATGGAGAAAAATGTGCAATGTCAATAGTGGCGTACCGTTTTGCTGCCTTGGACTCCAGCTCGTACTGGAGTTCCAGCATGTCCGGCACAGCAGTGCTCAGCAGTGGAGTCACTTCATTCAAGGCACGATAGTCCACAGTCAGTCTCCATTCTCTGTCAGACTTGCACACGGGCCAAATGTAGCTGTTGAAGGGTGAGTGGGTTTTGCTGACCACCCCTTGGCTCTCCAGTTCTCAGATCATCTTGTGGATGGGGATCACAGCATATCGATTTGTCTGCACCAGTGAGGTAGCAATTGGTGCTTGTCGCTTCTCCACTTTCAGGAATCCTACTGCAGATGGGTTATCTGATAGTCCAGGCAAGGTGTTCAATTGCTTAATGTCCTCTGCCTCCACAGCAGCTATTCCAAAAGCCCACCTGAGTTCCTTTGGGTCTCTGTAATAGCCATTCCAAAGGAAGTCTATACCCAGAATACACAGGGCTTCTGGGCCAGTCAAAATAGGATGCTTCTGCCACTCTTTCCCAGTCAGGCTCACCTCGGCTTCCAACAGAGTCAGTTGCTGCAATCCCCCCCATCACCCCAGCAATGGAAACAGGTTCTGCCCCCACATGTCCTGATGGCATTAGGGTACACTGTGCACCAGTATGCTAATAACTAGTTATTATATATAATATAGTACCTATATACTATATATATATATATATACTAATTATTATTGTTATTATTATTACTACTACTACTATTATTATATTATTATATAATAACAGTAACTAATGCTTCATATTTTTGTGGCTCTGATGCGCCAGGTTATCTGACCCACACTGTCCAAAAGACCCGGTTAAACCGTGCCTCTTCCTGGCTAGAGGCAGGGCCCCTCTAGCACTGGTTATCCTCCCTGGGCATACATACTAGAGGTTCTTTCAAGGGGATCTGACACATCATCCTCCCTCCTGTAATATCTGGCAGTTTGGTCATGGGAGGTTGAGGCTACCTTCACTTTAGTGGAACTTTTCTGGTTAGTGCTTCCCTCCCTGAGTTGACGCACTCGTGCTGCCAGGGCAGAAGTGGGCTTCCCATCCCACTGTCCCATGGCTTCCCCGTGGTCATGCAGGAAGAGCCACAGTTCAGCTAGTGAGGTGTACCCTCTCTCTCTAGCTGGCGGATGTTGGGCTTGGAGTTTGGGGCTTGTGACTTGCACTGGTGCCATATGGGAACTGCTCCTCTTCATCTCCTCCCTCATTTTCCTCATCTCCTCTTTAAGTTCCTTAATCACAGCAGAGACCTGAGCCTACATTGGGCCATTGATCATACTCTAAAAATTTCTAAGCTTGTTGGCAACAGAACCCACTGTCTCTTGGTTGTTATGGGCATTAATTGTTGCAATGAAGGTGTCTATTGAGCTGGCCGTAGACTTGCTGTATTCCACAACATCCATCCAGTACACCTGACTTTGTTGGGGTCATTATCATGCTGTCCACCACTTCCAAAAAGGACCTCCAATAACACCACTTCTCTCAGCTGTTGGATCCCTTCCTCAAGGGTTCTCCAGCGCATTCTATGATGGTGCTCCTCCATTCTCTCTCTGTGGACAAACCTCTCTCTTACACCCATTAAAAGCCGCTCCCAGAGGGAAAGGGGCCTGGCTCCCTTATGAATACCTGATTCACACCTGAGTCCTGGGTCAAGGGGCCCAAATTCTTTGCTTCACCCTATGATGATTTGGCATTTAAGAAAAAGAAATATATAAAAAAACACAGAAGTGAAGGCTTTGACAGAGAGGCTGATGGGAGTTTTTTTCTCTTTTTCTCCTGGACAATTGTTACCGCTGAAGATCAATAGATCACACGGACACAGGTCGAGGTGTGGTGCAAGAAAGAGCAGAGTTTATCTTCCCTCCCAGGATTTATAGGCTTCTTACCATGGCCAGGGATTGGATGGTCAGGATAACACTTTCTCACTGCACTGGCCATGAGAAATGCCCATTAGAAGATGTGTAACAGAAAGAATGTACACATATCTATGTTTACAGTTACTGTCCTGGGAAAGTCCTTAGAAAAACTATGTTAGCAAGCTCAGGAGCTGAGTTTTCAGGGCGACAGCCAATAGCTGTCCATTTCTGAGAACTGAGAGTAGTTTGGACCATTGAAAAGTGAGATCAACCATGTGAATACCACCTTTTAAACCTAAGCCCAGGAGTTTCTGGGTTTGTTTTTTTTTTTGTTTTCCAGCTTTGAAAGGTAACAGAACTCCAGCTAGCTCCCGTTCCAACCCCCCACGCCTCCCAGGCCATGCGGTCCAGCAGGAGCTGGGCTCGGCCTACCACGGCTCCTGGGCCAGGGGATGGAGCCTGCAGAGATTTCCCCCCTCCCGGGCTGGGGCCAGGCTTTGCCATGGACCCTGGCCCTGGGCTAGAGTGGGCCACAGCTGCTCACCTCCACAGCTCGCACAAATGGCCGCAGGCTGAAAAAACGTGTCTGCTGCCTTTCCAGTGCTGCTGAGCTGAAATCCGATCACATAAATACCTAGCCGCGGCTTGAGCCACATTTTAACCCTTTCACTACCCAGATGAGACCTGCAGATTTAATCCTTTTTTCAGCATGAGGAAAAGAGAGTGATCAACATGTAGAGAGACAATATAAACCATCAAAGTCAGTGAAGGAAAGAATCAAGCCTCAGATAAAAAGAGAATGAGGAGATGCTTTAATAAACGGAAATATTCTTTTATTAAGGCTATGGAGATGGACAATAATGTTCTGAAAAACTCCTTTAATTCATGAAACAGTATTTTGGAAGAAATTAAGTATTTCAAAGTGTCGATCTGAGCAAAGGTAATAGATGAAGCTGAGCAGATGAAGTTGTTGTGATCTCATGAAATGCTGGAACAGAGAAGGAGAAGTGAGAGTTGCTCATGGCCCCCAAGAAGAAACAAGAAAACCTCTGTTCCCAGAGATGATCAGAGAGACGGATGAAGAAAACCTTTGTCTTTGAATAACTCGTCCTTAAAATAACACCCCTTCAGTTCAAACCCCATGGACACACTTCAGAGTGGTGTGAAATGGGAGGAGGGGCCTGATGGCAGAGTTTTCCAGGCAGCTGGCATCAGAGACAGCCATGAGAATACAAAGCCATGAGAAAATTGTTTTCTTGAGAAAAACTCTCCATAGAATGACAAAATAGAACTTCTTTTTCTCTACAAAGACTGATAAAAAGACTACTATATAGTTAGGACTGCTTTAACCACAAGGTTTTGTCTCTAAGTTGTCAGTTGGACAAAAAAGGTTGGGTGGTAGGGAAGAAGGGTTTCTGGAGGTTTCATTCTGGTTTCTTATTCTTGTAGTTTTGTTAAGAAACTTTATTCCTTTTAAGTTTTAAGCCTGTTTTTCTCTTCTCCTAATCCATATCTCACAGCAAGAAATGAGTAAGTTTTCCAGTGATTTTTTAGCTAGTGCTTTAAAACCACCACACACCACCATCCAGTTGCAATCCTGTACCCATAAGGTCCCAAGACCTGAAGTAAACACGTTGCATAAGTCTCATGCCTCCCCCCCCCCCTCCCCCCAATGACTTTTTGCAGATTATGGAGACTTTCATATGTCAGGGACTCAGTGATAATCTCAAACTCTGGATCCTCTACAGGTTGTAAAGGCCCTCCTTTCTTATCCTTATCCTTATCAAAGGGTGCTGTTGATTTCATCTTAGACTTGCTCATTTCTACAGGGGCAACTACTGCTGGCATGCATGAGTCATGCATTCTTTCATCAGAATGCTCAAGCACACTTCTCACATTTCAAAGGGGCAAGGAAAAGCCATCATAGGTGCTTGCCTAGATTGTCAGCTAGTACAGCCTCCTGTACCTACAGGGGCAGTGAACCCAAGAGGATTAGAGTTTACAGTTATGGCAAGCAGATGTCACAAAATATCCACCTTTTGAAAGAGTCAAGAATGTCCGTGTGTCCGTAGACACTTTCTCAGGTGCGGTTTTTGCCTCTCTTCACACTGGAGAAACAGCATAACATGCATGTAAGCATTTTTTGCAAGCATTTGCATCATTAGGTGTACCTAAGGAAATTAAAAGAAGTAACAGGCCAACTTACAAGAATCACACCCTCGACAAATTCCTGAAAAAATCATGTGTTCACCATACTACTGGCATCCCCCATTCTTACACAGGTCAGGCAATTATTGAAAGAACACATCATACTTTAAAATCTATTTTAGATAAACAGAAGAGAAGCAGAAGCTACACCTCAAATGCAACTGAATAAAGCTTTGTATGTTTTAAACTTTCTGAACAGCTCCTTTGCAGAACCTACTCCACCAATTATCCAACCTAGGAGATGGGATCGAATATCTCTAAGGAGGAACAGGCAATTTTACAGAAATAAGAAAAAATAATAAAGCTGTCCTTATATAAAATTCTGAGGAAAGAGTTGGCATTTTTACTGCTCTGAGTAAGAAAGTATTACCCCACCACAAGCAAGGAGCAATTGTTTGAACCCTGCATATGGAAAAATGCAAATATGAGGTTAAAAGAGTTAGAAACCCCAGGAACGTGGGTGCATGGAAATATGATAGAAACAAGTAATACTCTCTTTAATGTAATGTATCAGTATAATTTTCCAAAATTGCCTGGTCAAGGGGGTGGAACAGGGGGAGAGGAAACCCAGCCACCCAGACACAAACTGCCCTTTCCACCTGTGCAGGAAACTGCAAAACCCCTCAGAGGCAGGGGATTCCCTGACCCCAGCCCCTCAGAGGGTACAGGAAAAGAGGGAGAGGCACGGGGGGAAAGCTGAAAAGGCAGAGAGTGTTGTGGTTACTATGGAAAGTAAAGTGAGTAGTTTGCAGGAGTATTTGAGAGTGAAAGGTCTCATGGGAGAACTTGATGAATTGGACTGAGACTTTCTGGAGTTTTGGAGGCCTGCCCAGGCACTTGGGAGGAGGGGGAGAGGAGACTGGATGAAATCTGTGCCATTTCTAAAACCATATGGGCAGGGAATACCCTCACCCCACCTTCCCCTATGTCAGAGGAGCCAGAGAGAAGGGCAGCAGGACCCAGAATTCAAAGGGAGCAGTGTCTGCCCCCTTCCCCTGAGTCAGAAGAGCGGGAGAGGGGGACAGCAGAGTCTGGGTTCAGGGCGAGTCGACCCTGCCCCCTTCCCCTGCGTCAAGGGGGCGGAAGAGTGGAGCCCGGGGTTTGGGGTGAGTTGACCCTGCCCCCTGTGAGGGCTGACCACCTACAGGTGACATCAGAAAAGGCTAGCACAGAGAGGTCTGCCCAAGAGGTGGAACCACGAAATGCTGCGGGACACGGTGGGTCAGCTGAACCGCAAAGCATAGTGAACCCTGGCCAAAAGGGTGACTTAGGAGTAGTGCCAAAGAGACGCCCCCGACACATAGCGAAGGCAACTAAGGGACTGACCGAAGTTGCTAAGCCATGCCTCACTGCTGGAACCGTTACACGATCAATGACGCAGAGAGCCCAGCTCAGCGAGGTGGAGGCTGGCACCGCCCCCCGCCAAGCCACGCAGGCACGTTCAATCGGTAGCTCGTAAATGGGGAAAACAATTGTGATTTCTGTTCAGAGTCCAGTTTCTGACACAAGTAGCATTCACTTTAAAAGGGATTTATCTCCTAAAAAGGAGTTTCTCCCTAAATATAGGCTTTTAGAATTTTTTTTCAGGTTCAAACCAAATCCGAGACAGAGCCACAGTCAATTAATGGAGCAACAACGCCACCTTGTGGAAAAACAGCATCACAGCAGCCTTTAACTTTTTCTACAAATACAAATCAGAACGTTTCGGAAAAAATATTATATCTATCACAGCAAGTGAAGGAATTCCTCTGTCATTGATTCAAATACTAAATTTTCTGCTTCGAGCTGATATTTCAGATTTTCAAAAGACTGCTCCAAAGGACTAGTTTTCAGGACAGCACACCTCTGACAAGATTACAGTTTTCTCCAGTTCTTAAAGATTTAATGGAAGCTGTATGCATTCACAATCATTGGATTTTTCTACTATACTTACAGCTCCTCAACAACCAAAGCTACAATCTATATAGATTCTCCCTCAAAGAGAAGGAGAAGGACCAGATATGCAGGTACTTACAGTAAAAGGTCTTAAAATCTTAGAAAATTCAGGGACTTAGAAAGGAAGTTAGGTTTGGAAAGCCCTGGGAAAAGTAGGCCCTGGGAAATGTTAGGCCTTGTGCTTGCTAAAGATCAGGTCAAACTGTACCTGTGTAATCAGTATGTGATAAATGATACAACTGTTAGATATGATTAGATATAATTATTGTTTAAAGAACATGAAGAACAATGTTAGGGGGCTAGGGGGGATCATGAGAAATCCATGCTTGGGTAAAAACAACGCAAACAATGTAAGTTAATAATTAATATGTAAGTTGTATAACGATAGAGTATAAAACATGTTCAACTCAAAACCAAATCGTGTCAGATTTGGTTATGTGTACCCCTGACACCCAGAGCTCTTCAATAAAGCACCTTCATATAGTTATTCCATGATTATGTGTGTTCCTGAATGCTAACAGTACCTCTCAAGAAAGGAGGTGATGCTTTCAGAGAAATTGAAGACATTACAGTGTTGCCAGTGAAGCTTGGAAGAAGAGATGATGTTCCTAGATGGGAGCCTGTGGACCATTTGCTTTTAAAACATTTATTAGATGCTGTGGAAAGAAAAGGACTTGGTTCTCCATATTTTAAACAATTGTTAAGGGATCTTTTTTGCAGCCATGAAATTATATCATATGACTGCAAATATATAGCCTCAACAATTTTCACAGATTCACAATATATACTGTGGAATTCAAGATGGAGAAAAGCTCTCCTTGAACTGAGGAAAAAATATGCCAGAGGACTATATGCAAACATCACAGTGGCTCAAATGGCAGGAGATATGCCAGATCATAAGCTAGAAACTCAAATAGCAGACCTGCCTCCACAAGTGCTTCGAGATGTTGTAGAAGCAGCTGAAAAGACACTGCTGCAAATTCAGCCTCCTGGAACCTCAGAAGGCATCTACACAGAAGAGAAGCAAGGCCATTTAGAGCCTTTTACTACCTTCGTTGATGGCCTCACATAGGCGATTGACCAGCAGGTGATGGATGAAAAGGTGAAGCCACACATGCTTCAAGGCCTTGCCTTCGCAAATGCTAATGCAGAGTGCAGACGTACCATCAGTGCATTGCCTGGATATCCAACTATCAAAGAAATGATAGAGGCATGTAGCAAGATAGGCACTCCAAATGTTGCGAGTATTTCAACAGAAGAATTTGAGAGAATGCTCGAAGAACAACGCAAAGGATTTATAGAAATCGTAAGGGGTATGGAGTCAGGTTTTCAGCGACTCAGCTGTGCAGATGTGATAGAAGCATCACTTCATGAGGGAGCATGCCTTCGATGTGGGAAACTGGGACACATGAAAAAGGGCTGCCCATTGCAGAAATTGTCTCAGGTGCCAAAGAGGAAAACATCATCCCAGCTAATGTTATTCAAAAACAGATGTAGAGGGGAAAACCTCTAGCTCTGCCAGGAAACTCCAAAAAGAGTGCCAAGAGTCACCACGTGACGACACAAATGGTGGCTGAGGAACAGCCTCAAAGTCAATTCCATTAAAGGCCTCCAGTCGGAGAACGCTCATTGGGGAATGCCTATCAGATTCCCTCAGCAAGACCATTTGTCAATTTCCCAGTGATCCAGACCTATTGACACCAGGTGCACCATGTGAATTGGCAATATCTATGTTTGTGTGTTTTTTGAATGAGGACCATGCAGTACTCCATACAGGAGTCACTGGAAGGAAGTGAAAGAGGCAAGATTTCCTGATTATAGGCAAGGATAGATACAGTATTTTGGCACTTATTTATCCATGTGTTGTTTCTGCACACCAGAATGAAGAATTGATGGTTTTAGCTCAAGCTCTACATCCTCCATTGATCCTTCTGCCAGAAACTTTAATAGCTAAAGCCATTGCTTTGCCTCCGCATGCAAATTATCCAATCAGGCCATTGAATCAGTGGGAAAGTTTTATCATTAATGAGTATATGGAAGTTCACGCCACCTGGGTGAAGCAGATAAGCCACAACAGGCCTGTAATCACCTGCATTATATAATGACAAGACGGTCTCAATCCAAGGGACAATGGACACAGGTGCTGATGTCACAGTCATCTCACATCTCTTCTGGCCCCAGGAATGGAACCTAAAAACTCCCTTGAGTACCCCTTCAGGCATTGGAGTGAACACCTTGTGCCTGCAAAGCGAACATCCCATCATAATTACAGGGCCAAGAGAGAAAACAGCCATCGCTCATCCTTTTGTGGTGCAGAGACCTTTCTCAGTATGGGGAAGAGACATTTTATCCCAATGGGAAATGAGAATGGAAATGGATTTTTAATAGGGGTCACTGAGGCACTCACTGCCTTGAAACTGACTTGGAAAACAGACAACCCTATTTGGGTGGATCAGTGGGCCCTGGGAAGAGAAAAATTGAGTGCCCTCAAAAAGCTGGTCAAAGAACAGTTGCAGAACGGCCGCATTAAGCCAACGACCAGTTCCTGTAATTCTCCAGTTTTCGTGATTCATAAAAAATATTCAGGGTCATAGAGATTGATTCATGATCTCCGCAAAATCAATGAGGTCATTGAAGAGATGGGACCCCTTTAGCTCGGACTTCCGTCTCTTTTGATGATTCCAAGACATTGGCTGTTGAAGAATGGCTTGCTTCTCGAGACCATAGCTCCTTAGAAAGCCTGCACAACCCTGACTTTGAGCTAGCATGAGTCCTTGGCAAAATATTGTACCAAAGAAATGAAGAAGACTAATTGTTAGTAAGACAATGAAGAATAGATGAGAATTAGGATGAGAAATCTGCTAAATGTATCTTGTGAATGTACCTTATGAAGTTTGTCAGGATGTGAATTCTGCAGAATGTAGCCTAATTAACTGCTTAATGTATCTTAGTAAGTTTCACTAAAAAGTATCTTACAGAGCTCAGGTGTTATGAGGTGGAGCAATAGAAATGTAGAAGTTAACATGTGAAAAATAGCAATTATCCAATCATAATAGAATATAGATCACATGTTACCTTTTCAAAATACTATAAAAATGTAGCTAAGATTGCAATAAATTTGGAACAAGCAGCTTACTCACATTGGGTCATCTCTTGATTCCTGAATCCATCTCCTACAATTGGCCAATCATGATCTTTGATCTCAAGGACTGTTTCTTCAACATTCCACTTTATCCAGAAGATGCTCCTCGATTTGCTTTCTCTGTTCCAAGCATCAACAGAATGAAACTTCTGCAGAGATACCATTGGGTGGTGCTACCCCAAGGTCTCTGCAATTCTCCGACAATTTGTCAATGGTTTGTGGTGCGAGTCTTGTCCCCGGTGAGGAAAAAACATCTGAAGGCATTGATCATTCATTATATGGATGATCATCTTATTGCAGCTTCGACACAGCAAGAACTAGAGGAGACTTGCAGCAGCATGTTTACATAAATACAGAAGGCAGGATTGGAAATTTCTACTTTAAAAATTCAGGAAACCTCACCATGGAGCTACTTGGGATGGAGGATCACAGCAGAAGCGATAAGGCCACAGAAAATGCAAGTGAGGACTTAGGTTAATAATTTGCAGGACTTACAGTGACTCTTGGGTGACATCAACTGCATCAGTTTGAGAATCACAAATTATGAACTTTCATCTCTTTTCAATCTATTGAAAGGAGACAGTAATATTAGATCTCCCAGAACTCTCGCGCCTGAAGCTCGGGATGCCCTCAAGAAGATCACTGAAGCCCTTCAGCAAAGACAAGCACATAATTTTTCAATGACTCTCCCCTTTTCTTTGGGAGTGTTAGGGGAGGGCATTCAATTGTATGGTCTTATATTCCAATGGGATTATTCAGAAAGAGATCCTTTGTTGATAATAGAATGGGTGTTCTTGCCCTACAGATATCCTAAGATGATTTATAGTCCATTAGACATGGCAGCCCACATAATTATCAGGGCCAGACCAGATTGTTAACTATGGCAGGCAAAGATTTTGCTACAATCTACCTGTCGCTGAAGACAAATTATTTAGATTGGGCATCGCAAAAATCAGATGATTTGCAAATTGCATTGCTAAATTTTTCAGGTGTTTTTTCAAATCATTTCCCAAGCCATAAACTGCTGCAGTCAAAATTAAGTTACAGAGAAAAACCAAAAATAAGTGAGCTACCGTTGGATGCAATAACACTATTTACCAACGGTTCAGGAAAAATGCATAAATCAGTCATAACATGGCAGGATGCAACCACAAAAAGATGGGAATCAGATATTCAAACAGTACAAGGCTCACCTCAAATTGCAGAGTTAGCAGCAGTGGTCAGAGCATTTCAATTATTTCAAGAACCTCTCAATTTAATCACAGATTCAGCCTATGTTGCAAACATTGTCAAAAGGAAAGATCTTGATAATGATAATGAGAATTTGTACCGTTATCTTGTGAGTATGAAGAAATTATTAGAGCAAAGGGATAATCAGTGTTTTGTTTCTCACATCAGAGCACATTCTTCTCTTCCAGGGTTTTTGGCAGAAGGAAATGCCTGAGCAGATAAGTTAGCCATGGTTATTTCAGATACCTTGCCAAACACTTTTGAACAAGCAAAATTGAGTCATGCATTCTTTCATCAGAATGCTCAAGCATACTTCTCACATTTCAAAGGAGCAAGGAAAAGCCATCATAGGTGCTTGCCTAGATTGTCAGCTAGTACAGCCTCCTGTACCTACAGGGGCAGTGAACCCAAGAGGATTAGAGTTTACAGTTATGGCAAGCAGATGTCACAAAATATCCACCTTTTGGAAGATTCAAGAATGTCCATGTGTCCGTAGACACTTTCTCAGGTGCGGTTTTTGCCTCTCTTCACACTGGAGAAACAGCATAACATGCATGTAAGCATTTTTTGCAAGCATTTGCATCATTAGGTGTACCTAAGGAAATTAAAAGAAGTAACAGGCCAACTTACAAGAATCACACCCTCGACAAATTCCTGAAAAAATCATGTGTTCACCATACTACTGGCATCCCCCATTCTTACACAGGTCAGGCAATTATTGAAAGAACACACCATACTTTAAAATCTATTTTAGATAAACAGAAGAGAAGCAGAAGCTACACCTCAAATGCAACTGAATAAAGCTTTGTATGTTTTAAACTTTCTGAACAGCTCCTTTGCAGAACCTACTCCACCAATTATCAGCCATTTCTCAAATAGTACCCAGGCGAAACTGAAGGAGAAACCATTGGTTTTGATCAGAAATGTAGAGTCAGAACGGATTGAAAGTCCATTTCAACTAATTACCTGGGGAAAAGGGTATGCTTGTGTTTCGCAGGTGAAGGACAAAAAATGGGTTCCCGCAAAGCACGTGAAACCGCATCGAGCCAAGAAGCAAGCAGACGGAGACCCCAGAAACTGAGAAGCAAGCACACAAATGTGATCCAACATGAAAACAGCATCTGACATTGTGAGAACAGACAACCTACATGCAAAAATTAGTAGACTGGGAACTCTGTTAGGGAGGGTTGTTCAGAGATCTGAGAATTCCTATAAAAGATAAAGTTGGGGTTTTTTTTTGCAAAGAGAAAGGAGGAGATGTTAGTCTGAGGCACAGAGTTTGCCCTTGTCTCTGTTGCCTAGCTCTGACATCCAAGAAAACACTGAATTTCATATAACACCATGAAAATAACAAACAGAAAAACTAAAAGTGTATGTAGATTAGAGAGTTTTCTTAAGTCACTAGGTGAAAAAGTTAAAGTTTAGAGTTTAAACTAGTTTAGAGAACAGAAGACAAGATAGAGGGTTTAGGGTGTTGTCTCTTTTCCTTCTTCTTTCTTCTTCATCTTCTTCTAGAGGTTTCTGGGTAGTAGCAAGTGATTGGACAGAGAATGCCGCAGTGCAGCATCCAGGCATTAGGTCATTGAGTGACTAAGAAAAATAATTTACGTGTCTATTGTTAATTGGGTGAAAATAAGTATAAAGATAAAAGAGCTGTGTATTTTAGGGCCATTTTGTGCCTTTCAAGCCAACTTGAGCCAGGCGATGGTGGGTTGAACTTGAGCAGAAAGTCTGGGGAAGACCTGCCAAGTCTTTTGATTATATATTAATAAACGCAAGAAACAAGAAGCTAACAAGCCTTTGGAGTATCCTTCCTGAAACAGAACTGAGATAAAGGAAACTCTCCATGAGGAGAGTTCAGTCCTGAGGAGACCGAAATCTGGCAACAGTCCCACTCTGACATATATGACCCACAGACCACCATTCCTCAGGTGCGTCCCTGACCTAGTGCAGGTGACCCACAGCTGTAACTCCTTCAGAAATACCCACTTGAGCACTGCACACCTCCTTCCAAGAGTACATTTCCAGCCACATTTATAGCAACTTATCTTCATCAATCAACTTCCAAGGCCATACCCTCCACATCTTCAGCAGAATTGTCCTGCCCCTCTTTCTTAAATATGTGTGAACAGGGAGGCCATACGCTCCTCTAATAGGTTGCAGTGTTGGCATGTGATGGAGCGTTTATATCCATAAATGGAACCAGAAGAAGCAGCATGCAAAAGCTTGTGGCCTCTTCTTCCTATGCAGGGCACCTCAGAAAATTTCTAAAACCCTACTCAATGTACTCAGAGAAGTTGTGAAAAGTTTAACAAATATTCACCAAAAAATTGATTTGCAATTTTTTTGAGCAAATGCAGACATAAAGGCTCTCTGAAGCAGACTAAATATACTGTATAATATACAAAACAATGTGTATCTTGAATGCTGCATTTTGCTGCAGGTCTGCAGATTGGTTTATGGAGATTCAATACAAATTACAGACAGTGGCTGCAAACTAAAGTCATCCTCCAAAAGTTAAGGCAATGAGAGCAGTAGGTGCAGTTTGCTTAACTCCTTCACATTACTGAACAGGCAGGGCTGTTGGAGTCAGAGCCACAGAAAATATTCCCTTATCTGTCCTGACAGGCTCTGACACCCAAGAGAACACAGAGTTTAGCCTAAAGCCATGGAGACAGCTTCTAAAGTTAAGTAAAGAAACTAATAATGTGAGTGTGTAAGTTAGTGTGAGTTATCCTAAGTCACTGGATGAAAAAGTTAGAGTTTGGAGTTTTAGTTCTATTAATAAGTGAATCCAAGATGGAGACTTTGGGGTGTTGTCTCTTTCTTCTTGTTCTTTTTCTTCCTTCTTCATTTCTTCTTCTAAGGATTTTTGGGTAGTACTAGGGGATTGGATAAAAAAGTCTGCATTGCAGCACACAGGTGTCAGGTCATTGGGTCACTAAAGAAAATAAGTTACTTGGCATTTTATTATTGGATAAATAGACACATAAAAGGCCTTGAAGAGATTCTTTATCCCTCCATTTTGCACCTTGCTACCCTGCTGTATATAGCTCCTTGTACTTTGTATATATGTAAAATAGATAAGAAAGAATAAACACCTAATTCTGAACATGAGAAAACAGTCTCTCTCTCTCATCAATCTCAGTCCTGGGAAAAGAACCCAACCCCAAGTGTCTCTGCAACACAGGGCAACACAACAGCTGCAATTAATCAAGTAATGACTAAGCCTAGAATATATGTTTTTGAAGTCAATATGGAATCATAGAATCATTTAGTTTGAAAAAGACCTTTAAGATCACTGAGTTCAACTGTTAACCCAGCACTGCCAAGTCGACCAGTAAAACACAAGTGCCTAGAAAAACATCCTTCTAGATTTATAATGAAATAAGGATTCCTCTTGATTTTCACAAGCACACCCTTGCCTCATTTATCCCATGAGTATATGCTAGCAAGATCATCTTAGACCCATTCATTTACAATAATTACAATATGCTTATTCTACATATTTCACTTTCATTCCAAATGAAAGCCAGAAAAAGGACACTATTGTTTTAGACTCTTTCATTATGCTTTAAGAAAAATGCATAAAGCTTTATACAGTGAAATGTGATCTTTTACTCAGAACTTTAAAAGCTTTTCTTTTCACCATATTCTTTCTCTAAAATTGTATTATGTTCCTGAAAGTTTAGTGAATGGTAAAAAAGCAGAAAAATAAATGGCTTACAACATATGAATTCAAACCAACAGTGATAATTTTAACTATTTTATTCTATATATCATACAGATAATTCTTCCTCTGAAGTAGCTGCCACCAAGAACATGGCACTAAGTGTGTATTTGCATTACTACAAGATGACAATTTCTACCTTCTCATGTTTTTAAGAGTTTAGAAGTGTCTAGGGCTTCTGATCAGAGTTTTAGAAGACACTCTAAAAGTGACGATTGAGCAGATGCTCACATCTCTAATTTTTTTATTTCATATATTTATATTCCCTAAATGATGATCAGCTCTAGATTGAGGGTATAATTATTCCACTGATTAAAAATTGAAGCAATAATTAAAAGTTAGCAACTACCTTTTCCTAATACATCAATACAGAAAGCATTATCAGTGTCACAACAATCTTAACCTAGAAATACTTGGAACACATGTAGACAATGTCAAGAACTTAAAAAACATGCTTAGCCATTTTTTTCAAAGAATAAGTGTGGCACTTGGGGATATAGTTTAGTTCTGAACATAGTGGTGCTGGGGTAATGGCTGGATTCAATGATCTTGGAGGCTCTTTTCCAGCCTTAACAATTCTCTGGTTTACTGGCATCTGATTTAATTTCTTGCTTATATTGAGTTAAAACTTAAAGTGCACTTCTTAATACTAGCATTATCTAAGAAAGTGCTATAAATTATAAACAAAGTACCCATGCGTAATCAAAATAAGAGGATAATAATAAAAACATAAAAGTAGATATTTTTAAAATATGCTGTTGGTATTCAGAAAACAGATATAGTTAGAAGTGCCAGAATGTTGTGGTTTTAAAGAAGTAACTAAAAAATTACTAGAAAACCTACTTATTTCTTGCTGTGAGATATGGATTAGAACAAGAGCAAAACATGCTTAAAACTTAAAAGGAATAAACAAAGTTTATTAACAAAACTACAAGAATAAGAACACTAGAATTAACCTCCAGAAAACCATTTTATCCCCTACTACCCACCATTACCTTGTTCACATGACAACATAGGGACAAAACAACTTTGGAACTTTGGTGTTTAAAACAGTCCCAATTCATGCTAGAGTATTTTCATCAGTCTTTTTAGAGAAACAGAAGTCTTCTTCTGCTAATCTATGGAGTTTTTCAAAAGAAAACCATTTTTGTTATAGTTTTCTATTCCTCTGATGCCAGCTGCCCAGAAAAATCTGCCATCAGTTCACTCCTCCCATTTCACATCACTCTGAGGTGTGTATATGGGCCATGAGTCTAGGGATATCATTTTTTAAGGATGAGTTATTCAAAGGCAAAAGTTCTCTTCATCTGTCTCTGTGAGCTTCGCTGGAAAACAGTTTTCTCATTGCCCTCAAGGCCTCAAATCTTCGCTTCACTTTATTCCAGCACTTCACAGTATCACAATTACTCTACTTTTTGCTCAAAATCTACACTTTCAACACTCCATTCCTCCCAATATACTCTGTCATGAGTTAAAGGAGGTTTTTTAGAACACTATTGTCCATCTCCATAGCTTTAACAGAAAAATATTTCAGCTTATAAAGCATCTCCTTATTCTCTCTTCCCCATCTAAAACTTAACTCTTTTCTTCACTGTCTTCTTCATGTTGTCTCTCTCTCTCTCTGTCTCTCTGGGAAAAAGGAGTAATCTGTACATTTTATCCAGGTAGTAAAAGAATTAAAGTCTTGGAAAAGCTGCAGGTGTTCATGGTGTCAGGTTTCAGTCCAGCAGCAGAAACTACAAACTAAACCAGGCTGGCCGGCCCTGTTTCTCCCCCACCCCACCCTCTGCAGCCTTGTCTGGCCTGGAGAGGGGGGAGGAGGCCAAGACAGAGCCTTGTTACCTTGTCAGAAGCCGGAAACACAAAGAGCACAAGACAGCTCTGGCTTTACATCTTAAGGCGGTGTTCACAAGTTGATCTCACTTTTCAATGGTCAAATCTGCTGTCAATTCTTAGAAATGACTGATAATTGGTCAGGAGAAAAGACTCCCATCAGCCACCAGCAGCTTCAACTTCCTTAGCTCCCAAAGCTATCTTAAAGGTAAAGTCACCCCATGACACAGAAGCAGCTTTGGATCAGATCAATGTTGATTCTCTACAAATGAACTGAAAGTAGGAAATACTATCAGTAAACCTAGTAGAGAACACGTGCAAGCCTAGAAATATGAACACAAGTACTTCAGGATTCAGATGAATGCCTTACAGGACCCTTCTGAGGAGGTAATCATAACTGGCAGTCACCAGATTCTGTATTAAAAGATGCATATGACAAGTGCAACATACAACTCATGTTTATTAAAACAGATTGAAATGAGATTTGGTACTATTTAAGCCCTTTGGCAAGAATCAGTTTTTACTCGCTAGCAAGAATACAGATCAGCAACTATATGGAAATTACAACAAAAAAGGGGATAAAAATTATTTTGAAAATAGATTTTAGAAGCCACATGCAAAATCAACCATATTTATTTTATGTTAAAAAAAGTAATTCAGTCATTATAACATTGTAATAAAACTTCAATTTCCTTTCCGAATTCCTGACTCCTTGCAAGACTTGCTTGTAAATTTAACACTTACACTGTTTTTTTGAGCAGGATGATTTGCAGAACTACCATTTAAGTTCAACTCAAAGCAAATATCATCTGTTAAAGAATCTGCAAAAGTACACAGGTCTTTGTGGCTCTAAATGGAGAAATAGCATTTTCAAAATTTGGTAAGCAGCACTTCATATTATTAATCTCATAGCAAAGTCAAATTAACATATATGTGGACAAACAAACTGCAGATACATAGAGCTGGAATTACTAATTTTAATTTCTTCAAGTTTCTCTCCCCTTTTCCAGTTCTTTAAAAGTATGAACTCAAGTAAAAAAAAACAAAACAAAAAAAAAACAACATTTGTCCAAAAGACATATAGAGACAGACGAAAGGGAAAAAAAAAAAGTGTCTGAACCAAACCCAGCAACTAAACTAAGAGCACCCAAAAGGTGGTGGTGGTGATTTTGAAAGGCAAGATTGTACACTGATAAATCTAAATATTTTTTTTCTAGGGACATCCTAATACATGCTTCAAAATGGCTGTCTGACCTAAGACTTCCCAAAGTCACAAAAGCTAGGACATACAGGGACATTTTTACATTATTCCAGTATTTTTTCTTTGAAATTTTGGCCAGTGGCAACTTTTAACAGACCTAGCCTTAAACAACTGAACCGACAAGATAATATTATGCTGCTGCTACTTCCTCCTCCAAGGGAAGCAAAGATATGCTAATTATATCTGGAGCTATATATAAACTGTGATCCTTTCCTATAATGCTCATCAAGCACATTACTGAGCTGTAGCACACCATCAAGCTCTGGGCCAAGGCTATATTTAAAGTGGTTTATGTCTCTTACCTAGGAAACAACCAAAGTCAATCAGAATATCGTGAGATCCTGTTATAAATTAGTAAAGGATATCTGTTAATATTAAAAAAAAAAACAAAAAAAACAACTTAATATCTAGGAATATTAGGAAGCAAAGAGAAGCATCAAGCATTTCACTCCAAAGTAATCTGATTATGTTAGAGCTTTTAAATACCTAAACACACACACTTCCACATATAGATCCTACTGCTGGAAAGCTTTCTAGTTTCTTAGTCTTGTACCTCTGCAAAACAGACTCCCTCTAAAAATATGATGCAGATGATTCCTCTTCAATTGTTTTTTAAATGATAGATGGCTATCAATGACCTAATGACATTGCTTCCATGACCATGTCCTCTGCAGTATTAAGCATATTTTTTAATATTATAGTGAAATGCAACAGATAAACAGTAGGATACAACTTTAGAAAGGAAATTCAATAGATTTCCTTTCCTTTCAGTTTTTGGTTTAGGCTTTTTTCTTGGTTTTAAAAAAACATTTCCAAATATCCTTACAGTGAATACCCATAAAGGCTGCAAACTTCAGAGTTTCTCAAGTCCCTATAGTTTTGTACTGGTTTAGGGCAAATTTGGGAGACAGCCTCCAAATGGGGTCCCCCCAGAAAAGCAAATCCAAGCGGCCCCTCCCCCCAACTGGTTCATGGAAAGACATTTCCTTGGAGAGAAGTGGAAAAAAACTGTTTATTTATCAGAAATTGAATAATATTAAACAATAAAACCTCTCACTGTTCAATGAAATGGCAAATCCAGGAAAGAAGTCCTTTTCATGGGGTGTAGCTTGGCTCTCTCAGTCTCTTATCAGTCCCTCCGGCACCGGAAAGTGCCAAGGCCCAGGCCCTGATGGGCCACAGGCATGAGCTCCTGGGGTTTGGCTGAGTTTTTTCAGTCCAGAGCAGGTTTGAACAGATCCAAGGGAAAAAAAGAAAAAAAGTCCAGGGAACTCCTCCGCCTCAGCTAGCTAAAACTAACTAAAAGCCAAAGAGAAGCTCTGTCCCGCTGTCTGTCCATGCTGCAGACACCACAGTCCAGGAGCACGATGTGGGACAGTGATGTTTTTCCTCAACACAAACTGCCCACTTCATTTTCCCCCACTTTGCTCTCAGAGCCAGTCTTCAATGTGCAGAACTTAATATGTAACATAAACCAGGCAACTGGGTATGCAAGCATGATAAACTCACCACAATTCAAGTTTTCAGTTACAAGGACTGCTAACATGAACTTAAACCACTGCTACTGCTCCATTTTTAAAGCAGTATTTTATATTTTGCCCAGACAAACAAATCTAAGAGGTCATAGCATCTATCTCTTCATCAATTAAAAAGCCTCAAGGACTATGCATTAAGCTAAAATCCATATTCTTCAAGCAATTTGGATGTTGATAGTAGCAGATATATTTCCTGCTGCATTTAAGATTTTATTTAAAAAACAGCTAATTTATCCATTTCATTGTTTACACTACACAAATGCAGTGATGTAAAATGGTGTCTGCTTTGAGAGTAAGTCATTTTGGTTTATAATCTAGACAAGCAAGAGATCTCTGTATGGAATTACTCTTACCACTCAGTAAAGTACTGGTTTACTCGGTAAAGACCTATAGTGAGCTGTTCAGTGATCATGTAATCAAAATATCTAGATTAATATCTATTTATCTGACTTTTTCTAATTTAAGGTCTATCTCTGCATGTATTTGTGCCATATTTATGTCAGGTTGCACATGACAGAATTATAAAAGTATTAATGTAATCAGTGACTTCTGAGACACAGTATTCTTGGTCTTGACAGAACTCCAATAACAGTATTGTCTTACAGAAGACAGTCTGTTTTCACTTCTAGTGCCATGCCTACTGTCAGTACTGACTGTAAGTTACTTTAAATAAAAATTACTATGGCAACAGGATTAATTTGCCTGCACATTATTTGCACAGTGATGGACATATCAGAGACAGAATAATAGGAACCCTGCCATGTAAAGAGCTCTTTCTGAGTCTTTTTTAATTAAAATAATGTATGAAGATGCACATATAAAAACACCCTTCAGGCAATGACGATGGTTGCATATTTTCATACTGTTTTTAAAAGGAAATAAAACAGCACCATCTAGGAGCTTGCACAATTGAAAGAAGTACAGTGGAGTTCAAACACTTCAATACATTTGAATTTCAAAATTAGAAGTTCAAACACTTTCACTACAACTCAAGTAAAAATACCTGTTATACCAGATAAATAAAATATCTGGTTATACCAGATAAATAAAATCAAAACATGCTGTCCCGTCTTCTATTAGTTACAGGACCATATTGAATATATTATTACACTTATGATATGCAACCGTCTCCGCCCAAACCAAACAAAACCAAACCATCTCCCAATGAACTAAAGAAAAAATCCACAAAAGAGAGCTTCCCACGTTGCTGTATTTTTAATTGATTATTTAACTTTTCTATTTTAATCTGAGAACTTCATCAGAATATTTATTAAGTTTCTGTTGAAATTAATATGCATATGTAGGAGAATATAAAAACGTTGTCAAATTATCACCTGGAGAAACAGAAGGGATGAACAGATTTTTGACATTCTTTATCTCTAAGATAAAGATCTTTTATACCCCAGTTAACGAACAACAAAAATATATAGGGAATGCCATTATTTACCAGATAATGACATAACTGGCAATATCTTCGAACTATTTTCAAGATCATACACATGCATGAGCACCACAATTCACAAAAATTCATGCAAAACATAATGCAGCAACAATTAGGTAACCCAGTATCAAAAAATGTGGGTCAGAGAGGTAAAGCAGCAAGTGTTTGACACAGTAATAAGTAGAAGTTAAACAGTCTGCTATACTTGACCACTCTATAGTTAAAAGACAAATTATAAAGGACGGTGAGTCTATAAATAAAATCATCTTCACCAAAAAAAAAAAAAAAAAAAAAAAAAAAAGGGATCTTTACTTTTGAGGAGTTATGAAAATTCAACCTCTTCTTTAGCCAGAACTGCCACTGAAAAGACAGGGAGTTAATACAGATAGAGTAAGAAAATTTGAGCAGTACAGCAAGACAAACACGAACAAAGAAAACTGAACACTGTTTCAGAGTGTTGTCAACTTCACTTTACCCCACATTTCACTGAAGTATTTCAGGAAAATTTTTTTCCTGCATCATTTGGAAAAAGTTCTATTAGTACCTAAGAATAACCTTGTCAAAGGGATAGAAAAGTAACATAATTAACACAATACCTAGCTTATCTTGAAAATCCCAATATAAAATAGTAATAACAAATAATTAAAATACACTGAGTGTATGAAGTACAAAGGAAAATAGGTTTTAAATACTGTTGAGAAAATTAAAGCCTTTTCTACGGTTACATTAATATAACTTACAGTAGCAAATGGTTGTGCTTTTCATGGCTCAATTCATTTAAATGAGAATGTCTAGGGAAATTTCAAATCAGATTCTACCAAGAGCTCTTATCTCTATTACCAGACACAACTAGCAGCCATGGTGGGTAGGGTTGGAACCAAATTATCTTTAAGGCTTCTTCCATCCCAAACCCTTCTATGACTATATAAATGATGGCAGGATTTAATTTTTCTGCTAGAGAACATATACAGAAACACTGTGTAAACTATGGCATCAACTTCTTTATTCACTTTATTCTTTAAATCCCTGCAGCTAAACCAAAGAAGTGGAGAACTTTTTGTTAATAAGCTGTCAGAATGCAGGTTAACAGCAGATCTTACCCAGCACAGCTGGCCAATAAACTCCTACAATGAGAGTAGGCTCAGAGGAGATAGGCATGAGCAATGAAGGCATGAAGCTCAGAGAAAAGCCCAGGTTATGACTGACCAAGCTGTTGCAAAGAGAGCTGATTATCTCAGCACAAAGGGGAACAGAGGGTGCTGTGATATTTTAGGTAAGAGTTGAGCAGATCAATTTACCTAAACTATTCAATTAAATATTTCACAGTTGAGTAGGTAACTGATGGTATAAATGCTTCTTCCCCAATTCATTAGAAGTGTGTGAAAGCCTGAATTAGCCAGACAAGTAGTGGGGAAGAGGTGGGGGTAAATATGTGGCTCAGCCCAACACAAGGTATAAAACCTGAGCAACTAACCAAAGATTTTCAGCAACAATGGTTTTCAGCTGGCCTCAACATTCATACCGAAAACAAAATTAAAAGCAAGGCAAGTGGGAGAAACAGCTGATTATTGCTTGCCATTTCTTTTCTTTTGTTATGTTTTTGCTGGTTTGGTTTTTTTGGTGGGGATTTTTTCGGTGTTTTTTTGGTGGGGTTATTGTTGTTGTTGTTTTTACAACACAATTCTCTTGGACCTATTAAAATTTCTTATCATTAGAACTCTGCTGACTCTTTTGGCATGAACAGTTCTAGAGAGTCTTTGTGGTTATCCAGAATCATTTGTACAAGAAACAGGTAAAACATCCAAAGTTTTCTAACACAATTTTTAGCTTTCTTACCTTTAATGGTACCTGGTCTCTTGGGCTTCCTGTATCAATTAAATAAACTATCCCACCTCCTACAAGGAAGCAGAATTGATTTTTTTTTTGCATGATATCATCATCCTGCTGACTGCTTCTTCGTTCCCTCATTTCTCTTTGGAGTAGACACATTAAAAAGCTACTGTTTTATGTTCACATAGTAGTAGGTACAAATGAGAATTTGACATTTCAGACACTTCAAAATTTATGTAGAAAATCAGCATTATTTGCTAGTCACAATTAATTATTCTAATCCTTACTCTGAAGATGCTATGAAATATATGAAAAAAAAATAGTCACATAAATAGTAAAATATAGGGAAAACAAAAACAAACAAAAAAAAAGTTCTAACTTTCCAGGATTTTTTAGCATGGACAGATAGATGCAATTCTTAGAAAGCTCAGTGCTGAGACTAATAAAGTGTTACTGTTTTAGCACTGTAAGCATAATACTACAACTATTGATGCACAGTTCACACAGCAGAAAGGTATGTAAATAATTCTACAAACACATAACATCTCTTCCCAAATCTCCTGGGTAACCCAAAATGTTATTGTATTCCATAGCTATCTGTGCCAAAAAATTTTTACTGTCTCTTTAAGACCCAACACCATAACTGGGTTATAGAGAGTTTTTTAGCAGATGGGGGACACAATATATTAGTAAAAGCCTGTCTGCACAAACCAGCCTCTGTGTTAAGTCGTAATATTAAGGCCCAAAATCCTTGAAACTTGCTTGCAGAAAGTAAAACAATATTCCTGTGTACAAGGATAAGAATGTAAACTTGTGTGTACTAGCCAATAGTAGCTTTCTCTGCCCGCAAACCCTGTAGAACCCTATAAAAGGTGTGTTAATAATAGAAATAAACGGCATTCACAATTACTTCTGTGAAGACTGGTGAATAGCTCGGGGGTCTTTCAACACTGGGTATGTAACTGCAAGGGCTGTGGTTTTGCTGGTCCCTCAAAAAAGTTGTAGTTGCCCAAGCAGATCCTTTCATGCCTTGTGGTCTTTGCTTAAGGCAGAGACTCTGCTTTGTTCCACTACTACTACCACTACCACCACACCCCCACCCTGTCTTTGTTTCTTGCATATTGAACTGCCACAGGGCAAATTTCAGGATTGCCTGTCTGCAGTCCTGGCTGCGTCAAGCAGAGTGGAATGGCCCCACTCCAGTCTGAGTTGCTCCAGCTGGCTGCTTCTGCTGAGAAGATGAAGTGCCTTCCTAAGTTCTAGCCCTTGACCTAGTTCCAGCTACCGGACTGTTTTGGCTGCTTTTCTTGACAGAACTGCCACCACCAGAGAGATGATGGAAGGCAGGAAAGGTGGAGGGGTGAAGGCTGCCACAATTTTCCCTCTGACTTCCCATACGTGGGTGTCTGTGGAGGACACCATCTTGGTGAAAGGGTCACTAAGTTATTTTGATTTCTCTTTATTTTGATCTAGTGATTATTCAGTTATTTTTTGACTGTTGCTGTTTCACTTGTTTGTATACTGACTATAATATATGTTGGTATTATTCGCGTTTCATTGTACACAAATAAAATCAAGCATAAAAATATGTTTTATGTAAAAAAAACCACAAGCAATTTAAAATTGCAAAAGCAGCTGCTGGAAAACCAAGAATTTGCAAGAGAACAACACAGCAATTAAGATGACACCGAGAAGAGGTAGGTCCCAAGCAAGATAAGTGTTCTAACGACCTGGTGATTAACACCTGATACCGACCTGATCTGATTCTCCAAGACCATGTATCTCAATGTCTGTTTCCTGAAAAAAACTACAGACTAAAAAAAAACTCACCATGATTCTACATCTCAAAGCCTGCTTCTCAAAAAAGCACTCAAACTTCAATCTCCTTCTCAAAAAAGTCATCAGCAGTCCAGCAGCAGAAATATGAATATGTAACAACACAAGAAAAAGAAAAAACCTGAAACTTCATAGCCTCAAGCTGAAAATCCTGTATAAAACACAACTCTCCAAAAGACAAGTTGTGAACTTGGGGGAATCAGTACAACAGAAGCTGATTCAGAGTTCACGAGCGCTGATCCTGGGCTCGGCGTTGCCTTTAATTGTGGCTATCCCAAAATTTGATCTTGCAAATTTTCCAATAAAAACTGTTACTGATAAAATTTGATTAATTTATTTATAACAATTGGTGACCCCAACATGATCTTTGAATCAGGATCCCTTATCTCCCCCTCCTCCAATTGGGGGGCACCCCAGCTGAATTTACCAGCCTGATGGAAGGGAGAGGTCTGGCAAACCATATCAAAGACAAACTAAATTTAGAAAAAAACAGCCACAATTTAAAGAAGTAAAGAGCTATTTCAGGAGCTCTCCCAGAACTCTGGAAAGCCAGGGGACGGCTTCCAAACCACAGCGAATTTTGCTTATGAAAGTCTAGTGCATGAAGAATCCACGCAAGAAAAGAAGACATGTAAGTATTGTGTGGTTGAGCAGGGCGATTGTGCATGAATGAGACCTGATTTTATCATTAAGTGAGTGTGGGCCCTACAGCCACAGATCTGTCTTCCCGTGAGGGAAATGGTCAGCCACAGGGAAAGCGAGTGGTGAAATACACCATTCACGTAAAGCCCGAAGCTAAGCAGAGCTTCGGGGGGTTGATTGCAGGAAGACTGAAGGGAAGGATATGTTCCAGAGAGTTCAAGAACTAGTAAACCTTCAGTTGAGTCCCAAGTATACTCAGGTGAGGAATTCCTGGTATATCCATGAGAGAGATATATTAGTACAAAAAGCGTCCTCACCTAGAGGTATCCCAAGGTATATCCAGGATAGGCCTGACAGCTTTAAGATATTTAAGATATTTTTAAGAAGGAACAATAACTGCAGAACAAGATTAAATCAATACAGAAGAATACAGGACTGCATTTATTCAAAACCTTGCACCTATAGTACTTCAATTAATAAAAAAATCATTATTTAGTCTACTATTTCTGCTTCCCATCAACCCATGCTACTGAGTAGCAAATAAGAAACCATTGTGAAGCATTGCTATTGGGACCTATTAAGTTCCAGAAAAAGGAAGACTAAGAAGTATTTTGCAACTTGTTAAAATGTCTCAGATACAAGATAATTCCTAGAAAAAAAACGGGGATGGGGAGACTGGGACAACAAACATTCATCTGAAATACCTGAGTAGCTTAAAAAAGTTAGAAGGAATTTCTATATAGGGCCTCATTACTCTTCAGAAAAGTTTTGAGCTCCTACTTTTTCCCTGAATTCGTATGTGTGAGAAACAAGGCTCACACTTTAAAATTTTTTAAAGTTTAATAAGGGATAAAGCAAAAGTAACAGCACTGGATGCATACCCTTAGCTAAATGCACTTATATTAACTATAACAACTCTTCTTACATACTTTTTCATTGCATTGGTCAAATGCATATTCATGAAGATTATACATGTTCAAACATTCCTTTGAGTTTACATGTTCTGGGAATTCTTTATCTTAGTCTGACTCCTGACTTCGTCCTCTAAGAGTAGGTGCTACAATACAGATGTGATTTTGAGTCTTGTCTTTTATCTCCTCTCAAGGCCTTTGGGCTGTGGTTTGAGATCTATTGATAACCGAAGGATCAGTGGTAGATTCCTCCTTGCTCTTTTTGTGTTATTTGCCTGGTTCTTTTTAATGTTATCTTATCATACCAATGTTCTAGTCATTTTTACAAGTACTTTCAATCAACATTAGCTATTTCACTATTGTCAGTTACAAAAATAAAGGCATTAGTTATTATTTCACAACTACAATTACTTCTGCAAAAGTTAATGTTATAATACACAGCACATATCCTCTATTTTAATATTTTGCGAAAGCCTAATATATAGTATATATTTACCACACTAAAACATACTCTCTACACAGGGATTAGGGTACTAACCACAAAAGGCTGACAAGTTATACTATATCAAAAGCAGTTAAAATGCTATTACAAACTGTCTTATACCAAAATAATTTACAAAAGCAAATAATGGCGAAAGCCAACAACTAAAAAGTTATTTATAACAATATGAATATGCTATTTTGAAGGCATTGCTTAATATTACTAGTGTATTTACATGTCTAAGAGCTACCATTTCACTACCCTGCCAAAAAGAAAATTAAAAACAGAAAGAAAATACCAATGGAAACTCATTATTCCATATATAGGAAACCCTGGACAACCACAAACCTAAATGAGAATATCTGTTTATCTAAGTGATGCAGTGAAATGTGACATGACACGAAACTTTAGGGGTAGTGTTTCATATGATTTTGATTCTTACTACTGATTCACAAGTACAATCTTAATTTAATTTGTACATACCAAATGAAACCAAAGAATTCTGATTAATTACAGCTGTCTGAGCTTTACACTATTTAATGTCTTTACATCTGCATACACTAAGTTTATTTCTTCACATTTCAGATAAATGCAGACAGAAATAAAGAAATCTCTTCTCTTAGTTCTGTATATTTTTACAGTGGATTTATTTTGACTCTATATTATGCTCAAATCCCTAAATAAACAATTAATACCAAATCTGATATCAGCAAAGTCATAAACAATATATTAAAGGATATATATTAAATAATTGTCAATCTGTTAAAACTTCCCAGTTTAGCACATTCTTGGTTGTGCTTTTCCCAACTGTCAGAGCACTTTACATGTAACAAGCTTACCTTAATTCACACCTCCCATGTAGCATGTCTTGGTTATTTTGACTGCCCTAATGTTAGGAAAATGTAAGCTAAGAAAAGACCAGATACATTAGATAGACGATGTGTAACTATCACAGTCAGAGAAAATTACTCTTTCCATAATTTCTGAGATATTTCTGTTACTTCTCTCCCACCATTTACAAATACATGGAATATTTACAAAATCTAACTTGCTGAGATAAATTAATGTAATATCATAAGGGATGGATTATTCCAGGTGTTAATTTAAACTGGAACATCAAAGCAGAAAATTTATTTTTATTACACATTTGTAATTTTATTACACTATATTATTAAAATGTGTTTGGTATTTCATCTTTCCACTAACAAATATAGTTATATGCAACACAAAGGCTTCGTAGTTTATAGTTTCTTTGTGGTAGTAGTGGATGCACATTCCTCAGTTTAGTTCTACTGAAATTCATAGCAGTTTAAAGCTACAGTTTACTTTAATTTTAAAGTATGAGCAACCTTTCCAACATTAGAAATAATTCACATTTTAAATGAATTAAAATGAATATTTTACTTATAACATGTGTCTGAAAGGCAAAAGAAAAAGTTCCCAAAAAAGCAAGTAATGTGTTTCCTTTGTGCATTTCAGCCAAGAGATGTTCATGTCACTCAACAGGTAACAAAAATCCCCTAAAAAGCAACACAACTGCACCCTACTGAGGAAATTGCAAAGAAATTGGAATAAAAAGACAAAGTCAGTAAGCCACCAAATACTATTTCTAGTCGACCAGGGAATTTGCCTGGGGCACAATAAAGCAGCAATACAATGGAATATTGTACAGGAGCATAAAGCTGTTTCATGAATACACTCTTTGTTGTCCATACATGTTACTGACTACAGTAAGAGCCCAGAGCATCTCACTGAGAAAATTAAGGCAGATTTTGAGAAAATGATTCTTCTGATATGCTGGGGAAATAGCAACCCAGGAAGGGATTTCTTTTGGTTCAGAAATTAATCATTCAACGCAGCAATGTGAAGGACTTGGTATCTTCAAGAAAGAAGAGCAGCAACCAACAGGAAGCACCTACAGCTGGTTCAAATATTCATAGCAGCTTAGAATGGCCTAGGTTGGGAGGGATCTTAGACATCACCTAGTTTCAAGCTCCCTGCCATGGATAGGGACACTTTTCACTAGACCATGTTACACTAGACCAGGGGAGACCCATTCAACCAGGGATAGAACACTACCAGGCATGGGGCATTCACAGCTTTTCTTTGCAACTTTTTCCAGTGCCCCAGTGCCTCAGCTCCCTCAGAGTAAAGATTTTTTTTTTTCCAATACATAATGTATATGTAATGTAATGTCTTCCATTTTGAATCCTTTCCCCTGTGTCCTGTCACTACATGCTGTTGTAAAAAGTCTCTCCATCTTTCATGTAAGTTCCCTTGAGGGGCTGGAAGGCTGCAATAAGGTAATCTCAAAGTCTTGTCTTTTCCAGACTGAACAATCCCAACTCTCTCAGCCTTTACTCATAGGAGAATTGCTTCATCCCTCTGATCAACTTGGCCTCCTCTGGACTCACTCCAATGCGTCAATGTCCTTCCTCTGTTGGGGAACCCACAGCTAAATACAGTACTCAAGGCGGGATCTCAGCAGAGCAGAGCAGAGCAGAGCTGAGCGGAGGGGCAGAAGTCTCTCCCTTGCCCTGCTTTCCCACACTGCTTTGGATACAGCCCAGGACACAGCTGGCTTCTTGGGCTGCCAGTGCACATTGCTGGGTCATGTCCCGCCTCTCACCCACCAGCACTCCCAAGTCCATCTCCAATTCCTAAAAATTAAAAACTTCCAGAGGAGAACTTTGAACATAGAAGCGAGCAAAATAGTTAGATAATCTTAGCCCATAGAAAGTTTTTTCTGCATCTCAAAAGTAGTAGTAATAATACACGGATTTTATATATATCTATATCTATCTATATATATATATGGAATAATATTTTGAAATACAGGGATCAGCGAAAACACAGTGCTATTCTTTGTAAGAGATAATATATTAATGAATATTTTTTGCTCATGAGCCCTCTTCTACTAAGGAATATGCAAGAACTAGTACAATTCTATATGGGAAAATTTACTAAAATCTATAAATGTTACACACAACTGGAGTTGAATAATTCATTAACTGTTTAACACATTTCTTAAAACAGCCATGTAAATTACTGTTATTACAGGTCTAATTTTAATTTTTTGTTTTGTAAAGGGATTCCTTTTTTCGTCACACAAACTGAAAGTTTAATTGCAAAGTGATCAACATGGTGCTTTGCTAATTAAATCAATTGAAGGATATTTAGACTGACACCATACTAGGTGCTCAAATTAAGAGATTGTTCCATTGCATTACATATAATGCATCATTGATAAACTAACAGCTTGTTAATCTGAATTGGCAGATAAGGGAGGTGAAAAATTAATCTTTTCAGTACTGAGTTTAGTAGATACACAGCTCTACTAACTGTAGCGGTACAGATTTCCGAACAATTAGTAGGGGTTTTAATAATGTTGTTTTCAGTTTGAAATGAGAAAAATAATACCCCTCACTAGTATTTTGCTTATGTGACCATATAATTACCCAGGATCTGCACCTATTCCTGTGTTGACGGATTGCTAGTAAGTAAAAAACCTTAGAAAAATCCATTTAAGGTTAGAAACTTTGATTACACAACTTTAATAAAATTGGCTGTAAACTATCTAAATTAAACCTTATCTCTAAATTACTCTCTAGGTATTATCATCTAGATGGCGGTATTCAGTTACTGTAAAGTGCAGAATTTTCATCTACTCACTTGCAAGTTCATTTAGTCTTCTAAGTTTCTTGACACTGTTGAATGCCCACACTATTCTGGTTTCAAAGGTATCAATAAGAAAAATTATCAAGTCAATTAATAGTAGACTCTAGTAATTGTACTTGGAATTCTCCACTGGAGCTGCAGAACCCAGGAAAGAAAAACTGCTTTCCCAGTACAGACTACAAAGCCCTTTACTATAATTGAGCACAGCCACCAGAGCAGTTCATGAAAACCCTATCATCTGAAAACCAGCAGAACTACAAAGTTTAGTTCTAGCAGTATGCAAGCTGCAACCAACAGTACAGACCTGGCTTCAGACCTAAGTCATGTACACAGATGCACAGGGGTAACTGCAAGGCTCTGCCAGCATCAGTCACAACACTGCTGTGCACACAAATCCAATGTGTGAACAAAGGAGCATGTACAGATAGGATAAATAGTTCTTGAAAGTTTTTGTCTCTCACTCCAGATAAAATACATCACAGCATACAGCACTAGAAACGTATTTGGAATTGTTTTGTTAGGTCCATACATGGACATTAATGTCAGACTGGTTAACTTACCAAATGAAAGACAACATCTAGGAGCATTTTTTCCTTTCTTTTGTCCCTGTATTAAGACAGACTGTTAACACCTGACCCCCCTCTCCTTTTTCATGTCAACACCAGTGAGTATGCATAATCATCCATACAGAGAAAGGAGCAGGGTTTGGATAAAATTGCAGAAAGATTGTTCCTTGATACACCTCATAAGCAAGTACACTAACACATACAAAAGGAAATGCAAGTCTGCCAACAAAAGAAGCATGATACTGTTTTCCTATAAAATTAAGTGCTGACTGCTCATGAAATTGCTGACTCAAAAGAGCACAACTCCTCCTATCTAAGTAACTTCTATCATTATAGCTGTCCTTTCACTCAAGAAAATAACCTGTCCTGTCATCAAAGGATGAAAAATATAGATCAGATAAAGCAAGGTCAGTCAGTTTTAGAGTATATGAAAAATGCTCCAATTTTGTAAATTAAAATCCTTGCTTTCCTCAGTGTCCTTCAAAATGACTGAAAGAAAAATAGAAGCAACAGCTAAGGGTATATATTAGTATGGATACTAATATCATATAATTAAGACTAAAAATTAGTTAAGAATCTGTATCTGAAATGGATTCAGATACAGATATATTTTCAAGATATGACTCACAATTGAAATCAAAATACATTGATATGTTAAACTTCAAAGGTCATGCTTTGTCAAACTTTAATACAAAGGGATGAACTACTGCTTGCCTAGTTTTCAGGTTTAGAAATACTTACAACTATTATCCTGGTTGACTGATTTACCTTGCAATAATTATTCATTATTGTTGCTATGCATTGGACAAGACTAAAGCCCTTCCTTACTAATGAAAAATACCTTCCAACCAGACCAGTCCTTCATTCCTTTCAAAGCAGACTAAATAAATGTAAGATAAACTTCAACTGCACATGAAACCTTTCTCCTACATCACCTTTACCTGATACTAAGAAATTACTAGGATTTTATGGACTTTTTAAAAACTTGCACAAGACAATGGTGATTCCAGCTTCAAGTGGACAAAACAGCAGGCACCGGGAAAATGCTAATATGTTTGGAAGACATCCCAAAGCTTCCTCTCCATTTCATACCACCCATAGGAAAACTGTATCATGTATCATAGATGATTTATAGGGGATGCTAAGCCATTCCTGTAAGATGAGGTGCTCAAACATAACTTGAAATTAAAGAATCTGGATCTTTGGAAGAAATCCATTTACAGCATTTACAGAGTGTTCACAAGTTCTAATTTGCTTATTCTGTAAGCTGTGTTTCACACCTGGCATGTCCAGAAATAAGAAAAACCATTATAATTTGCAGAAGTGATCAAAACATTGTTGGACTTCATCTAGAAAACGATGTTTTTCAGAGACCAATAACAATTCACAAAAAAACAGAGTTGATGCTTTTTTCAAAGTTGATATTACAAATGCTAAAAATTACATTATGCCTATATGTCATATCTATATATATAACATATATATAAATCTAGACAAGTCTTTCTTCTGATGGAAATTTAAGAGAAAATTTATCCCTTCAGTAAATCTGCACTCCGAGCTCTTACCTTGATCTGCTCTTTTTATTCTTTACCTCTGCTTCTCATAGCATCAGTCATAATACCCAAATTTTATTTAAGCTTTCAGTGTTTCAGGATGCAAATGCAAACTTCTATTTGCATTGCTGTTAGGAAACAACTGCTGTTTTGGATAATCTCACTTATTCAGCAATATGATCTACTTCTGTGATTTTTTTAAAGCTACCTATTATTGTCTTGCGTATGAAACACAAAAATCTGTTTCTGCTATGGGTTATCCTTCATCTACATTCAGCTGAACTTTTCAGTCACTTGAATGACAAGGTAGCACAGACCTGGACTCTCCCCTATTATGGTGTATTGGCTGTATATATTATTTCCCTCTACTCTCATGCAAGACCATCAAGAACAAAGTGACCAAAGACTTTGCAGATTCGGTGTACTTGAGCAGAGGTTGACTAATGACAACCCAAAAAAAGAGGCAATACACATCAGAACTTTCTGTCGCTCACTGATAACTTTTTCAAAGGAGTTTTGGTAGTAATAATTTGATGCAGGCAGTATAGACCATGCACTAGAATCAACAGAACAAACCTTGAGTCCGAGAAGAGTTTATAGCATAAATCTACATTATTGTACACCTGCAAAACTACATCTATTTTGAATAAAGGTTACCAAAAGGCTAGTGATTGATATTTTACTGTTAGAAAGCATTACCTGTAGTACTCAAACATTTAGGTCCCAGAAAAATAGGGTGGAACTCAATCAGGACAAATCCATAAAGAAGTCACATTGTTTTAAAAGATACATAAAGTCGTCAGCTTTGTAACTAATAAGGTACTAAGTTAACTACTTCCCACTAACACAATTGCATTAGTCTTACTGACTAACCAGTTTGAATTTAAAAGAAGCACTTATTAGAGCTCAAGAGATTTTTCAGGAAATGTATACTTTGAAAATATATATAACATATATATATATATATATATCACTAAGAGTACACTGAAAACCTATGTCTTGTGTAGTCTATGACTTAAGATAAGCAAAGTTTATAATTTTTCAAAGAGAATGAAAATCTAGTTGGAGAAAGGTGGCACAATGGAGTAAGGTGCCCCATTGATAACTGTATTTTTATTTCTGAGCATTAGAGATTAAAACTAAACTATATCAAGTTATTTCTAATTTTTTTTTTAGATAATCAAGGTTTGCAGGTAAACAAGGGAAATAGAACTATTTTTAATACACACAGTAAAAGCAAGATTATAATATTATAATTTATTGTGAAAAACTTATGTAATAGATAAGCTTATGAATAAAAATTCGTAAAGGTCTAAATCAATATATTTGTAGCTATAATAATAATATAAAATAGAAAATACAGTGTGGCCAAAAAGTCCTTCCCCAGATCTAGTCGCGAATTCCCATTCAGGAGATAACAAAGCTAGCCAGCAGCCAGATAAAGATCCTAGCCGGCGCCCATCAACCGAAAAGAATAAGCAGGACACGGGCCATCAGGCTGACAAAGGAACGAGCTGGGGACAAGATACTCATCGCCCGGACCTGAACACCCCGCCTTGCAGACCACTGTTAGAGAAGCAATCAGACTGGACAAAGGGAAAAGCCCAGCCGAGATATTCATCGGCTCCAACCTGGATCCAACCACTCCATCCTGATGGCCCGAACCAAAATGAAATCAAGAAACACTCAGAACCTCTTTACATATGAGGAGACTCTGCCTGGACATCTATTAACTCTATTCTCCAATGCCAGGAAATCCATTCATCCAACAATCAAGGACCTTTGGTGAATGGTGCCTGCTTGGAATTTGGCCTCAGGACACAAAATCCCTATAAAAACCCCGGCCAGAGAACCCTCGATCGTGGATTTGGGAACACCTATACCTTTGGGTATAGACCCTGTCCACCCAGCGCTGCACTGCCCATTTTATTGTGGTTTTTCTCGTTGTTTGTTCTTTATTGAAATTGTTTTATAATAAATTTCTCTTTTTATTTAACCTAAATTTGCCTTTGCATTTATAACACTTACAAGTCAGGTATTCTTTCCACTTTACCACCCAGAATTCTACTATTGTTATTGTTATATTTATTTGTGTAACAGTAGGGCCCATAGGACTGAAATACTGACATTGCTACTTAGATACTTATAAGAAAGGCTCAACTCCGTACACTATGAAAAGTAATTATTTCTGTCCTACACTGTTTAACAGATAAATAACACAAGTGACAAGTGGCCCAGAAAGGCATATGCAAGTGCAGTAACTTGCTCAAGGTTATATAGCAGGTCCATAGTAGAGCTGAGAACAGGAATTGGGTATCTTGGTATCAATTGGACTATTGTATTTACTAAAATAAGATGATCAACTGTCATAAAAATTGTGTGTCCTTTTGAGAATGAGATTTTTCGTAAGTGAAGAAATATTTCAACATCATGTTTAGGATTAGCAGTCATCACCATTCTCCAGACTTTGAAAGTTGATGGTACAATGACAGCTCCACTAGATAAGAACTCTTTCATAAAGGATGTACAAAAACTACAGTTTCCTTGCATGTGAAAGGCCACTGACTTCTAAAATAAGTACATTGATGTTATAAATCTGTATTGTGATATTGGCTTTTGCAAGTATTAGGATGAATATTATATGTTAAATACTTTTTGGCTATGTATGTACTTTTTTTCTTGCTAACAAGCTTTAAGCTTAAAGGAATCTCCTAGTACAAAGCAAGGAAACCCCAGAGGGCAAAGACAGTGGGGCCCAAGCTGTTATCAGCGGAAGAACAATAGAGGCCAAGCTGTTATCAGCAGCCAGGATGAGGCCGGTGGCAGCAGTGGAAGGACCAATGTGGAGCCCAGCTGTCACCAGGGCAGGACGAGGGGCCCAGACTGTTATCAACACTGACCATTTGCAGAGGAAAGGAAACCAAACTCCAAATAATTATGGTCAGCAAAAATAATGATAATCAGCAAAAATAAAAACTATACAGAGCATGTTCTAAATAGGCAGAACCAGGGAGGGGACATGCTAAATACTTCTTGAAAAAGTTTGAATATGCATTAAACCCTCACAGCAGGAGGGGATACAAAGAGTGTTCCCATGATACCAGGTGTGTTCCTGGCAACGCTCCAGGGCACCTGGCCGTTTTAACCCTTTGCTTTATTTCCTTTGTCTCCTAATTGTCTTTTTGTTTAGATTAAACTTTTTATAATTTATTAAGTGAATCTCGTTTTTCACAGTTGGGGGCTCTGTCTGGGAGAAGCACCTCACTTCTAGGACCACCGGAGATCCAGAATGGGGAAACAGGAACGCCCCTGCTGAGTTCAGCAGACCCCATTCTGTTTCTCCTAGCGTGGGCCAGCGGCTGCAGGTGAAAAACCCGAGGACAAGGAGAGGAATAAAGCAAAGGAAAGGGAAAAGGCTCCCTAAAACCGTGGTATTTAGCTCCATAATTCTTGTGCACGAAGATCCAAAGAAGAAAATGGATTGTAAGTAATTCTGGGGGGATCAGAAAGTGGGGGTTGCAAGATACCCCCGGGGTTACTTGGACTTGGTCTCAGGGGAGGGGTTAGCCCCTCAGGAAAGGGAGCCGAAAGTTTTCCTGGTACAATCCACTGGGAAAACAGAGTAAAATGTGGATTCTCTGAAACTTTGTCAAGTTGAGGATTAAATCCAAGAAATTTGGACTTAAAACAGCCAAACTGAGGAATAATCTAAGATATTTGATTATTGGAATTTGAATCTAGAAATAATTGGGATATTTGAGATATTACAGTGCCCATAGGCGGATATTAACAAGTAACTGGGAAGTAAAGAGCACCTTATTGTCTTGCTGTGACTGAGTGAAGTTGAATGGAATGGATATGAGAATGTGTAAGTAGATATGTGTGACTGTTGCTTTAAAGTTTGTTTTCTGGAATTGCATTGTTAAAGAGGAAAGATTTTTTGTGCTGTGCTGGAGTGAGAGTGAGCCATTGTATTGTGTTGTTGAAGAGGAAAGATTTTTTGTGCTGTGCTGGAGTGAGAGTGAACATGAGTCTTCCATGGGACTGGGTCACACATGGAGTGATTCTCATCCTCCCTGAGAGCTCCTGTCTTGGAGCCCCAGGGTGGCAAACTGGAGCTGGGACTTGGAGTCCAGGAGCCACGGGGGTGTTGTGTCAAATCGGTTCTCAGCGGGATGGTGGCTCTGGTCTCAGAACAGAGGCAAGGTTGTCTTTAGTGGTGATCTTCCCTCCGTACCTTTTTTTTTTTTCTTAGCCAGATGTGTGAGTGAGATACGGAGCAGTACTGGCGTACGGTATCGGCTCCAAACCAAGGGAGCTGCAAGATGCAAGCTCTTGATTTCCTGGGTTCTGAGAGAATTCCGTGTGCGATTGTGCTGTGGGCTTCTGCAGCAGTATGCTGTGTCGGTGATTAAAATTTGAGATTTCAGGAAGAGCAGCGAAATTTAGAGAGGGGCTTGGAAGAATACCAAGAAATCCATCCTGGGAGAAAGTGAAAAAAGAAGTAAGCTCTGTTTGTTTTTTTCCTGAGTGACTGCAATATTTGTTTTGTAAAGAAACAAACCCATTTCTTAGTATGCCTTCCAATTCCTTTACTTTAGTGAATATCGTAGAATTTTGTGGTTGATTTTATTTTTAGAGGCAAGTTACAGTACTTTGCATAGTAGTCACTCTTTGAGGTGGAAACTTATCAGTCTGTCAATAAGTGTTAGAGCTGTTAACCCTAATGTTGTTTGTGTCCCGTGCTGATGGACACAGCCCATGGTTCTTAACAGCAAAACCTGGTGCCAGCCTAAAAGCAAAATCCTGTGCATTACTGTAAATCTCTTTACTGCTGCTGAAAATTATTTTGTCTCTCTTTTCACAATATGAAATGCTGATCATCTCTCTGATGATTGCTAAAGAGTTATTGTGATAGTGTGTTTAGCTGAAGATCATGCTCAGAATTGCCATGATTTTTGTTCTTTTGAATTTGCCAAGAGAGTGCACATGTCTCTAGAAGTGCTTGTGTTGTTTTGTAGCTGTGCTTATTACAGAAGCAGAAGTGGACCTAGTTAAAAGATTAGAAATTAGGATTGTTGGTGTTTTGAATTGAGAAGAGAATTGTGGAGACTCTAAACTTGGTCTATTTTAATAAGTACATGTGTTAATTTAGATATGAGTCTTATTTTGTGAAAGAAGAGTTTAAAAACAATTGTAAGACTGGTTCTTGCTATAGATAGCTCATAGTATATAAGCTGCAAGTACTGTTGAAACATAAATGTAATGTCAGAAACTTGTCAAGGTATCTATATGCCTGTAAAAATAAAAGATCTGATCATATCTTGTCATGAGAAAAGTTACACTAGAGATTATTCACATTAAGCAGCTGTGTGAGGATGGACTCCTTTGTACTTGCAGAAGAAAATTTAGAAAAGAATGATGTCTGTGTCTTCATTTCTAGCTTGACTGAAGATCTGTTCAAGGGAGTGAAAAAGGTAACTGCAGGTTTGTTTTAGCTGGTAAAGGTAGCTGCCTAGCTGACTGGTATCTCCGGCCTTTCTGCGGAGGTCATCTGCTCTGCATTGATGTGAGCTGTGTCTAGCACCTTTGATGGCTTTGGGGAGGGTCCCCAAAAGGAGGTGTTGGAATTTGTAGTTGATTCTGAGGCAGAGGAATTTGTGTAGTGGAGATTCTAGAGGGATGTGGTGTAAAGAGTAGCACGTTGAAGGTGGAAGGGAGAGAGAAGTTTGCGATCTCTTTCATTGGAGCTGTAGAAATTGGAAGAAGAGCAGGAAGTGTCTTGTTGATTCCGGGAACAGGCATTGGCTTGTGAGAACTTTCAAACATGGTTAAGAGATGAGGATTGTACCAGAGAGGGAGGATATCATGAATATCTGGAGATGGGGAGTTGAGAGTTGCTGGGTTTAAGAGTTGTTTTGACTGCTTTTATGCAAAGCGGCTGTAGCAGGACCCGGTCCCTGTGAGTGGCGAACAGTGGGGCCCGTAGCGGCAGTTCCCAGTCCTCTCCCACCCGATGTGAAGGGTGGCAGAACGTGGTTCGTGAGTGGTGCTGCTGGAGAGGGACCCGCCGTTTCTGTGCCGGGGTCTCAAGGGGCGCGAGGTTGCCGGGAGCACTCCCTGGCCTGGCAGCAACGCTGGGAGAGGTTTGCCACTGAGAAGTGAGCCAGCCCAGCAGCTGAGCACCAGACCAGAGCGCTGTGGACTCCGGGCGCTGCCCCTCGGCTGTGGTGGGAGCTGAGTGTGTTTGAACATGCCAGTCTTGTGTGTGAAGGGACAGCGCAGCAGAGAGAGATGGGACACGGGCTTTGTCCCCAGGGTCTGCATGCAGGTGGTGGTCTATGAGCTCCACCCTGCAGAATGAGCTGCTGAAA
>NC_031774.1:10153068-10209505 GCF_001522545.3 Parus major
CCTTTCCTTATAAGGCTGGGATGAGGGGTCTCAGCTTGGTTTTATTGCAGGAAAGAATGTGTTCTGGCATACCAGCCCGGTTTCTTTGAATTATTCAAACCGTGTTATCATTTGTATTTCTTCCTTAGCCTTTCTGGCTACAAAGTCATATTTATAATTTCTTTCTAATTCTACCTTCCCAACAAAGTTCTGAAAACCTCATCAAGGTGTTTAATTTCCTGGAGTAGGATCTCTTTTCCTGTTATTTTTTTCCCTTCTTTCTTTTACTCTTGTTGTTAAATAGAAGGGGTTTGTTCTAAGAAACTGATAGAAGAAATTATAATTATCAAGTTCCATGTGCAGCTATTCTGTCTCTCTACCTAAAATATTACTACTACTGTTTATGAAAATCCTGTATGACAAGGATAAAAGTTTTTTCAAGATGTTATACTATTACTTAAGAAAACAACTATTTCACTGAAATCACATGCAAAATAGAAGAAATTACAATGGCACAATTGCACCTTCCTGAAAGGTGACATCCATATTAATAATTACTGAGATTTTATGTGAGATGGTAAAGTTGAGACAAATAAGGGGAAAGGAGATAAAAGACAATCTGGCCAAGCTTTCTGAATGTGCAGATTACCTATATTGTTGCAGCAGAAGATATTCAGGTGAAATAAGGGATTGTGTCTGAGCCAACACAGCTCCTTGCTCAGTATAGTTTTCTCAGTTTAATGTCCTCAGGGAAATTCTCTACCCTAGCAAAAAAATGGAATTTATATATTACAAATCTAACTTCATATTTAGGAGGACACATTTCTGTATTGGGGTAAACTGTGCCTTTACATGCCTCAGTATCTACTCAGAAAGAGACTCTGTGGTCCAGCTTCACACATAAGTGCCTTTTGCACAGGAGACAGTTTGAGCTTTTATGGGTTGTGGATATATAACCTAGGAGCAATGGAGGTACTGATAATTGCTTTAGAGTCATCACAAAATTGAGCATTTCTGAGAATGCTCTTTCTAGGCCTTGCTTGATTTATAGCCCTACCTACTGCACAGTTATATGAATCTAATCCCCTGCAAAGATTAAAATATGAAATGAAAAATGGATGTGCAAGCATTATGAAAAGGTTTTAACATTACATTATTTTAACTGTGATTTGTACTTGTAAAGGCATGCCTCTTGTTGCAAACTTTGGTTGATGTAAAATATTATTAAGAAACTATGATTTTTATGTTTACTCTTTATATACTTTTCAAGCCTCATCAGCAAGACGGAAGATTTAATCCATGGAACAAAGAGCAGCTAACAAGATCTAAATGAGGTCCAGGTGCTAGAAAGGCAAATTACTTGTTGGCAGAATTACTTTGTAACCATTTAGGGCTGGACATGCTTCAGTTATCTCAGACCTAGGGGGAAGTTAACAATGCTTGGGAAGATGTACCACTGATAGTGGACACAAAGAATTCAGAATTTACAGGCCAAAAGGACATTTAGCAGAACCTCCAAGTGTGGATATTTATTGTGATTATTATTATATTAGCTATGTTCTCATGCCTTCTCCATTGCTTCAAATGAGCTATAGGAGACACCTTTTTACTAAATACAGAGAGAGGAGCTATGGAGGAGGCCCAGTCCTGACAGGCATCCTCCCTGGAGATCTACACCCTAAGATAAGACAAAACTGCCTAGTCACGGTGACTAAGCTGTGGACCCCTTCCTTCTTCAGGACCCCATGTTATCTCCCTGTTGACTATTGGTCATCTTATCCAAGTCTCAGACTCTCCCGGTCCCCTTCCCGATTCTCCCCTTCCCTATAAAAATCCCAGCTTTTGCCCAGATCAGTGGTTAGATCATCACTGGCCCCCTTTGCTGAAGCCTGCATTAAAGACTTTCTGTGGAACACCATATGATCTTCCCGTCTCTTGTCTGCATGAGCAGGGGTAACCCCTGAATGGAGCTGGCTAGGCTGAACAGAGCTGATCACAGAGCAGAAGTCACTTCTAGAAGAGCTGGTCACCTTGAAGTCTTGGCCCATGCTCCTAAGGGTTACCCCTGGCTGGAGACTGCCTGGAAACCCCAGACGGCGGCTCTCTCCCCGGGGACATCTATCTGGGTTGCTGCCGGCAGGAGCTGGGGGTCGGGAAGGCCTCCAGGACCCAGCCGCAACCAAGTCTTGTGCCCGAACAGCTCCTGGACCTTCAGCTGAAGCCCAGGGAGTCAGAGCGCCGTCCCGCAGAGCAGCCTCGGGACAGAAGCTCTGTTTGAATCGTCACTCCTCCGTAGACACCCTCTGTGTTCTAACAGTGTATCTGACGAGGCAGTTCCAACAGCCTGGCATTCACCATCTGGGAGAGAAAGCCCTGAGGACTGGAACAAAAAGCCGACCAACCTAGCCAGCAGTTTTATTTTGACCCAACCATCTGAGAGTTGTGAGTTAACCCAGCTTTTCCTGTACGCTACTTTATTTCTTTGGGGTCTTTTGGGGATTTTTTTCTCTTTTCTCTGCTGGCCTGGGACCTGGACTACCAGTATGGGGTTAAAACTACTTAAATTTCTCAATCCCATACTGAGAGAGACCTATTCCCAAATTCTACAATTTCTATCTGCTAACAATTTCTTTCTCTAAAGGGCATCTAAGACTAACCTAAAAGCATTTGTTCTCTGGCTTTGCAAGCATTTTCTGAACATTAATGGGGACTCTTTATCTCGATTCTTTCTGGGATAGTGTTGGGACCAAAATCTATTCCTGTCAAGCTAACGGAGATTTTTCTGTCACACGTTTTATTCCCCTGTTTCATATTATAACTAAAACCGTAGAAATAACCCCTCACTTTAACACATCTCTTTCCAACCCCCATCGCTCTGATGTAGATTCTCTCCCCCTCTATTCAAATGCAGATGACCCTGACTCTGACTCACACCTAAGAGCTGAAAATCTGTTTTTTCCACGTCGACTCCCTCACCTGTTTCCTTGTTCCCTCCAGGGCCAGACCTAGCCCCCTCCCCTCCCCGTCCAGACACTCTCTCTGGGGCAAATACCCACCCCGCTCCCCGGACCAGAGAAGAGGGGATCCGACCCGCTCCTGCCGGGAGCCTCCCCCCCCACCCCACCCACTGGGGCAGAGTGTGAGACCCACTCCACCCCCACCCAACGCCCCTCCCCTGGCACAAGCCACCTCACGTAGCTCAGACCCTTCCGGCCCTCCCCCTTCCCTGCTGCCTCTTCCTAGCTCCCCCACTACCACGGTCTCTCCCCCTCCCCTCAGCCCCGCTGTGTATCTCGCATATAAATACCCCACCGCATCCTAACCCTATCCCTACGCCGCGCTGCCATGTGGCGTGAACCCCTCCGTTCCCCCACGTATCCCGGAGCACCCATCCTCCCCCGCACAGGAGGCCGCCCCGCCACCCCTGGCGGCGGCACAGTGGGAGTGGGGTGCGGTACCACTCCCTCCCGGCGTGCCCTAGGCCCCGCCACCGACCCACGCTATGCGCACGGCTCCCGGCGCGCCCGTGGCTACACCCGCGGCGCCCCTGGCTCCCTCGCCCCTCCCACGGCTACCCCTGCCCCTCGCGTGCCTCCCCATGCCCCTTCTACTTCTCCCACCGCTTTCTTCACCCCTCAGATTTCCCACCGCCGCGGCTTTTCCCCCACCCATGGCTTTCCGTCCCACCGCTTTTACCCCCCTCCGTTGCTTCTGCTGCCATAGCAACACTGCTGATGCTGTTCCTCGCAAAACCCAGCACCCGGCACTGCTGAGACCTTCTCCTGCTACTCAGCCGGCGGCACTGGGACTGCAGCCGCGCCGCCCCTTTCCCGCTGCCGGACTGCCCCGCTGGTCCCCCGATATCTCGCTCCAGACACCCTTGGAGCACCCAAAGAGGCATCGCATAGACGCATGCCCTGCATTCTCCACTGAGAATGACAGCGATATCCACACAACTGACTGATTCAGAGTCAGTTGAAACTGACCCCTGGATAAAAAACCAAATTCAAGCCACTCAGGTAGGGGAATGGGAATTACCCCAAAACATATCCGCCTTCCCAGTAACTTCTCAAAAAGGCAGGAATGTTGCAACAAACAGAACTGTGCGGCAACCTATTACTAACAAAGAACTTACAGACCTTCACAAAATAGCCAAAGAACATGGACGGGGAACACATATTTTTAGAAATTGCCTTGAAGCCATTTTCTCTGAGCATATCTTAGTACCACACAATGTCAAAAATATTGCTCAATGCCTCCTTTCCCCTGCTGAATATATGCTACGGGAAAGGCATTGGAAAAAACAATCAAAATCATTATCTGACAAATATTCTAAAGATGCAAATAGCTAAAATTTTACTGTTGAATGGTTAGCAGGAGAAAATTACTTACTAAAACCCTGAGAACAAGCTAAAACTTTACCTGAGGACGCACTGCAAGACATTGCTATTGCAGCAAGAACATCATTGCTCCTCACTCCAGATGACTCTAACATTACATTTTGCTAATACCAAACAAGGGGTAGATGAGAGTTTTATTAAATTTTTGGATAGATTAAAGGATGCCTTGGGAAAAAAAATAGAGAGTATAGAGGAACGAAAAGAACTTTTGACTAAACTAGCTATAAAGAATGCTAATGAACAATGTAAAAAACTATTTTGAGGGCTTTACCCTTGGATACAGAACCCACCATTGAATAAATGGTAGAAAGCTGTACACACCATTTGTCCACTGAAAACACAGTTGCCCAAGCAGTTGCTAAATGCATCACTGAAGGGGTTTCTGGAGCATTTGCCCCGGTAACTTCCAGAGATAATGCTCGCTGTTTCAACTATGGGGAATTTGGACATTTTATAAAGGGCTGCCCAGAGTAGTCACCCACTCAAGACCCCCACACTCGCTACCAATGACCCCAGAGACCACAGTGATGCCAGCAGCATTCGGGAAAGTCCCAGCGCAGCACAGTAAGGCCCCACTCGCAGCAAACAAATCAAAAGCCATCCTCGCTCTGTCCCAACTGTGAGATTCACATCAGACAGCCAGGACCAGGAAGGTGGGAAGCATTACAGCACATCATCCTGGGAGACTGCAAGCCACATGAGGATCCAACACACGGAAACATTCCAATGGGAACCTGGCACCAGCTGGTAACTGCACTGTCCATTGACTTTACAGATGAAGGTGTTTACCATATCCCCGCAGGAAAGCATGGATCAGAATATGGTCCCTGGGACATCCTAATTATAGGTGACACTTTCCATGGTCCAAAGGAAATTTTTGTTTTTACAGAAGTACAAACAGTGTATCGTGGACAGGAGATCTTTTCCAACTGAGCTGCACGGACACACCCTTTTACCTTTCACAGGGAACTCCAATTGCACAAGCTTTTCTACTCCCACCAAACCGCATGGAACGGTTGAGGTTTCCCCTCAACCCCACAATAATGTTGGCACAGACTTTGGGCCCAAATAAGGCTACTATTGAGTGTAGCTTATTCTGCAGGGGAGAGAAAATCTACTGACCAGGGATGCTGGACACTGACGTAGATGTGACCATCATCGCCTGCTCAGAGTGGCCGGCAAACTGGGAACTGCAGCCTGTGGCAGGCATGATTTCAGGGATTCAGAGTTACAGTGTCTATGCACAGGAAGCAGAATGTCATCGTCAAGGGCCTGAAGGCAAGCTGGCAACCATCCAGCCATTTGTGCTAAGGGCCCCCATCACCCTATGGGGTAGGGACCTTCTATCCCAGTGGTGGACTTCCTTATGCATTCCCAGATGGAATTTCCGATTGGGGCCACTGAGTACTATGCACTGCCATCTACCCCTCGGCTCACCTGGAAATGTGAGAACTGAGAACCCAGTCTGGGTCAAGCAGTGGCCCCTCTCAAAAGTATAATAGCACACATTACAAGACCTAGTTGAAGAGCAGCTTGCCAAAGGCCACATCATTGAGACCAGCCCTTGGAACTCCCCAGTCTTTGTGCTGAAAAAGCCTGGAAAGGATAGATGGAGACTTTTACATGATCTTCACAAGATCAACAAGGTCATTGAGGACATGGGTCCCCTTCAGCCTAGCCTGCCCTCACCATCAATGCTGCCTCGAGATGGGACTCCTGCCATCAAAGACTGTTTCTTCAGCATCCCACTGCACCCCCATGATGCCCCCACTTTGCCTTCTCTGTCCCCTCTCTTATCAGAGAGGCTCCACTGAAAAGATATCATTGGCTTTATCTACCTCAAGGCCTCAAGAACAGCCCAATCATATGCCAGTGGTACGTTGCTCACTTTCTGTCTCTTGACCGGAAACAATTCCCAGATGCAGTCATTCACCACTATATGGATGATATCCTGGTCTGTGCATCAGAAAAGACTTATTTGGACAAAGCAGTTAAAAAGACCATTGAAACAATAGAAAAAGCTGGATTTGAAATCCATGAGGACAAAGTGCAGTACACCAGCCCATGGACTTGGACTCCAAATTCATGAAAGGACCATCATACCCCAGCAGCTTGCCATCTGAAATGACCTAAAGACCCTGAGAGACTTGCATAGTTTATGTGGGTCCATCAAATGGATCCGTCCCCTGATTGGAATTACAACAGAAGACTTTGTTCCATCTTCTCTGTGGCAGTGGAGAACTGGACTCTCCATGTGCCCTCACACCAGAAGCCCGAGATACCATCACCAAAAGCCAAGAAGCCCCGTCTTCATGCCAAGCCCATCACTTCAAGCCCAGCCTGCCTTTCCAGTTTGTCATTCTGGGAAAGGCCCCTCGTTTCCATGGACTGATTTTCCAATGGGACCTTCAAATCAGAAACCCTCTGTTGATACTTGAATGGATCTTTACAAACAACCAGCCTACAAAAACAATTGCCACCTTTCAGGAAATCATGGCACATCTAATTAAAAAAGCCAGGACTTGCCTCCTCTCTCTTACAGGGTGTGAGTTCATATGTATATACCTTCCACTGACTACTAGAGACTTAGAGCATTTGCTCCAGACTAATGAAAAACTCCACCCTGGATAACTATACAGGACAAATTTCTATCCACATACCAAAACTTTTCAATGTGGCCTTTAATCTGACCCTGAAATTAGTGCAAAGCAGGGCACCTCTCAAAGCTCTAACTGCTTTTACAGACGGCTCAGGATCATCCCACAAGTCTGTGACGACATGGAAAGACCTCAAGACTCAAAAGTGGGAATATGATTTACAAATAGCGGAAGGATCCCCACAAATAGCTGAGTTAGCAGCTGTCATCAGAGCCTTTGAGAAATTCAAAGACTAACCCATTAATTTAGTCATAGATTCAGCTTATGTTGCTGGTACAGCTATGAGGGCAGAACACACTTTCCTCAAATATATTTCCAACCCAAAACTACACCAATTGATCTCTGCATTAACTCATTTAATATCCCACAGAAAGCAACTTTATCATATCATGCATGTGAGGTCACACACTGACCTGCCAGGTGCCATCATAGAAGGAAACAGGAAAGCGTATGCTTTAGCCATGCCAGTAGGAACTGCTAATGTCCCTGACATCTTTGCTCAGGCAAAGTTGTTACATGCATTTTATCATCAAAATGCACCTGCACTCATCAGAATGTTCAAGCTCTCAAAAGATCAAGCAAAAAGCTATTATTGCAACATGCCCAAAGTGCCAGAATTATCAGATCCCATCTGTGGGTACCGGGGTCAATCCCCAAGGCCTGAACATCTGTCAGCTGTGGCAGATTGATGTGACTCATTTTCCATCTTTTGGAAGGTCTAAATATGTGCATGTGTCAGTTGACACGTTTTCTGGAGCAATGTTTGCATCAGCTTACATAGAAAAAAGTGCCACTCACACCAAGCATTTTCTCCTTGCATTTTCCACTCTAGGAGTCCCAAAAACCACCAAAACAGACCATGGACCTGCCTATACCTCTCGTAGGTTAAAAGAGTTCTTCAATGAGTGGGGAATAAAACACAATACAGGCATACTTGCAAATCCCACAGGACAATACATTGTAGAAAAGACTCATCAAACCCTCAAAAGAGTCCTTCATCAATATCAGAGAGAAGCAGAAATTACATCCCCTGTTGAGATACTTTGTAAGGCACTCTATGTCATTAAGTTCCTAAATTGTACAGCATCTGAGCCTGACCCTCCAATCCTGCACCACTTCTCAAATTCAACCCAAGCTAAGCTCACTGAGAAGCCACCAGTGCTAGTAAAAGACCCAGAGACACATCAGGTTTCTGGGCCTTTCCAACTGATTACCTGGGGAAGTGGCTATGCCTGTGTCTCACTACCATCTGGACCTAAATGCTTCCCAGGAAAAAACATAAAACCGTATCTGCACTGCAAACTCTGCCCACACGGACACTAACAAGAATTCTCCTGAGTAAAATACAGAGACTTCCACAAAACCAGACCAGCTCTGCATGGAGACGAAGGCATCACTGGTCATCCACAAACCATAGAAAACCACACCATCACAGAACAGCAGACAAAACAGAAAACTGACCAAGATGCTGCTACATCAGTCAAGCCATAGGCCAGATGCAGTCTGTCCACAAATTGCTCCCTAGTTTATATGTTGGTACCCCTTTTCCCCAAAAAACCCTCGTGGCCCCCTTCTTCAACCCTTGCCAGAACCTCCCTAAACCCTATACCTACCTCCCCCAAACTCAGCTTTTAGTAAATAGAAAAAGGGGGGGAAAGAACGGGGAAAAGGGATGAGGGAGAAAATCCTAACCACCCCCCTCCACCAAAAAAATAAAAATTTTGCTGTCAGAAGCCTCATCCTTGTCCAAAAATGAAAATTATCTCCATTGGTACTACTCTCACTGCTGTCTGGATGCTCTTCACTGTGCCACATGCCTTTGGCTGGATTAGCCCACAGCCTAACCATAATGTTTGGGTGACCCTAACAAGGACACTGAAACAAGATAACATGTGCCTATCTATGGGCAGCATTGACAACCCACTTTCCACGTGTCTAGCAGGGATTCCCTTGCTAGCAGATGACTGGCCCGTCTCTAATTCAGAGCTCCTCTGAGCACAGGTAAGAGGCCCAATCCTCTTGTAGACACTTGGGATGAGTGGACAAAGATTCTGCCAAATGCTCTGGAGGAACCCCAAGAATTGGACCTGCTGGGGTCCTCCAAAGCAACATACTGTGTCAAATTTTACTTTAGATGACCAAGTCAACATTGGCCAGGAATTGACCAGGCAAAAAACACGTACAGGAAAGATATATCACCAATTAACAAAGCTTACAATAATTTAAATTGGTGTAATTACACCAGCCCCATACTTTGTGTCCTCTCTCCAACCCAAAGTGCTGCCCCAGGGAATGTTTTTATCTGTGGTGACTGAGTATGGGCTGGGATTCCCCTCACGTCTCCACAGGGGTCCCTGTAGCCTTGGCAGGCTTTCTACTCTCACTCCAAATATCACATTGTTACATAATTAGAAACAAAAAACTGAACTGGCATGCCAAAAAAGATCCTGCACTGAATTTGGTGAAAATTGCAACAGCCCAATTTACAATTGGAACATAGGAAAGCGAGTCACAGCCTCCCTGTTTTACCCATGGAGAGCTGCAGCTAAAGCCCTCGGTGACATAAATCACCTGGCGTGTTGGCTTAGCAAGCAGGGCAATGCAACATCTGCTTCCCTGAGTGATCTTTTAAAAGATGAGGAAACCACGAGACATGAATCTCTACAGAAGCAAGCAGCAGTCGACTTCCTACTACTCACCCATGGACATGGCTACAAGGACTTTGAAGGGATGTGCTGCTTCAATGTCTCTTCACATTCAGAATCCATCCACATGAACATCCAGAAACTGAAGGAACTTGTGAAGGACTTAAATGTGGAAAATACACCGGATTGGGTCAACGACCTTCTCAGTCACTGGGGACTAACGATTCTTCCCCTTCCCAATTCTCCCCTTCCCTATAAAAATCCCAGCTTTTGCCCAGATCAGTGGTTAGATCATCACTGGCCCCCTTTGCTGAAGCCTGCATTAAAGACTTTCTGTGGAATGCCATATGGTCTTCCCGTCTCTTGTCTGCATGAGCAGGGGTAACCCCTGAATGGAGCTGGCTAGGCTGAACAGAGCTGATCACAGAGCAGAAATCACTTCTAAAAGAGCTGGTCACCTTGAAGACTTGGCCCATGCTTCTAAGGGTTACCCCTGGCTGGAGACTGCCTGGAAACCCCAGACAGTGGCTCTCTCCCCCGGGACATCTATCTGGGTTGCTGTCGGCAGAAGCTGAGGGTCGGGCAGGCCCCCAGGACCCAGCCACAATACCCAAGATAAGGAAGAAACTAATAAGGACAACTCAGCAACTGTCCTGAATCTGCTCTGGCTGGGTAAAAGGTAATTCTGGAAAGGAAAGATCACAACCACTGACCCAAGAAACCAATCAATTCAAAAGAGAAAGAGCATCCATTACTAATTAGCATGAGAAGTGAGAGAAATATTGACCAATAGAAGAGAGTATATAAATTAATAAAAGAACTAGGTAACTTGTACCCAATGAACATTAATGGTTTTGTTTATTAAAATGTATACACAGTGATAAGTTTTGGTAGTTGTGCTGACTGTGGATTCGCTGCCCAGCTTCCCTTTCTGTGCAGCACTATAAATAAATCACATACCTTGGCTGTGTGTGGATTGGCCTATTACACACCAGGTGAAAGAACCTATTTTGGGACAACACTTTCTCTGCTTCATTGAATCTATACTAGAAATATTAAGTCTTATTCTAGTGCTTCTTCACATAGTACTTCATATCTACTTACAGGTACTAAATAAAGAGATGTAGATCCCTGTAGGTAAGGACAATTCCACTGAGGTCAGTAAGAGCAAAAATGAGCAAAGGACCATTTTTTTCTTTCCCATTTTATTTTACCATGTAAACCTTTTTCTCTTTTACTTAGTTGTAGGTTCATGTTTGTTAATCACATCACACAGATTTCTCACTCTAATTGATGAACTAGCAGAGTATCTCTTCTTTGGAGTATGCCTGCCAAGGAATAATAAGTTTTAAAAAACTAAATGGCATATAAACCCAGTGCCCGCTTTTTTAAAGAATAAAACCTCCACATTAGTATCAACTCATACAACTGGTGTTTTTGTTTGAAGCTACATTTTGCTTCTACAGTTCTTGTTTTGTCTTCTTTCCTAATTAGCACGTCACTTAGGAAACCTAGTTGATCATGCCAAATTCTAGCATTATTCATTCTCATACAGAGCAGCATTGAATAGGCAGACTGTATGGATTACTCTACCATTTCTTTGACCATTTCAGGGATATTTACTTTCTTGTGTACTGGAGAGTCATTTGAATGCAGAGCACTGACACTTCTCTGTGTAGCATTGTTAGCACCAGGATGCAATTTTATTTATTAAAATACAGAGTACAATTCCTGTAACCCCCTCAGAGCCAGAAAAAACATTTGACATGTGCAAAGTGGACAAGCAGGCTGGGTTTTCTTTCTTTGTGTTAGTAATAAGGTATTTCCTTATAGCTACACGATCTTACTGCATATGTGATACCAAGTTATGAGGTATTTCTATTCCTCCACCTCCCTCCAAAAATAACTGTAATAGCGCTTTTCTTGTTTAACCATGAGGCAGGCCATAGACACCCCATTCTCTCCCAACTACTTTTGCTCAATTAAATTTTAAGGTCTGCTTACATCGGTAGGCAAAGATAAAACCTGTGCAGCTACTGCACAGATCTAAAATAATTCTGCTAAAAGGTCTGCTATTCTTGGATATTTTGAATATCTGTATTTAGCTCTACAGAGTCACACAGTTTGAAGGCCTTGGTCCCCAAAATAGGGACAGAGTAGCTTGCCAGGCAATCATTAGCACATCATTTACCTTGAAATCTTCACTGTTCACTAACCCACCCTCATACAGGAAGCAAAAGCTTGAGCACAAAAAATTCCACAAGTAGGAAGGATGTCATGTTATTTTCCTAATGTTTTCTTCCCTCAGTACATCCTTCTCAATTGCAACTTTCTATTACCAGAAAACTTAATAACACACTGAACACCCTCCTTATGGGCCAAGAAATAAAATTACCTGTAAAATGAACCACAGACATAAAGAGATGGAAAACCGTACATGTACATGCAATCAAAAACCCATTTAGTAAATATGAAGAAATATATGCGATCCTAATTAATCTGCTTGATATGCTACAATCAGTTACTAAAGTACAGTCATGTAATCTGATATGTTCTGGGTTGGAAAAACACTTTGTAAGGTATAGAAAAGATGTCTTTCCAAAAAAGGATGTATTTTACATCACCAGTCAGACCATATTTTTAATACTGATATTGAAAAATAAGTTTATATCTTAAAATTGACATGGGAATTTAGTTGGCATCTCAAAATACAGAAAAATCTGGCTTTTTTAATTCCTCTGCTTGAGTTTGGTGGCGTTTTTTGCCTTCGGGTCGGTTTTTGTGTTGTTCTGGTTTGCTTGTGGTATTTTTTCCCTCCCTCCTTAATAGTCTGAGCTACAATTGCTTAAAGTTGGTGTTTTACCTCAGACTAAATCACAAAATCCTGGCTATTTTCCAGATTCAAAACTAGCTGCAGCTTCTAGATAAGCTGGTTGAATGCATTTCTGTAGGGTACATACCCATGACCAAGAGTATATTGTACTGTTTGCTCCATCTAACTTAAAATTACAATTTTTTAATTGCTCATTGGGAAGAAAAGGGAAAAAACAAAAGTGTTTGTATATCAAGTAAGTATATTTTCTGATTTGAGAGATACCAGAAAAAGTGGTACTCAACCATACATAAAATGGCCTGGGCTGGAAGGACCCTCAAAGATCATCTAGTTCAAATCATCCTGCCATGGGCAGGGATGCATTTCACTAGACCAGGTTGCTCAGAATTCCATCCAACGTGGCCTTGAACACTTACAGACATATTTAGTATTACAATGCTAAAGTAACAATAGGTGGGTGGTACTCAAACAGATTTCAACATTCCAGCAAATTTTGTAGAAGGTAATCCATTTACACCTTAAAGTCTAAATATCAGTTTAAAATTACATTGCCAGAATATAAAGCATGCTTTAATTTCTTTTTAAGAGCCAAAGTCCATTTCAAGAAGCTTGAGGTCCAGTGACCATATCTACTTAGATCGGAGCAAATACTGTTAATTCTATGTATAGAATTAAATAATTAATAGATCTCTATTCTTCCAACAAAATTGTGGTATTTTTTAGTTCCTTGCAAATATACAGTGATTAATCTGTCAAAATGAGCTTTCAAACTTATTTTCTCTCATTCACATCTACTTACAGAAAGTAAAAGGTGAACCTTAACATTTACTCTAAGTTTGTAAAATTTATAGGTACAAAATTTCTGCTCCAAGAGCAACAGTCAGGGTTGAAAAGGGATTTTGCATACTGATATGAATCAGATTTCTACTAAGCTTTTCTATTTGGAGTACTGTGGGCTACTCAGTACAAGAAAGTCAAGGAGCTATTGAAGAGGATCCACCAGAGGCTGGATGATGAGGGGTCTGGAACATTTCTCTTATGAGGAGACTGTGGGAACTGGGCCTATTTAAACTAGAGAAGACTGAGAGGGCATTTCATTAATGCTTATAAATATCTCAAAGTCTGTTGTCAAGAGGATGGTGCCAGCCTCTTTGCAGTGGTGTCCAGTGACAGGATGAGGAACAATGGACACAAACTAAAACACATGAAGTTTCACTAAACGTAAGGGAAAACTTTACACCAAAGGTAAAAGAGCATTTGACTATCTGCCCAGGGAAGTCGTGGAGTCTCCTCCCTGAAAATGCTCAAAAGTCATCTGGGTGCATTCCTGTGTCACCTACGCTAGGTGAGCCTGCCTTGGAAGGTGGGTTGGACTGGATGATCTCCATAGGTCCCCTCCAATCCTAAGAATTCTGTGATTAGCTGAGATCTCATAAAGTGAAGATTACTGAATGCAACACTTGACACTAAGACAGAATTCAGCAATTAAAACATATTAAATGATTTGAGGTTTGAGGGGGTTGGAGTATTCTTTTTACTTTGCATTAAATCACTTTCCTAAGTATAAACATTCAACAAATTACTTTGTTCTACAGCGTACATTCTCCATATTTTCAATCTTACTAAATACTTACAGCTTCATTTGCTGATTTCTTTTGTCAAGAATCTCAAGTGCACACTGAATTTAAAACACTCTTTGTTTCCCCTTTTTGAAATCATAATCAAACAAAATATCCAAGGTGAATATCTCTAATTTAACATTTCTCTGACCAATATATTTACATTTGTGATGATAAATACTGTAATGTAATGATTTGTAATAATGTCATTTTGCTTAATATGCTCATAAATAAAAAAAATACATCGCATTTTAGATAGTTGACAACTTCCTTCTCCCCAAAACTGTCAATGTCGTAACTTTTACACTTCTTGTGTTTGTACTTCATGAAGAGTCATTGCCAAATATTGTGGATGCTAACTCTGAAACAGAGAGCACGGTGCCTGTGGAAATTGCAGGCCATAGCTTTCTCAGTCTTGCCTGGGAAAGTGGCCTGAGAATTCATAAGGAAGAATTAAAACAATCTTTAGAGATAGAAAGCAGCCTTGCAGGTGCTGTTTGTCTGTTCCTTGTTTTCTTGCAAGAGAAAGTCAAGGAGTGGTGAACCCCACTGACCAATGATGGTGATGTGTTAGTTTACTAACCAATAAGAGTTTTCTTTTCTGTACTTTTCACGTATCGGTCTATAAAAAAGAGCTGAGGTAATAAAGCGAGAGAGAAACTTCTCCAGTTCTGACTCCACGAGAGAGTCTGTGTTGTTCTTTCGATGTTCCCAACAGAGCGACAAAATATTGCCACATAAATCTTAAACCTGTATTTTCCAACATACTTGCATAACACTGTAATACAGAATTTACACTGTTCAGGTAAAATATTGAAAACAGTCTGCTCTCTCAACAGCATCAGCTGTGCAAGAAGTTACTTCTATTTTACTGTGGTCCCTTGTAATAAATAGGTTTTGCAATGCTTAGTGTTTTTTCAAACACTGGGGGGCATGCATTATTCATACAACATATTAGCTACCTAAATATCCTTCAGCTGGTAGAACTGTGTAGGAAAGCTTGCAATATGCATATTTCATGAGATAGTTTGGTGATAGCCATTGATTTTGACAGCAGGACTGTTCCATATTTTAAATATTTCTAACTTCTTCACAGTGCATTTTCACAAATCAGCACCAGAAATCTGAAGTGTTTTGTGCAGAAGCAGATATTCTTGGAAATTGGTTCTTACTGCTTAAAGGAATGCATGTTTCATCTTGTGACTCAGGACCTAGGTTTTTACTCTTCTGTTGCCTGCATTGATCTTCCTGACTACTCATTCTGCCTCTTGACCATGTTCACTGTTTCAGGATAGTGCTAAGACAAATCCCTGCAGACACATACCAACTATGACTTTTTTTGGGGAAGAGGGAAGACTCAACACACTCCAGTGGTTTACACAACCAGTGTACTCAGTCAATTTTTAAACACAGAACATTCAAGAACTGGATGCTGTTATGTAATTTGGATCTGTCATGTATTTCTATTAACGTAAATAGCATTGCACCAGCTGTTATGGGTAGGTGTTTTGGAGACTTTGTGCAGAGTTTTTGGAGGTTTGATGTTTTCATAAAGACATTTACATAGAATATACATATACAATGCAAAACAATCCTTGTATGGCTTTTAGTGCCTCCTTAAGGAAAGCATGAAAAATTTAATACCCTATTAACATTAATTATAAAAAAATGGTTCAACTTCACTTTTCATATTTAACCAAGATCACTTTGTGTTCCAAAACTGAATTTTTGAACAATTTCTGGAGTGTAAAATAAAATCTAACTTGTGCTGGTTTTGCATTGATGGACATTTGGGGAAGATGTAAGAAACCACCCACTGAAGTGACATCTATGAGAGAAGCTGCTGGGAGCTTCCTCTGTGCCTGGAAAAGGCCAATAGCTGGCTAGTTCTGAGAACTGACAACATTTTTAACAATTTAGAAATTAGATCGACCTTTGTGAGATCCACATTTTAAAAACAGCAAGCCTGGGAAATCTCTCTCTTGGCTTCCAGCCTCAGAAGGTAACTGAGCTCTGGTGGGGCCGACCCTGTTCCCCCACAGCCTGTGTGGCCTGGGAGGGGGCCGGGCCAGACCCAGAGGCTCCTGGGCAGGGGATGGAGCCTGTGGGGAACTGGCCCCAGGCTGGGGCAGGCCGTGCCACGGCTGCTGACATCTTGATGACACTAAACCCCGCTGGCCCGCACCAACGGTTCCAGTCCAAGCCAGACCCAACTGCCCTGCCCTCACCGCCCCCCCCCCCAGAAGCTGCTGGGCAGAGGGAGGGGCCCAGAGGGGCCTGAAATCCAACAACGTGATTGCTGTGGCCACTGAGCAAGATATTAACCCTTTCACTATGCAGATGAGACCTGCAGACCTTTTTTCTCTCTCCAGGGAGAGAAAAAGAGTGATGACACATAGGAAGACAAAACGAAGACACCAAAGTCAGTAAAGGAATCAAGCCTCAGATGGAAGGAGAATGAGGAGATGCCCTAATGGGGCTGAAAGCTCTTTTGGTAGTACCATGGAGATGGACAATGATATACTGAAATATCCCCCTTAATTCATGAAAGACTATGGGGGGATGAAGTATTCTGTAGATGTGAGCAGAGGCATCCATTGACAAAGCCAAGAAGACATTGGAGTAGCTGTGATCCCATGAGAAGCCTGAACAAAGAGAGAGAGAGAGATGAGAGTGATGAAGACCCTTTGCCCCATGGAGAGAAGAAAAACCTTCTGTTTCCAAAGATGATCACAGAGACAGATGAAGAGAACCTTTGCCTTTTAACAACTCACCCTTAAAATAATACCCCATGAGTTTGTGGCCCATGGACACACCTGTAGGAGGGCTGTAAAAATGGGAGGAATTTTGCAATGCAGAACTTTTCCTGGGCAGCTGCTATTTGTGGAAATGAAAAGCCATGAGAGAACTGTTTCTTGTGGAGAAGTCTACATGCCATGACAAGAGAAAACCTCTTTCCCTACAAGAATTAATGAAAGACTATCAGCTGGCAACTGATTTAGCATCCAAGGTTTTGTCTCTACATTGTCAGTTGGGAAAGGAAAGAGGTTAGCCAATGGGAGGAAAGATGTTCTGGAGGTTTTATTCTGATGCTTCTTGTTCTTGTAGTCCTATTAATAAAGTTTCTTTATACCTTTTAAGTTTTAAGTCTGTTTTGCCCTTCTCCTAATCCATATCTCACAGCAAGATATCAGTAAGTGCATTGGTAATTTTAGCCTGCGCTAAACCCACCACATGATTTGGTGTGTTGGTCAGGAAACTCAAATTAGTGAATCTAAGCCAATATAGACTCAATATAAGAATATATAGCAATAATTCCAACAACTCAAAATACTATTTTTATGAAGGTCTTACAAATACATAAGTATGAAAAATATTATATGCCTCAAACTGCTTGCTGAGCTTTATGCAAGGTATGTAACTGTTCTCTTACTTCATTCTGTTTGAAGAGAACAACTGAACATTCTGCTCAGGTGCATTAAGTTCTCAATTTTATTTCAGTCCAAATGTATTATAAAAGTATGGGGAGTGGATTATGGATCTAAAACTACTTTTTTTTGCAATAGAATACAGAGATTTCAGATTAATCCCAAACCAAAAAGCAGTTTGTTTCTAGTCCTGCAATTAACTTGCTATCTTCTAGATACTTTAATAATTCAATTTTCCACTGGTCTGCTAGCTCACATTTTACCATTACAACAGAGATGTCCTCTCCTATGTGAAACATTTTGTCTAGTTTATTAATAGTGTTGAATCCTCAAGCATTTTTCATAAATGTACTCTAAAGATCAGTAGAAAATCAAGAAGAAATAAATAAAAAAATAACAATCTCATAGAAAAAAAAATGCAGAATTGGGAATACATCCCACATAATTTGAATTCTTGTTTTCTGTACTATTTGATGTTTTTCTTGTACTTTATTATTCTCCCAGGAGATAGAAATTTCTTCAGTCCTTCTATAACTCTATACGGGGAGGTTTTCTGAGATGAGATACAAAATAATAGAGATAAATGTACTATTATTATTATTATTACTACAAATAATATAGAATGAAACAGGTAAAAGCAAAACTAGCTAGCTTGTTTTCTATTGTTTCTTATACATTAATTTATTTGAAAGCTTAAGCACATTTAACATTTATAGAGTATTTTTACAGTAAGGTGAAACCTAATGTGAGGACAAACAAGATTAAATGATACATAGAAACTAAAGAAACAGCAGATGCCACCAGGGAATCCTAGCAGAGGTACTGATGAACACTTCCAGTCCTTCTTAAGTACCAGAACAACCCAAGGACATGAATCATTTTTTCTGGCATAATTTCAGCAATTCAAGGAGTAAAGTTGTTTAAGCTTCCAGTGAGAGCCCTAAGTATTTTCTGCCTTAAATTAACTCACAAACATACTTTCATAGAACTACATTACTTCCATAAATCACTTGTATTAATACCTATATAGAGAAGGAAGGGGGAAAAAAATCAGCTTTTAGGAATCATTATATTTGTTAGCTGTTCCTTAAATAAGAATTCCTCTACCAATAAAGATGCTCCAGACAGCAAACCCTCCCTCTACACAGCAACAAAAGTTCTCTCCAAAGAAACCCCCCAAAGTCAGAAACATCACAACTTCCTCCAAAGATAAAAACCTCAAAAAACGAAAAAACGCCAAAGCACAACAAAAACGACCTACATCCCCACCCCCCAAAAAAAACAAAAACCAATCAAAACCTTAACCACCAGAGAAAGAGCTTCTATCAAGTTTTGTGTGCTCTTGTTTGTTTTTTTTGGTGGCTGTCAGGGTTTTTTTGGTTTTGTTGGGTGTTTTTTGTTTGCTCTTTGTTGTTGTTGTTTTGTTTGTTTCTTTTGTTGTTCTTGTTGGTTTTTTTTAATTCTGAAGAAGATGTATTTTCATTCCAAGGAAGTTCATAACCCACCACAAATTTCATTCTTTGGTTTAGGAAAAAATTTCTTAGTAGTAACTAGGAAAAACTTCTCTGAAAAACTGGAAGACATTCAACCAAATAACTAAGCACTAAGTTGAAAGGAGTAAATCTTGAAAAAAATCTGTTTATCTACATAATGCCTCCTCTCTCATGCCGAGTCATAATTCCCATTTAATCTCAATTACCGTAATAGCATATATGTGAAAACTGTTCATTTAATAATCAAGCCCTTTTTCTTGACCTCTGTCCTCTAAAACTTGTTGATTGTATAGAACACATAGAAATAGAGAATGTGATGGAAGTTATTTGCAGGAGTCAATCTGTTCTACTACCTTGAAATGGAAAGAATTGGAGCTGACCTGTTTTTGCAATGAAGGAAAGCAGCACTGATACATTTCCACACCACAGCAATCATAATCTGCATAATCAACTTACAAAAAACCAAAAATAACAATAAGCTATTGAAAGTTAATATTCTTGTTAATATATTAATAATAAAAATATTTCATAATGTATACTAAACTTCTGCACAGAATTTCCTCACTTTCAGCTCAATCTTTCTACACCCATCACATATAAGATCATTAACAAAACCCTACAGGAGACGCTGATTAGTACAGTTATCTGTTGTTCAGATCATACAAACAATTTTTCTTTTTAATTCTCAGCAGAAGAGTTTCAATATGGTCTCTTTAACTGCCAAAATTAAAGACAGATTTTTTATTCCAAAACTGAATAACTCTCCCTCAGAAGTAATTATTACAAGCAACAGCCAAGCCACTGTGAAACACAAAAAGCAACATTTTCACTTAAGAGAAGGACCAAAATAGCTAAACATCCAACATAACAAAGAGAAATTCAAATCTTTATATAGTCTTTGTATTTTCTTTCTTCAATTTTTAAGTACACTCCATGAATTCTCTACAAGAATTTGCATATACTTAATCCTTTCTCCTCTACATATATGTATGGATTTAGCAAAACATGTTCCTAGAAATTATAAAAATTATTTCTGCTGCTTCTGACACACAGGTTTGAAAGATTTCCATTCGGAATGGACCCTCCTGTATGCAGGAAGGGAAAGACATTCTCTTCCTAACTAGTTTGTTTTCATAAATATGGGTCTCTAAATTAAATTTCAAAGTCAGGCCTATATTCATGGTATCCTTCAAAGTGTACAATCATAATAACTGCATAAAAATCAGAATTTGTTAAACTGAAATTGTTTGAGATTAAGTCTAGCAAGTTGCTTCTGTTTGATGCTAAAGGTAATATAACTACTAAGTCAATAATAAATATAGTGTGGCAATCACTTTAAACCTGAGTATTGGTTTATCTTTGTGCACAAAGGTCAAAATACATTATATTCTGTATTAAATGGCACAATTATAAGTACAAATTAAAGTTCTGAAGATTTGCTCACCCTGGCTCTGGTTAACAGTGTTACTAGAAAATCAGTATTATATGCTATGATGTTTAGTCACATTAATTTGCAATCTTCATGTAACATTTATGTAATGTACCAGTACTCACAGTACATAATACTAGTAACATGAGAGGCAGTGCAGAAAACGGCTGACAGAAGATGCTACAGCTCTTGAAACTAGCAAATGTTTATGGTAAAGCTATAGCATAAATTTCAATGCATATTCCTGTGAGAACAGATCTTCTTAGAGCTTTTGTAGACAGAACTTAATAAAACCTTGGTCTTAAAATCTTAACTAGATTTAAATGGAAGGCACACTATTAAGTCTTACTAATTTCTGATTCTCAGATAACATTGTAACTACTGCTTTAGATCCTTAATGTAAAGGTGTCTTAAGCATAAGGAATGTATTTTGCACTTGGCTTTTTTTATACCTTCTATTTGTTGTGTTTATTTCTAGTAATCTAGAGAAATCACACCTGCACAGAATCACAGAATCAATTAGGTTGGAAAGGACATCTGAGACAGAGTTCAACCTTTATCAGAACACCACCTTGTCAACTAGACCAATGCACTGAGTGCCACATCTAGTCATTTCATCAACACCTATAGGAATGGAAATCCATCACCTCCCTGGGAAGTCCATTGTCATGCTTAACAACCCTTTCTTTGAAGAAATTCCTCCTGTTGTCCAACTTGAACCCTCCCCAGCACACCTTGAGGCTATATCCTCATCTTGTTGCTAATTGACTGTGAGAAGGGGCTGACCCCCACCTTGTTATAATATCCTTTCAGATAGTCCCAGAGAGAAATAAGGTCACCCCTGAGCCTCCTTTTCCCCATGTTAAACAATTCCAGATCCCTCAGCTGTCTCTCAAGGGACTTACCCTCTAGACCTTTTGCCAGCTTAATTGCCCTTGTCTGGACTTGCTCCATCACCTCAATGTCTGTCTCACAGTGAGGGGCCCAGAAACAGACACAGGACTTGAGGTGTCATGTCAGCAGTGCCAAGTGCAGGGGGACAATCACTTGTCCAAGGCCGTGGTCCTTTTGGTCACAGTATTCTTAATACAAGTCTGGATGCCATTGATCTTCTTGGCCAACTGGGCACACGCTGGCTCACATTTAGCACCCCCAGGTTTTTTCCCACTGGGCTGCTTTCCAACTGTTCTTTCCCCAGCATGTAGCACTGTGAGGAGTTGTTTTGCTTGAAGCATAGGACCTCAACCCTGGCCTTGTTGAACCTCACACACCTGCCTCTGTCTGTCTGTCTATCTATCTATCTGTCTAGATCCTTTGCTCTCTAGCAGATCAGCAGACCCACCCAACTTGATGAATTACAGGGGGTCTATTCTGCTCCTTGGCCCTGTCTACCAGCTCATGGCATTGACTGCCTTGTAGATACTGGTCTTTCTTTTAAAGATTGAGGCAAAGAAGGTATGAAGTACCTCATCCTTGGTCACAGCATTCCCCCTCCACATCTAATAGAGAACAGAGATTTTCCATGGCTCTTCTTTTGATGTTAATGTATTTAAAGAGCTTTTCTTATTATCTCTTACAGAAGTGGCCAGATTGAGTTCTAGTTGAGCTTTGGACTTCCTAATTTTCTTTCTACGTGACATAACAACATCCTTGTACTCTTCCTGAGTCTTGATCCTCTTTTTATTTCTTCCTGAGTTACTGCAAAAGCTCCCTGTTCAGCCAGGCCAGTCTTCTTCCCTGCTGGTTCATCTTGCAACAAAATGGGGATGGCTTGCTCCTGCACCTTTAAGATTTCTTTCTTAAGTTATTTCTTTCTAACTTTTCTGGACCTCTTTGTTATTATGGACTGCTTCTCAATGGATTCTCCAAATCAATGTCCTGAATAGGCCAAAGTCCACCTTCAGGAAGTCCAAGATAGATATTTTGTTGACATCCTTCCTTACCTCACCACAGACCAAAAGACATAATTTTAGGGTCACTGTGCCTGACTACCTCCAACAACCACATCTCCCACCAGTCCTCTTTTTGCAAACAGCAGGTCCATAGAGACACCACCCCAGTAGGCTCACTTACCATTTATGTCTGGAAGTTCTCTTCCACGCACTCCAGGAACCTCCTAGACTGCCTTCTCTCTGCTGTGTTGCACTTCCAGCAGACATATGGCAAGTTAAGTCTCCCGCAAGAAAAATTGCAAGGAATCATGAAACATTAGCCAGCTGCTTACAGAATAGTTAATCTCCCTTTTCATCCTGGTTGGATGGTCTAAAAGAGACTCACAATCATGATATCTCCCTCGCTAGCATTCCTCAATTCTTACAGAGGCTCAATCTTATAATCTATCCATTCAAATCACTCCTTAATGTATAGAGCCACCCCACTGCCTCTCCTTGCTTGTTTGAAGAGCTTGTAGCCATCCATTGCAGCATTCCAGCCATGTAAGTCATCCCAACACATTTCTCTGATGGCAACTACATAATATCCTACTGCACATCACATATCATTTCTTTTCAGTAATGTGAAGAGAAGAATCAAAATTCAAAGTCTACATTAAAATATCTATTGAAAAAAGTTCTAATTAAATTGATCTCAACTATAGCATATCAAATTTGCAAGTCACCTAAAGACTGTACAAATACCTTGTTACACACTTTATGATTCTGAATTTATGGTTTACAAGACATAAAAAGAACAGAAGGATGTTAATTCATTCCATAGTTTCTACAAAAGCAATCCTCTTACTCTCTGCTAAATTCCAAATTGACTGTTCAAAGCTAAGCCAAAGAAAAAAAATAAAACATCTAATTGATGTTTTATGTTTAATCATTTTGTTTAATGATACTATGAATTGTCTTTTCAAAACCATCTGATTTGCTGGTTGCCTTTATCTGTGGTTTTTATATGTTTGTCTACACATAATGCTGCTCCTGCCTGCACTTGTGTGCCCTTCAATAGAGTTGGCTAAGATTCTGCTCAACTAGTGATTAATTTACAAAAATTCAAATGCAAGTTTTTAGTCTGTTAAAAATATTTGAAATAAATATATTAAAAGAGAAGGGCTGTATTATAAAATACACTCAAGCATTTCCCATAATAATGAATAAGGGGAGTCTCTTGGGATCTCCAGCAATGTACACTTTCACAATAACGACCTGCAATGCTCTCCACGGCCTCCACAGTCCTGTACACTCCAAACTTCTATCTCTTCTACCAAATCTTCTAATTGGTAGATTTCCAATCTACCTTCTTCTTCAGTAACAGTCCTGTTTGCTAAATGTACAAGAATAAAAGTTTCATAAAGACATGAAAACCAGTAAAATCAGGTTTACTGTTTGTTTTGTCAGTGTTCCTGATAATCAATATCGTACAATCCTTTTAGAACCATCATCCAATATACTTGTTTCCAACAGATTATTTAGAAGAAACATGAGCGTTTTAAAGCTATATAAACAATCTATGCTAGCTTTGTTTTGTAATTCCTAATTCACTAGGCATCCACCTTAGCCTACTCATGCTAGATATACTTCAATATTTTGATTAGCGTAGAAAAGCCACCCATACTGTTTTCAAAACATGACTATTCATTTCAACTACTAATAAGATTTTTATTTTTCTAAATTGGAAATGCAATTTCTGAAGAGAAGAAAATTATTCTATTTCTTTTTAGTCAATAATATAGGTCATTACAATGAATTTAGGCACACCTTTTTAAGATGCCAAGTAAAAATAACATACTATTCTGGTATGCTGTATATTCTATTAAAAAAAAAAAAGTTGAAGCAACAATCAAATCTTTTTCTTTGCCATTAAATTTTAACCAGAAGTCTTATCTCAATTTGACTTCAATTTTATAGTCAAACCCCTGCCCAGTTATCAGCTGGTTATCTTTCTGACCAAGTAGGTCTGCCTGTACCAAGTTTGGTATTATACAGTATCATGTAAGTCTGAAATGAAACAGAAAACAGCAAGGAAGTCTGGTTCATATAGTCCTTTAAATAGGAACTATATAGTTCTACTGAACTCATTGATTTAATGTTGTTATTGAAGAATATACAAACACATTTTTACTTCATGTTTTTTTTCCAAGCCAAATTTAACTACAGACCTGATTTTCACTTGTAAAGAGAGAGATGAGAAATAGCTATGATATGATATTAGAATGTACAAAAGAGGGAAATAATTACACATATTTTGTCTTTCCTTCATTTCCACTGGAAGGACACCTATGTCATGATTTTAATTAATAAGAAAAGGAACTATTACACTCATTAAAAAAAAAACAAACCAACAGTGAATTATGTACCCTGCACATATTAAAGCCAAAGTTAATTTGCTGACATCAAAGATTGCTAAACATACACCAAGTCCAAAACCAAAAAGCTCCTAATTAATGCCAAATCCCTGAAAAAATAGGTCTGAGCTAGTCTTCTGTATGATAGCAGCCTGAAAATTCACAAGTCATGGTGCTGCTTTTTTCCATTTACTTGCTGTAGAAACCATTTAATGCACACTGTTGCATATGCAATTTTAATAGCAGTTGAACTTGGAAGTACATCCTTTCTGACTGCTTGTATTAAAACTAACCAGAAGAGTGGGTGGCTTAAAAATTGTTAGATTCCTGAGTTTAAAAGCCAGACTTTTTCATGGTGAACTTATTTAAAAGCCTTACCCTGTCCTCATTACTCCATGAATGCTATACAGGTTAAATGCATAGCACAAGTTGGACTGCTTCACTATTTCCCCCCACCCCCATACTTGACACCTCTTTAGCAATTTCACAGGTCAAAATTTACACTGTTACTGAAAAATTATACAGACTATGTGAAGAAGTTTGACAATTGCATCTGTAGATTTTTTTAGTATATTGGTTTATTTCTTTCTAACAGGGATGACCCCTCCTCCAAGCTGGCAGCTCAACAAGGAACCTCAAATAGTGGGTCTTACATACTCCCCACAATAGTGGGGAGTATTGTTTTCTTCTTTACTCAGTGGCACAGATCCTGCCACAATCTAATAATTAAATATCCAGATTCAATTTTCAACAGAAACATCCTTTAGCTATGATGTGCAACTCCTCCTATTGACATGCTATGCCAAATTATTTACAGATACATACCATTATTTTTACTTGCCTGTTGAATTCTAAGTGAAATGAAAATACAGCCTTGCCATGGCTGCATTCTTCATTTTTGCATATTAGAAGGCACATTATTAAGCTCAGTACTAATTTAATGAGTGCTGGTATTTCCGCTATTCATATTATGCAGGATAGCAATAGCCTATGAACCACTCTAAACAGAAAACATTAAGAAAAACAAAAGGAAAACAACTTTTAAATCAAAGGCTTAAAATAGTAAATTAATAAATAAACTGGAGTTGTTTAAAGATATACCTGGAACACTAAGTGTCTTGCAACTACTGTAACACCCATTAAGGTACTGAATTAAGGACAAAATTAAGGTACCCATTAAACACAAAATCTTCACAAATATCATTCAGAAAATAAAGAGAAACTCCAAAAACATGGAAGAGTAATGCCTTTATTTCCCAGAAGAAGATGACTCTCAGAGACATACAAAAGGAAGACAAGTTAGAAAGCTTTGTACACCTGAGAGCTCTTGTGTGTTTGGCAGTGGGATGCCACAATGTTGGGACAGTTAATTCTTGTGCTCTTTACACAAATAAAAAGCTATAAAATTGCTGAAGAACAGTATCCTTCCGCATACATTACATGTTCACTACAGCATATATTAGAATTAAAATGGGAAGAGGGCAAAGCCTGAAAGAGTACTTTCATAACACAAGTGATGAAATCTTATATTAAGAGTGTCCCTTTTCTCCTCATTTCCCCAGAATTAAATAAACAAGATGCGTGAACTTTTCCCATAGAAGTCAAGTAAATATGCTAGCTGGTTGTAAAGCAAGAAACCTGTTGACCAAAAAAAAGACAGATCTGTATATTATGCATTCCACTGTTACGGTTTTTCCATGGACTTTAAGGTGAGTAGAAAATCAGGTGTGAATTAACAAAATATAAAGGCTATAAAGAAATAAAGAAAAACTAGAATTCACTCAATGTATGTGTAAGTACTTCAAGGATCTAAATATGAAGCAAATTTAAAAAAAAACAAAACAAAATTAAAAATCCAACTTTCACACAAGAAGCCTTAACTCCGTGATTTTCTATTTTAGAGAAATTAGGGCTAAATTTCAAAGGCTGAATTAAAAAAAAAAAGTCTGTAATTGTCTTATATATAAGTAAGAGAAGAATTACCTTTTGTAAAAAATCTGAGTGCTGTCTCAGTTCAGGTGTTGCTAAACTGAATGCTAATTTCTTATTCTCTTTTCACATGTGCTAGGAACATGCTAGGATATTTTTCTACCATCAGTGGGGATTAAGTGAACTCAGTGGATGTTACAATGACTACAAAGGGATCAAATGTGTTTTTATTTAGTAATTACTGAAGGCAAACATATAATTGATTTAAAGCTACAGGCTGTTATTCAAGTGTTACTTTAATGAAATACTGCCAAGCCACTTAATATTCTCAAGGCTACCTGTCACCTGAAAAAGGCAAACTCCCATGACCTTGTGTAGAATACTAAAAGATGGTATAATGTGTATGTCTCAACACACTGTTGGAAAGAAAAAGATGCTGCTGGAGAAGGGGGCCATGGAGAGGCAGGGCAGCACTTTTCCAGGACAAACATCCTTATTCTAGTTCTTGGAGATGAGCACAATGCAGTGCAGCTCAAAGGCAAGAATAAGACTGAGGAGTGGCCATGGACTACAAACGTGAGGATCAAGACCAGCTAAGACCCCTGAAGCCCTCTGGCCAACTCCCAGAAATATCTGAAAGAATGGACTGTGCATGAGAACTAATTCAAATAGAAAGTGAGAAGCTTAGGTTTCCTCACTCTAGAGCTATCTATAAGTCCTTGCAAATATTCACAGGAACAAAGATTTTGTTATAGATACTAAATATTCTTCTACAGGAATGGGGCAAGCTACCTTAAGGATCCTTTAATTCCCTAGAACAAAGAAAGAATTAAGGCAGATTAAATTATTCCATATTGCTTCCAAGGTATCATCAGGTTTAATCAAGTCTGATAAAAATCTTTCATGTTCCTGTAATTACTGAATAGTATTGCAAACACTTTTCCATTACATTTAAAAGTTCCATTTTAACATGTAACCTTACCAGCACGATTAAGCAGCAAAGAAATGTGTGATGTGAGTGAACACTAAAATATTTAAACCTGACTGCAGTATCAAGTTCTGTACATCACCTATTTGATGGGAATGGCTTAAACATATATGATTACCTTTCATATGCCAGTGATGCAGCAGTCATCTCATACAAAGGAAACAGATATTCCTTAACCCATTATTTCTGGTATACGTGTCCTGATTTTTCTTCCTAATTATTTTCAGAAACTATTTAAATTTTGTCAATTTAGGTACATATGAAACTGACAATACTACACACTATGACATTAAAACAGATAGAAATGCAAGATTTTTCTAAGTCAAATGGACTATTACTTCTTTAAAACTGATGTTATTATTTCATTCTTACAGCATTTTAAATCTTTCTGTGCCAGGAATGGATCGGCCCTTGTGCCAAAGGAGCTCAGCTGAGTCAAAATTAGGGAAAGAACTAGGATGTTTGAAACATCCCCGAACATTAAATTACCTAACCCTAACATTAAATTAAATGTCTGCTTTCACAAACTTTCCTGAGCCAAATAAAGCACATCTGTATACTGAAAACAGATAGTGGTTTTACAAGTAAACAAAAAAGCAGATGAGTCTCTATTCACTATCTATGCACTTGAGAACAGTGGTATTTTTTTCATATATGAATGCATATATATTTATATATTCATATATGTATGCAGTGATCTCACAGAAAGAGATATTTTATTATTTGAGACTGATTTTTCACCAAATTATATTGCATAGGCTGCACCAATTGCATAAATATCCTTAAGGAAACAGAACGAAAGCAGCAATACTGTAATGGGTTCTGACCCCTCCTCACTTCACTCTCATTGAGGCACCATGGTTACAGATTAATTACCCAAGCATTACCCTTTGCATTAAGCTAAATAATCTTACTTCTCAACTGAGGGTAAAATGAAGACAGCTGCAAGGTTAAACTTTCTAAAAGAGATTAGGATGGATTCCTAACAATCACAACTATTTGGCATCCCACATACCATTCAGCATCTAAAGAACAGTCTAAATTTCAAAGAATATACTTCTTGTTTACATTCAGAGTTTCAAAAGGTTAGTGCACTCAGCCAGCTGTCCCCCTCTGAAATTCAAGTCATCAGATTAGACTCTTTCAGCTCACTTGAAAGAAAACCCATTGCAGATTACAGGTATTAAGCCTCTCAAAAATATCTGGTCCCTTGGCAAATGTTGTCTCCCTTCACAGAAGGGGGAAGAAAACAAATCAAAACCAACAAAAAATCAACAGTACTTCTTTTCAGAGGAGGAAATACCAGGACCTTCTGTACTCTCCATAGAACAGAGGGGTAGAAGTACAGCAGGACTGATGTACTATGCCAGCCTTTGATAAGTAGTAAGAATACAGTAGCTATTTTGAACATTTCGGCATTGAAAATAATGATTAGTAATCAACTGATTAGTTTCAGCATACCATCTCAAAGGTTCAGCTACTAAACACAGTTCTTTGATTTGCACCCTTGCTGAGTTTCACCCCATCCTGAAAAATACTTAACAAAAAAACCTAAATGAAGCAGTATAAAAATTAATTTTGTTTTTCCACTTTCAAAGATAGACAGTCCTTCTTTGCACATAGAACACTACCTCAGGAGGAAGAAACTTCTTTAACCATCTAATACAACCCAGAGCACAGCTGCTGTTTTTCAGTCTTGTCAGCTCAATTTTTGCACATATTTTTTTCTTTTCCACATTTCAGTAAAATCTCAGGTTTTTTCCCCATGTTTATTGTCACAGACTAGCCTGAAACAAACACATGCCTGCAAAATCATTCAAACATTATGAGGATGACACATATATAGTGGGCATAGTGTAATTGCTGGCCTCATTCCAGCTCTTGTCTCACCAAGAAATTTTGAGGTACAAAGTCACAGCTCCTACTTCTGTAGTCATTCATATCAACAAAAACATAGAATCACCTGAAGAACTGTACCAACTATAGAGAATTCAACAATATAAAGCATGCAAATGAGTAAAATATTTTGTTTACCATTTACCAGGTAATTTGTCTCCCCTCCTACTACCAAAGCAAGTTATATAAACACCCATAAAAACTACTGATCATTTGTTTATGTATGATTTCACTATGGTGAAACTACAGAGACTGGACCCCAGCATAAATCCCTGCTTCCCTGTAGCACAGAATGTGTTTTGGCACTGTCAAAGCAAGAGCATATATTTGGGTCATGGGTAGAAGTGTAATGGCCTGGAAGACTTTTAAAAAGAGACATCAGAAAGATATTTTGCTTGAGTTCCATCTCCAACTAAAAGGGAAAGTTTTTAGTCCTGCAATTACATGTGACTCAGCAAATGCATGCTCCGTTTTCTAAGTGCTTTAATTTGTTAAAAGTAGGTTTACTTTATTTTTCAACTGGCTTCCATTTTCATAGTTTGCAAATGCAAAGAAAACCTACCTATTTCCTGCAAGGAAAATGACCACAAATTGACCAAATATGACCATTCATAATTAACAACAAGAATATGTAAATAGCTGAAAAAGTCAAGATTTTGGGTAATATACGCTAGCTGGCAGAAAATTAATCTTTTCTTCCTAAGACAGCACAAGAAGACAAAACACACCAGAATTTTTTGACACTCCTCTAGTTTTTTCCATAGAAATTATTAATCAATATCAACAAGATATCAAGAAATTCTATACACACCTATTTCTTCAGCTTGCAAGATTCGTGTACCGATTTCTCTAATGTTGACTGAAGTATTGTTTTTATCTACAAATATAGCAGAAAAAGAGGGAACACTACAAAAACTATTGCTAAAATAAAAACCAGTAAAATAAGCATTAAAAAAGCAGTGGAATTGTGCAAAGGGTAAGGTAAGTAGGTAAGGAAAAAGAGTAAAGAAAACTATAGTAGCAGATAAAAACTGCTATTTGATGAAATGTTGTATTTATTCTTCAGCATTTCTAAAAAGGTACTTGCCCTCCAATGTGTTTGAAGTAGCAAATATAACAATACACATCTTAAACATTTGCACAACATTAAGACTGAAAGATGGTATGAAAAATCTTTTTTGCTATCTGACAAACATATTACTTGACTTCTAAATAGAGAATATTTACAACCTGACCCTTACAAGACAGATGGCGCATCCATTGTGCAAAACTAGACAATGGGAAGAAACACTGCTCTGACAAGTAGAATAAATGAGACTTCTTTGTTGGCAGAGTGGTACTTCGTAAGGAATACTGTCTGTGAACAGTTTTCTATTAAATATAGAAAATATTGAGCTCACAATCTCTGAATTGAACTGAACAAGGGATTACAATTTAGGTTAAGATACCCTTGTCTTCTATCTTTACTGTAAACTAATGAATGAGACACAGGAAACTGTCAGCATTCTAATTTTTATAAACACAAAGGATACATTAAGATGTCAAAAGTAACTCCATGGCAAGTCTCCTGGGCAGAAATGCGTTATACATAGCATAACAAGCAGAATTCCAACATCATAAAAGAGCATTTTTTAAATTTTTCTGGCCAAGCTGGGACTTCTTGGATTTTTAGTTTAGGTTCATGACCTTTGATATATGGAGCACTATCAATATTGTCAATGCATTTTAATCTGTTCCTTTGGCAACAAGGTGCAAGCAGCTTCTAGTTTGCTGTGTTAGGCACTTTCTTATAAGTTGTCAAAAAAGCCATCAAGCCAAACACATCTCATGAAATTATGGAGTTGCACCACTGGTTTAAGCACCGGTTATGTTTAAACACAATCCACAACAAATGCACATAGTTTACAGGGATAATATGGCCACAAGTCACATCCTAAATACTATGTCTGTACCTCAAATATAAATCCTTACAACCCATTAACCAAACAAGCATCATCATCCACATTCATGGAAATCAGAAAGCTTTTAGGGCCCAGAAAATTCAGACAACAAAACTGTGAACTCTGTGCAGGAGTTCACAACTATTATTATTTATTTATTAAATAAATAATATTTATCACCCCTGCATTTCTGAAAGAATTCAGAAAGCATATTAAGAACTTACAGCAAAAAAAGTATTATATTTTCTCCCAAAGAAGTAGCCTACTAACACTCTGCAGAATTAATCTTCATTTGTGGGGATGAGAAAGGACACCATCAGACCATAGTCTGAGATCTCAGAAGTGAAAATCAGCTCTGGCTACCTGCCAGAGAGAATGTTACAATGTCTTGGATACACCCAAGAGCATTAACATTCAATGAGCCTCATACTTTACTTCAAAGATTATGAAGAAGGTTCTATCTACTCTCTTACCAGTCTAAATAAAAAACAGTTACTTTCCACATATGATTATAGCCCAGTGTTTCTAAGACCAAAAAGATCTTAAAAACTAGAAACAAGGATTTTCAACTTTCTCGCACTCCATGCCAGTACCATAACATCAGATATGTTCCTCTTTATTTTTTCCTCAAGTCACAGGCTGAGTAATTTAAACACCTTTATCTGAAAGGAGGAAAAAATATTTTCATATCTCTTAAAAAATAATTACCAAACCAAACAAATGTAAAAAAAATAGCTGACCTTAAAAGTACATCCAAAGAAAGCTCAACCATTCTCAAGCTTAATTAGGAAATTCATCATATTTTTATCACTTCCAACAACAGACTGACAATGAATGCAGTTTTAGAGAAAAAAATGACTACCGGGTAGTTCCCTACAATTAAAAAATTCTGACTTTTACAGCCCTCTTATTTTTACATGCATTTAATGAGTTGTTGTAGTAAGTAGAAATATTACAATTGTTATTACAATAACAATTGTTATTTGAAGTTCATCTTGTTGGGTTTGGTCCTATTCTTTGCTCTTAAGCATTCTACTGCAATCAAATTATTCAGCGTCTTGTGTCTTTGTCATATTTCACATGTGGACAGAAAGGAATGCACCATCAGAGAAAAAAAAAAAAAAAGGGAAAGCTCTATTTCACATCAGACTTTTTCTAAGAAGTAGTACTTTTGTTGTTTAGACAAAAAAAAATTGGTATACAGCTTTTCAATAGTAAAGTCCAAAATTCAGACGACTGACCTTTAATCTAAAAGTAGGGAGGTCTCACCAGACAAGATCATCTGGACCATAAATCTTAGCTACTGAACCCAATGACTGCCTTCGTGTAAGATTTTACAAGTAGCATTCCAGTTAGACTGCTAAGGTGTCTGGGGCCACAGAAGTACGCAAGTGGACCACAGAAGAAGATCCTTATTGTACACTGTCTCTACTCCCTGAACTCTCAGGGCAGTGAGACTCATTTCTGATGTAATACGAAAACCCTGTATTTTTTTCATCATTTGAAAATAATCAACATACAAAATCTATCCCATTAAATCTGCAAAAATGGAAATGTCAAAGGCAATATAAAAGTGGACATGAAAAAACAATTTCCATAACTTTTATCAAGCTAAATTCATCTTCAGAAATGTTCCACTTTACATTTTGAGACACTGATTTTAGAGCAGTGATTTTTACTTACGCCATCAAAACATACATGTTTAACTGGATAGACAAATCCAATTCAATCTCATAACCTCTTTGGCACTACAACCGACCAGAAATATGATTAAGATTTATCACTGTGTCTCAAAGCCATACCAAAATCCAGTTCAGATAACACAGAAAAGATTATTCATTACAAAACCATGAACTTCCTGTTATTTTATGGGCATCTGATTAATGCTTATGATTTTAGACAGAGTTTAGAAGTTACAAATTATTGTACTGTATATATTATATCATACAATTATGAAATAATGGTGATACCTGTGTCCTTTTTTCTTCTTAACAACATTATCAAACATGAAAAAATTTCATATTGCCTTAATGTAGCTTAACTCATCAATTTATATTTGTTTGCAATTAGGCTTGAAGACATGCTGAGATCTTTCAAAACTATCACCATTACATGATGCAAAAAAGATGGCATCACTGCCTGACAAGGAACAAAAATCCATGAGCTGTCCACCTCTGCAACAAGTACTGTGTTTACTCATTTCAGTACCAAAATATGAAATAGAGTACAAACTTCTACAAAATAAATCCTCAGGATGGAAAACCCTGTCCTGCAAAGTTAATATTTTACCTTAGCTAAGTAATTTCACATGGTAAGATACTGTACCCTGCTTTTTTTGCCAGAAAAACTAGGCCTGCAAACCTACCTTGTTGGGTCCAACCAATGAATTAGCCATAGGTTTACAAGTATTAGCTGCCAGAGCCAGAACTGCCTTCTATTGAAGGAGATTAAAGCATAATCTCTTTCCAGTAAATGGTATGTTGACAGCATTACATTTTTTTAACTTCCAGTATATGCTGTTGAATTTCTACACAGCCAGTTAAAAAACAAGGGACTGCTGAAGAGAGTAGACCAGAACTTTTATAAATCTCCAACTCTACAACAGAGTTTCAGTCTCCTTTTTTAACAGGATGACCAACCTGTTTGCAAAAACTCACTTTACAACACATACTACACTTGGGTGATTTCTCTCCCATTGATCATTTTCATCTCTCAATTAGGTAAGAACATAAAACATCACAGGCCACAACACTGTGCTCTTATGAAAATATACACCATCCTTAGAATTATAGTTTTCATAATTAGCATCCACGTGCCGATTTCAACTTCTTGATATTCTTTCCAACTATGTTTTGAAAGTTGAGGGGGGATTTGAATTTATTAGTGTTTTTTTTACAATTATCCAGACTTTGCTATGCTTCGTTTCTCATACTGGTAACACTTGCTCAAGAAGATAAGGACTCATTCTTATGGCTTTATATAAATACCTTAACTCCCATGAATGTTCAGGCAGTTTTTAAGTTTTCTATTATTATATCTATATATTATTTTATATTATATTAATATTATATATATAAATACAATATAATTATATTATCTATATTATATCTATATATTATGTTTAATATTATTCTTCTTTTTAAACTTTCTATTATCTCTTTTCAGAACTTAATCAGCACAATTTCATGCAAGATGCAAACCTGCGTCTGCAAAAGCTGGTTTGGTGCTTCCTCTCCATTTTAACTCTTCTTCCAAGGATGCATCATTCTTTAATAAGCATAAAATTATTAATCCAAATTAGTGCTAACAATGACTGCTAGTGAAAGTTTCCTTAGACCTTAATTACATCAGAATTGAAGCACAATATATTCCTCTAAGTGCTATATTCCAAAGCACATCAGCATGGCTCACATGGACCAGCACTGTGGAAACCCCTAACCAGAAATGTTACCTAAAAAACTACTCTTCTTGTGCCAATAAAAACCTGTTCTAAAATAAGGAAGTTACTGGATAATTGAAGCAATTTCCTGATTTCTCCCTGCATTTGTACATATTCCCCTTTCAGAGATTTTCAGTTATTATTTCCCTGTGTGTGTAGCTCCTGCTGTCCCTTTGTAGGACAATATAGCAGGCACACTTTTTTTTTTTTTCTTTTTGCATCTCAGTGAACAATTAAGCCTTAAAATATGCATTGCTTCTCCAAAAGGTCACTTTGTCGCCCATTTTGTGGGACAAGACACAGCATAAAGGGAAAAGTCACATTTCCCTGAAAAATGTACATGACCTCCAAGAACATGCTTTATAGACTCATTACTATTTATTACACACTTATTTCTGTATTATTATCCTAACACAGCAGAGAAATACCATAGTCAAAATTTGGGCTTGATTTAGGAGGAACTGGAAGTTGAGCAGTCTAAACAGAGAGCAGTATCATAATAGATCTGCTCTGCACACAACAATAATTTCTCATCTGTGTACATCAAGACAATGGAATAAGGTATCTCAACATTGTCTTTTCTTTGCTGAATATATTATACTCACAACACAGACAATATACTATGTCTGAGAAAGTGAGCAGAATGCATTATCTTAGAACACTGTATGGTCAGGTCAGGTTTATTTTTAAGTTGTAATAGATTTTGTTCATATTTTATATTTTCTTACACACTTTCACAGAAAGGCATTATTTTCGATTGCAGCAACTTTTTATACATTTACTGGCATTGAGATAACACTACAATAGCTTACAGTAAAAAAAAAAAAACCTTGGGTCTATATTCAAATATAGAATCTTAACTGAGATTGTTCAAGTATTTTTAATTTTTTTTCACTCTATAAGGGAAAACGTTAGCTAATCTCAGTTTCAGTTGTTTGCCTTTCATTACAATGAAACTGTCTATCTGATTTAACTACCCTATATAGAAAGCTTCCATTTGTCACTGCCTTGTTACATCCCACAAGCTGTGGATGAAGCTGTAAAGTACCATCTCTTTCCCAGCATAAAAAACCAACAACCAACTAACCAAACAACAACAACAGAACAAACAAACAAAAAACACCACCAAGAAAACATTCAATCTTGTGACGATCAGGAGCGGGCGCGAGACAGATAAGAATCAGAGACAATCTTTGCTGTAAACTTAACACCCCAGTAAAACCTGAAATCCGTATTATTTCTCTTCAAAGCACTGAATCTGTAAAAGGAAACAAAGCAGGAGCACTCTAAGGAAAACAGCTGTGGTTACTCACCTAGTGCCAAAGATCAGAGCAGGAAAGAGAGGCAGCACGTAATAAGCAGCGACTAGTTTCATACTGGGCCTCCTTCCTTCGTTCCGTTCCTCACACTGGTCTTCACATCGACCCTGTCCCTGTCTCCTCCAACCTCGCCTACTCAAGGGAGCTGCCCGCCTGCTGCGGAAAGATTCCACCTCCGCCAGCGTAGACAGGCGGCGTGAGGATGGGAACGCTAAGCGGGATTTGAGCTCCGGCAGCGATATCACGAGGCAGAGCGAGCCGCCGCCGCGAGCCAAAAGCCCGCCCGGCGCCTGCTCCAGCACGCCCCGCAGGCTGCGCCAGGACGCGCCCCTTAGGGGCGGCCGAGGAGAGATTACGACGTGATGCTCGAAGGTTCATTCCAAGGGGACAGCGAGGCACGGCCGAGAAATCCTTCCTGGAAGAAAAAAAAGGGTTGAGAAAGCTGCAGTCAAAAACACCACCTGTATTTTGCAGTTAGTGTCTTTATGTGATACGACTATAAACAAGACAGATGATGTAGAGGCAGGAGCTGTTCCAAGTACATATCAAGCCCCAGAGCAGCCTGTCATTACACATAGCCCGGTGTCATTTGTGCAAAGCAGGAACACACAAGCTACTATTTCAATCAGTTGTTCATTCACCCCATATCAAGTTGAAGGTAGGAACTTCAGAATAAGGATTTAGAACAATGTCATCTCTAAAAGCCCTTCAGCACCTGAAACAATGAACAAGACCTTCAAATAAATAAATAACCTTTTCCTGTTTCCTGTGTTTGTATTCTCCCAATCTTAATAAAAAAATTACATAAATCAGCATTGGTTAAAGAAGTTTTCAGTGTGTAGATGATTGCCTACCTTAACAGAAGTTCATCTGATGGCAAATAATATGAAAGTATAGCATCTAAACAGAAGTAATCTTTCTCTGAAATGCCACAAAACCCCAATCAAACAAGCTTGTCTGAAAGTGAAGGAAATGTGGTCATTACAAGAAAGGTATTTGGACACCTATGTGTGTCTTTTGTAAGAGCAGAGAAGCACATAGTACTGTTGTTGGTTTATTGGGCTGTGTACACTTAGAGATCAAATATTAATCCATAGCCGCTTTAAAGATGTAATAGAATTATTCAATATAAACAAGTAAGACATGCAGAACTCCTTAGAAATACCATATTTTTACACTTGTAATTAAAGGTTTTCTATTTTTTTGGCTCAAATTAATTGACAATCTTACTTAATAAATAATTACTCCTAGCTTAGCAAGCAAAAAATTATTTTATTTGCCATTAAAACATATATACATAGGAAACATAGAAGCATTACTGCAAAATTCCAAGGCACTTCAAACACTCATCACATAGGTTCTTGCAAGTTTAGCTAAATACACCAATAGTGTAGGAATGTTATTGCCTACCTTGGAGAAGAAAATGAACCAACTGTCTCTCCCTTTGCAAAATACAACACAAGCTCATACTTGCCAGAGCAGAAATGTTACTACAACTGCAGGAAAAAATCCCCTAACTCTCCAACAATATTTTTTTTAGTGTTAGAAAATTATGGCATTACTTTATTCTGGCCAGGATGTTGTTTTTGTGCAGAAAGCCATGCTAAAGAAAAGACAGTGTCTATAAAGGAGACAGAGGAGTCCTACACCTTTATTTGAATAAAGGAAGACAGTCCACTGGGGCACATACTAGTGGGGTTTTCTTTCTCAAGGTTTTGGAGGACGCAGCCTCCTTTTTAAACTCCCAGCCACATGTTGCCCTCTTCCTCTCCCATTGGCTGAGGTACTAGGAAGGTACAGCCTTCCCAACCTGCCTACCACATATTCCCCATTGAACCTGTCACTTTACCCCAGAGTTCAGAAAGCTGGGCTTGTGCGGTCCCACTTCCCTGTTTCAGAAGCTGAGCTGTCTGTATACTTTTGCTGCACTGAAATAGCACTTTAGGTAACTTTAACAAACTATAACAGCAATTTGATACAATTTACACTTTCTACAATATACTGCATTTCGTGTCTTAAGCCTAGCCAGGCACACTTGAGTTTCCAAGTAATAACAAAACCTCTGAAATACAGTATGATAAAGTATCTTAAATAATAGACAAAGGGCAAAGCCACACACTTCAGTACTCTCTTCTGAAGGATAATTGCTGTGGACTAGTTAATGTTGCAGACCTCAGTGACGAAAGGAGAGTTCTGAGTAAACAGTACTGAGCAAGAGCAGAAGGGACAAGAGACTCACAAGACACACTACTTCAGCTCTTATGTGCATATGTCTATCCTCTCAAAGATTTTACTTTAACTTTGAAAATAAATTTGGCATCCCTTTTCCCAATTTTTCTCTGATGTTTCTCACTCCATCTTCTCATTCCTTCACCCCAAACTGAGAGCTTCTCTACTTTTGGAAATGTTTCTTGATTTATTTCAATTCTTAACAAATCAGTTAAGCTACCAAAGGGCAAAATGTTATTACCAAAATAGGAAGGCAAACCATTAAGTTTCATGGAGAAGCATTTCAATACATTGGGCCTAGCTTTTCATGTCCAGTTATGCAAACAAAATCAACACAAACACATACATAGAATTTATCTGTGTGACTTATTACTGCCCTTGATTGAAACCTGTCACATTAACAGTACCACTTCATGAGATAATATGTTTGTGGTGGCTGATTCCCTACTCAACCTTCAACATGCTTGCATTTATGAACACTACAGGAATCCACTTGCTCTGAATGATGAAGTCCTGGAGATTTGCTTGCATGGCAAAGGAAGGTACCTGAGTGACAGATGTGTATAAAAAGCATAGAAGAGTTTGTGGCAATCTCATTTTCAGGCGTATATATTTTACGTTCATTTAAAAGTATTTATTTCAGGTGAGACAGGTTATTTATATTTATCTCTTACAAGTATGCAAATAGAAATATTCAGCATCTTATAGTTAGCTAATTTTACAGAATCTCAGAGGAAGTCTAAAATTATCTCAATTTTTGAAGTATTAAAAATAAATTCCTAGAAGTACATTTAAATAGCATATCACATAACAAAAAGTGTTAGAATACAAAACATTGATATATAATCTTAATTTGTACTTGGTTAAAAAATTGATGAAATTGCTGAAGGGCAGTGCCTAACTAACCCCAGTATCAAGAAAGGAGGAAATAAAATCTCAGCCACCACAGTGATGGAACTAAAACTTGAACGTGGTTAAGTTTCTAGAAAGATCCCTCTGAAGGTCATTTAAACTTAGGAAGAGATTTTTCAAGGTAATCCCTTTTAAATCTAAGAACCAGACAACTCAGAATCTAGTTAATTAAAATAATAATAAAGAAACACATTTCAGTAAAGTAAATCCCAATTTTAACTCTACTTTTATCAGGTTGGACTTTCAAGTCAAATTATCACTTGTAATGTTATAAAATATATATAGCCCACATAGTGTTGCTATTAAAGTACAGAGAAAAGAGCAATTTAATGAGTATGTGATTACAGAAAAAAAAAACCAAAAAACTCTTTTATTTCATTTTACAAAACACCTTTCGTTTCCAATGTCCAAAACAGTGTGATTATGTGTGATTATAATTGGTCCTCCTACATTCTACACTGAATTCCTACATTCTATGTAATATTATAGCTGCAGTAATTCTGGTAACAAGACTTGATCCAACCACTACATGCAAGCTAAAAAATTGTCTCCTCTTAGTGAGAATGGAGCTTATTTAGCATCAATCCTCCTAGTACCAATTCAACAGAAAAATTTACACTTAGAAAGTGAGACACTTGAAAATCTGAACAATTTTTAAAAAAATATTTATAGTAATTTTAAACCTCTGCTCTCTGCTTCCCTTCCCCTCCCCTTAATTTAAGAGTATAGCTAGGTTGTTTCCTATGTCTAGATGTAAGGCAGATGATCTTTCTCAGTGCATTTGGATCCTAATTGAGCACCAGTTTTAAAAACAAAACAAACCAACTAACAAAGGGAAAAAAAGGGGGGAAAAAGGGGGAAAAAAAAGAAGGTCGATGTGTAGAAAGAAATTAAAGCAAATTAAATCAGTTTTGAAACATTTGGTCTTCTACACCTATAATGAGATTGAGTGTGATCCACTCTCAAGTGTGATCCAGGAAAGACTCATTAGAACAAAATCATTAGGTTATTTCAGGCTTGACTTTTACCAATGTCACAATCCAAATGATTTGAACATCAGAGCTACTATCCATAGCACTCTGACTCAAATATATAAAGTTCTTATGCATTTTTTATAAATCCATATATAATTTTGTGACCATTTACCTGTTGGGAACCTGTGGTGTGAAATTATTTGAGACACTCAGGTTGTAGGTCTGTGACACTCTGGTTGTAGAGCATGTGAAAATCACACAGAGAAAGCACAGTCAACAAGATTTGTATAAGGAATCTTACATTGTAATTGTAATGTAAGTATTTGCAAATTTATGTTAAACAACATCAGAGACAGTCTCTCAAAAGTATAAATGAAGAGTCAGAGAACATGCAATATAATGACTAGTAGCATAGAAGATACACACACAAACTATAATTCTATCATGTCATTCTGAAACTGCTCTAGCTATATATGTTTACTTCTTCATTGTCTACTTATTTGCTTTATTGTGATTCTTCATAATATATAAGCTGTCATATTATTTTTATGGCTCAACAGAGGTTGCCGTAAGAGACTATGAGTAAACAAGAATGTTTCACATTCCCATGTAGTTTCTTTACAAAACTACAAATAGAACATATTATGTACTCTTGGTATGTGATATATATATGTCTTCCTCTCTGTGTAAAGAAGACTGCATAACTTTTATATGAGAAGTGTAATACTTTTAGTGATAATTGCATTTATTTGATGAAATAATAAGTTTCCCAATATTTGGACCTATTTTCTGTTATACCCTATTAAAAACGTGACTTTTTGGAAAAACTAGAAATGCAGCCTCTATTTCAAAATTTATTAGATATGAACTGCACTAAGATTATACTATCAAGATCACATCAAAATGGAGAGTTACTGGGAATACAGGGAAAATTGCTACACTATATCAACAGTGAGATTGCCACATTATTATTGTATTGTAATTGCATAGTTTAAAAATTATTAATATCTTGAAATTATAATGGAAAAATGCAGTTCTGCAGTGTTTAAAAACACTCTGAAGCACCCATGTCAGACTACCATGTCACTACATTTTTTTTCATACTGATTTAATGCATGCCTCATTAATGGTCTGAAACATACAGACCACAGAAATGCATGGTGTGAAAAACCACACTCACTTTTAAAAATTTCAAAGGTTTATTAAAACTTAACAAAATACAACGAAGAACTGAATAAGGAAAAACTATAGCACTGGGAACATGAGTGATAGATTGGCATTTAAGAAAAAAAGTAGGAAACATCTAAGGAAGTTAAGGCTGGTGGAGGCTGATGGGAATTTTTTCTCCTGGCCAATAACTGGCCATTTCTGAGAACTGACAGTAGTTTAGACCATTGAAAAGTGAGATCAACCTGTGAACACCACCCTTTAAAACCTATGCCCAGGAATTTCTTTCTCTTTTTGGTTTCTGGCTGTAAGAGGTAACAGAGCTATGGTTCAGCCTCCTCCCCACCAGGCTGGACAAGGCCACAGGGAGAGGGGCTAGCTGGAGTTCTGTGGTTCCCAAGTAGGGGTATAGAGACTATGAAGTCACAGGAGCCCTTCCCCAGAGGCGCTGAGCCCCTCGGAGGGCTCGCTGAGCCTTGTACAGCGAGCCTGCTGGGCCAGGCCGGTCCCTGGCTCAGCTACAGTTTTTGTCGCTGCTGAATTTCACCAGAGACTGCCAAGTAACGGGAGGGAAAGCTATTGACCTGCAGTGCACTGAGATAGTAGCCACACTCCCCCAGAAAAGCTACAGAAAATCTTGCATCGAAGACAGCACCAGCCACTGCCCAGCAGAGGGTACCATGGGACCATCCAAAAGGCCTGGGCAAGATTTTAACCCTTTCACTACCCAGATGAAACTTGCAGATTAATCCTTTTGCCAGAGAGAGGGGAAGAGAGAGGGATCAACATGTAAAGAGACAACATAAGCTATCAAAGCCAGTGAGGAAAGGAATTAAGCCTCAGATGGGAAGAGAATAAGGAGATGCCTTAATAAGCTTAATATTATTTTGTTAAAGCTATGGAGATGGACAATAATGTTCTGAAAAAAACTCCTTTAATTCATTAAAGAGTATTTAGGGGGGATGGAGTATTTCCAAGTGTGAATCTAAGCAAAGGTAATTCATTGATAGAGCTGAGCAAATGGTGAAGTAGTTGTGATCTTATGAGATGTTGGAACAGAAAAGGAGAAGTGAGAGTTGTTGAAGATGTGTGGCTCTTAAGAGACAAAGAGAAAACTTCTCTTTCCAGAGATGATCACAGAGACAGATGAAGAGAACTTTTGCCTTTGAATAACTCATTCTTAAAATGACACCACCTGAATCATGGCCCACAAACACACATCCGAGTGGTGAGAAAATGGTTTTCTTGTGAAAAACTCTCCATAGATTGACCAAAGTTAACTTCTTTTTCTCTACAAAGATTGATGAAAAGACTATAGCAAAGTTGGGACTGGTTTAACCAGCAGGTTTTGTCTCTATGTTGTCAGTTAAACAAGGGAATCGTTGGGTGGTGGGGAAAAGGGGTTTCTGGAGGTTTTATTCTGGTTTCTTCTTCTTGTAGTACTATTTATAAAGTTTCTTTATACATTTTAAGTTTTAAGCCTGTTTTGCCCTTCTCCTGATTCATATCTCACAGCAAGAAATTAGTAAGTTTTCTAGTGACTTTTTAGCTAGTGCTTTAAAACCATGACAGCATAGAACTAAACTGTCATGTACTCATCTATGAAATGAATGCTATGCCTTTTATACTGTTGGCCTCTCTTAAAGTCTTGTCAATCAACTCCTTCTTTGCCATCCATTGGTGGCGTTCATTTTCTTACAACTTGACTGGAGGTCAGGTGTTGCTATGCCAAGCCTCCTAGTAATAAGCCTGCCCTTCCCCCAAATGCCCTGACTACCAAGGCCATCCAGTGACAACAATACAATACTCTTATTTAGCAACTTTATATCTAGTGATTTTTTACTATTTTTTGTCTGTTGTGGTTTCATTTTTTAGCAAACTGTTACTTTTTCCCTTAGGTCTTCTCATTTTTCTGTCTTTATTGGTGGAAAGGAATTGGTTAAAACTAAAGGTGGGGTAACTCTCCTGGAGTGTTTTTTTTTCTATTCTTTGATCATATACTCTATGCCCAGAAATGGTTGCTGTAGCATTAAGGTAGGTCTGGGGTGAGGGGTGGGGAGAAAGGAGGGGGCACCTTGGGGCTTTTTTGTGGGCTTTTTCAAAGCCTCACTCCTGGGGCATCCATTGTGCTGTACGGACTAGGTTTTAGAGGGGTTTTTTGCTTAGCTAACTTGGTTTTTGTTAGCTTAGGCAAGAAGGTTCATTTTCCTTTCCCTGTACTTGGACACTGCAGCAGCAATCCTTCAGCAGCCCCTTTGCAAAATGAACTGTTTGGTTTGGTTTTGGTCTGAGATCACAGAGAACAATCAATGGGACATGAATCAGCTGGGGACCAGCATGTCAGTGACGGCCCACTCCATCCTGGATCCAGACCTCAGAACAGCCAAGCCAACAACAGAAAGGACACCAAATCCATCAGCTTGATCTGCTGTGAAAAAGGGACCCACACCAGAGATTCACCAGGTTCACATCTGTTTTGCTTGAGCTTCTGTGTGAACTCTTTGGGGTTTTTTCTTCCCTTATACAGGAACAGGTGTCACTTTTTTTCTTCCCCACCATGTGTCAGCTGTTGTGTTTTTTTTCTTTCCCTGACATTTTGGTGTTTTGTTTCTTGGGTTTTTTTTTTTTGTTCTGGTGGGGAGGGAGGGGGGTAAGGTCTGACAGGTCAATATCTAGCATTTATTCAGTATTTTTTTCCTGTGCCATGTGGGCACCCTGTTTGTCAGTAAACAATTGTCTGGTTTGTTTTTACTTTCATCCATTAATATACATTTTCTTCTTGGCAGAAAGGGATTGTTGGAACCCTCTTTTTAAGAGAAAATACTAATTCCAGGGTAGTTTTCCTCCTAAACTTATTTCTAAACCAGGACAGTAACTCATTTTGAAGTATCCTCTGCCTTAACTTGTCTTAAACTAAGATATTCCCCCATTTCTTTTGTTTAGATAAAGTAGAGTGTAAAATAATGCTCATGTAAGTATAAAAGCTATTATAAATGCAGAAAGAAAAAATAATTTTAAAAAAAGGACTTAATAAGCCTGTTTTTAATGTGAGTGGAAAACCCAAAGGACTGATGTGGATAAACATCAGTCAAAAAAAACAGTGAAAAAGGTAAAGAAAAAAGCCCTCTTGTGGGAATACAGCTAGAGAGCAGAAGTGAGAACACTGCTAGTGGCAGAAGTGAATGCAGTAACTCTGCTAGGCCACAGGCCTTGGCAGGCAGTAAAGATCTTGCAGGCAGTACCCTGAAGAAGGAAGCACCAGATAGTGGTATGCTTGGTACGCTTCATTTATGTAAGATCCGTACATGTCTGTACAGGTGTGTGCTAGCTTATAGTGAGGCTATATTTTTAAGAAACATAGATATGATTTCTATGGTGAATATTGCTTAAGCAAGTGAGCTGTTTTTAGCTACAGCTGAAAAGGTATAAACGTTAAGCTCTGTAATCAATAAATTGACTTCTTGCATGGAAGAAAGCAAGTCCCATCTCTTCCATCGTCTTCAATTGGTGCCCACTGTGTGAGGAAGATGGTTCACTCTGGATGAGTGACAGGCAGCGACACCCCACAGAACTCCAGAGGAGACCCACTTGAAGGCAGTGGGAGTCTAGGCCCAGCGACAGTCCCTCCAAGGAAAAAGGGAGGTGACTTGTGGGGAACAATGGGACAGGAAAATTCTGCCTTAGAAAGAGACATTCTTGAACTTACGACAAAGCTGCTAGACAAGCACGGCAAATCTTTGCCTGTGCATGATTTAAAAGTAATGTTGAAATGGACAGTGTCTTAAGCTGCCAGGCGTTACCCAGTCCACGATCTTTAAGACAGATTTGTGGGACAAGGTTGGAGTGAAACTGTGGAACTATGCAACAGAGGGAGATAAAGCAGCTGCAGAAATGCTTCTCTTCTGGAGAGTAAATTTTGAAACCCTGAAAGCTCAGGAAAAACCCATGCTGAAGATAAAGGGGGCTCCAGCCCCCTCAGCCCCCCTTCTTGCTACTAAGAGTGAGAGGGACCCCTCACAATCTTTAAATGCATTTGCTGCAGGCTACTGCCCAGATGACAGTGACGAGGAAAGAGAAGATCCTTTTGACCCTGGATTGGTTGACCCTGAGAAGGAGCCAAGCCTATACCCTCCTGATCTTCATGACAACTGGGTTCACTTAAAACAACAAGCGCTGAGGTAGGGGGAATTGGGCATTGCTGAAAGAATTGTGTCACCAGTCATATATTTAGGACAGTGAAAGCAAACTGCCCATTTGGAACAGTTGTCTTTCCCAGGAATTAAGGAGCTCCAGTGGACAGTCACAGAGCATGGTATCAGTTCACCGTATTTTGCAAGCTTGCTAGATTCTGTGTTTGCAGCCCATATAATTACACCACATGATTTAAAAACGCTTGCCCAGATGCTACTAACCCCCACTCAATACGCTTTATGGGAAAAAGAGTGGGAGAAGGGTCTGCAGAACCTTCTTATATCTTATGTGGGTCATGCTAATGAGACCCTGGCAGGCCTCACGATTAGATAGCTTGAGGGAACAGGACAATACACAGATTCTTCTGACCAGGCTGAGAACTGCCCAAGGGATGCCCTCAAGGGAGTCAGGGATGCAGCTCATAAAACCTTTCTTAAGGTCCCTGATGTAAAAACATCAGAAAGCACTCAGAAAGCATTCACTACTATTGTCCAAGGACCTCAAGAGCCTTATATGCAGTTTGTTGATCTCCTTAAGCAAGCAAACACCAACTTGATAGCTCAGAGGCTCATAAAATCTTACTTTTAAAACTTGCTGTTGAAAACACAAACACAGACTGTAAAAAACTCCTTGCCTAATCTGAGTCCAACCCTGAATGAGATGGTTGAAGCGTAATCGTGTTGGCACAATACAACATCAATATGCGACCATGGCTACAGCCTTTGCATCCATGAGAGGTCTCTCTGGGACTTCAGCAGTTTGTTTTGGCTGTGATAAACCCAGACACTTAAAAAGAGACTGTCCTGCTCTGAAAGGAGCTAAGCTTCAAGCCATTGCTGTATGCCCACAGGACCATAGAGGAGCTCATTTTGCTAACCAGTGTCATTCTAAGTATGATTCTGAAGGTTGCCTGATCAGGGAAACTGGAACCAGGGTGCAAGATGGCGCTGCTCTCATACACAAATGCCTTAGCCACTGCAGCAGATACAAATGCCTCAGCTGCCTCTGCAGATGCCAGCTTCACACATACCACTACCACAGACACCCCACAGAGGATTGCCTCAAGTCTTTGGCCAGCGATTGCAGGCAGTGCCAGACTGGACCTGGCAACCTCCAACAGAGTAATGTTGTTCAATTCTTCTGTTCATTTACTCCCTACAGGAATTTTCAGACCACTTGGGCCCAAGAAAAGCACCTTACTCCTAGGAGGTCCTCAACCACCATTTCAGGATTCTTTGTTCTCCCCTGAATTGTAACAGCGTGGAAAATGGATAGTGTTGCTGCTATCACTCCAAAGCGTCTCCTGAGAAAGCAGCTTGGTGTGGAGGGAGGCCAGTCCTACAAAAAACTTCCTCCTTGGAGATCCTAGGATCCTTTTTATCCTAGGATAAAACAAAGCTACTTAGTAATGGTGACTAAGCTGTGGACCCCTTCCTGCTTCAGGACCCCATGTTATCTCCTTGTAAACTACTGGTCATTTTACCCCGGTCTTAAACCATTGTTCCTTTTCCCAATTCCCCCCTTCCCTATAAAAACTCCAGCCTTTTCCCAGTTCATTGTAAGTGACCATCACTGGCCCCCTTCGCGGAAGCCTGCCAATAAAGGACTCTGTGAAATGCTACACGGCCTCCTGTCTCGTCTATGCATCGGCTGGGGTAACCCATGAGCAAGATGAGCTGAGCTGATCACTACAAGAGCTGAATTCGCATCTAAAAGAGCTGTTCACTTGAAGCCTCAAGCCAAGCTCATAGGGGTTACCCCTGTGTGAAAACTGCCTGAGACCCCTGGACTGCTGCTCCTTGTGGGACCCCTATCTGTGAAGTCAGCATCAGCTGGGGGGTCAGACAGACCTCTAGAACCAACCACCAACAGCTTGGGTCAGCACAGTAAATGTGTCCAAACTCACACACACAACGAATAGGTCAATGAAGAAAGACAAGAAGGGTCTTCTGTATAGTATTCCATTGAGGTTTATTGCAAACTCTCACAAAAGGGATCCACAAAAGACAAGGATTTCCTACAATGTCTCAGGAGGGGTCAGGAGACAATGATCTGGGGACACAGGCTGAACAGGGTCAAGGCAAAGGGCAGTGACCTATAGAAACTGAGGCAGATCAAGCTAGAGTTGCATAGCACCATGGGGAAGTCTTTTTGTCTCATCCTAAGCACTCAGGCTTTTCAAAGCCTGTGGCAAGTTCTCCCAGGGCATCCCCCCTGAAGTTCCCCTAATAGGCTCAAGGGCCTCCACACTGAATCATAGACTCAGACAAGTGATGAAAGTAGAATTATGGCTTGGACCCTTTTCCCATCTTCTACTGTGCTCCAAGGGACACATATCACACTTTTTTACACACTTCAGTATCCCATCTAAAAAAACTTGCAAAAAGGGTGGGAGGATTTGGCTCTGCAAGGACCCCACAAATATTATGGGTGCAGACAATTTCAGATAAACGCCGTACCTACAAGTGCACTGTGTCATTGCAGGGACAACAGATAAATCTCACTGATATTTTAGATACTGGAGCCGATGCGACTGTCATTTCTCAAGACAAGTGGCCCCCCACTTGGGCTCTCACAGAGGTGTCCAAAGCCCTCACTGGGATTGGGAGAAGCAGTCACAGTTACCAAAGTCACCATCTGATTCAGGTGGCAGGACCAGAGGGCAACACAGCCTCTGTAAAGCCATTTGTTTTGCCTGTACCCATAGTGTTATGGGGATGAGATGTACTCAATGGAGTTTCAAAATTCAGTCTGGTTTTTGATGGGGGCCATTGAGGTGTGTGACACCCTGAAATTAACCTGGAAAACTGATACATCTGTCTGGGTGGATCAATGGCCCCTGCCACTATCGAAATTGCGCGCACTCGCTGAACTTATTCAGGAACAACTTCAAAAGGGGCATGTAGTCCCCTCTACCAGCCCTTGGAATTTGCCTGTGTTTGTAATTAAAAAACAAACTGGCAAATGGCGTCTCCTCCATGACCTCTACAAAATTAATGCTGTTATGAGGACATGGGGACCCTGCAGCCTGGTCTCCCATCTCTCACCATGATCCTCTGAGATTGGCATTTGACAGTCATTGACCTAAAAGACTTCTTTCTGGACATTCCTTTGCATCCTGATGATGCTTCAAAATTTCCTTTTTCTATTCCAAGCACTAATATGCAAGCATCCTTGCAAAGGTATCACTGGGTAGTCCTACCCCAAGGGATGAAAAATAGCCTTACTATTTGCCAGTGGTTTGTTGCAAGGGTCCTCAGCCCTATTCACCAAGAAATGCCTGCTGCTTTGTTGTATCATTACAAGAATGACACTCTCAGAGCAGCAGAAAAACAGGAAGTTATGAAAGAAGCCTTAGCCCTTGTCATTGCTGCTGTAACTGAAACAGGACTTAATTTTGCTCCTGAATAAATCCAGTGTCAACCCCCTTGGAAATACCTTGGCTGGTGCATCAGGACTCAAATTATTTCCCCTCAGCCTTTACAAATTCAAACAGACATTCATATTTTACATGATTCTCAAAAGCTTTTGGGAGCAATTAATTGGATCTGGTCTCTGTTAAGCATTTCAAATGCGGACTTCAGCCCTTTGTTTTGCTCTGCTAAAAGTGGAACCATATCTTCTGTCACCTTGGTGGCTTACAGCAGAAACTTCCCAAGCACTACAAAGGTAGCTGATGCTATCTCAAATTGGCAAGCAGCCTAATGGGTCCCTGAATTGCTTTTCTTTTTAATAATCCTGAATCTGGCTAAGCAACCCCATGCTTTAATTTACCAATGGGACCCTAATGCACCAGACACCTTGTTGATCATAGAGGTGATTTTTTTTGCCACACCACATATCTAAAACTATAAACACCCAACGTGAAATGTTTGCCTTGTTCATTGTGAAAGCAAGACAGAGACTTACCACACTTGCAGGTGTCGATTTTTGTTTGATCTGTTTGCCTATTACTACTGTTTATTTACAGTGGCTCCTGCAGCAATCAGAAGTATTTCAAATGGTCCTCACTGAATTTCCTAGACAACTTTCCACATATCCCCTGAAACACAAGCTCGTGGCAGCCAATTTTAATCTCCAAATGTGACCCAAGAGAAGCAAGGTTCCATTAAAAGCTTTAACTGTCTTTACAGATGGATCTAGCTGCACCCACAAGTTGGAGATGCTCTGGTGGAACACAGATATTAACCGCCGGGATTCAGATGTTAGCACTGCTTTAGGTTCTCCTCAGATTGCTGAATTGGCAGCTGTTGTTTGAGCCTTTCAGCGATTTTTTACCCCTTTTAACGTAATAACAGACCCTGCTTATGTTGCAGGACTTGTTGAGAGGGCTGAAGCTGCTGTACTAAAAGATGTACCCAACAAGGGACTGTTTCAATGGTTACAACAACTTTCTCTTACAACAAGAGAGTTACAACTCTCTTTCTAGATAACAGACAGGAGCTGGACTTTGTAATGCATGTCCATTCTCATACTATGCTGCCTGGTTTTATTGCAGAAGGGAATCACCAAGCTGACTTTCTTACATTACCTGTTCAGATGTTACCTGATCGCTTTGCCCAAGCTAAAGTCAGTCACTCCTTTTTTCATCAGAGTGTAGCAGCATTAGCATGCTCCTTTGACCTGACTAGCTGCCAAGCTACTAGCACTGTGCCTATATGCCCAAACTGTCAAAGGCACTCTTTCCCCTCTGTTGCCAGAGATGTTAACCTTATAGGACTCCAAAGCCTTCAAATTGGGCAAACAGTTGTTACTCATTTTCCAGAATTTGGTCTACTTAAATTTATTTACTCCTCTATAGATACCTTTTCAGGCACTTTGTTTTCATCCTGTCATACAGGGGAATCAGCAAAAGATGTTTGCCTTATTTTACAAATGCCTTTGCAGTCCTGGGAATTCCCTCACAAGTTAAAACTGATAATGGCCTACATCTCCCAGTGCGTTGCAAATTTTTTTTCCCTCTGGGGGGTGACACACAAAACTGGGATTCCCCATTCCTCAATGGGCCAAGCTATAATCAAATGGGCCCATGCTTTATTTAAGCATCTTTTGTTGCAACAGACAGAGGGAATGGAAAATGCTACTCCAGCAGAATAGTTATGGAAAGCACTGCTGTTGTATTGTGCTGTTTGTTTTGCTCCCCATGGTATTACATTCAATGATTTGTTCCCCTCTCCTCTCTATTTCTGTTACAATGTGACATTCCAGTTGTCAATCCTTCTGTGTTCCCACTAGCACTCCTTCTCTGGGCATTGTCTGTCACCCAGCTAGTCCTCCCAGCTTCTAGAAAGCTTGGAGAGAGTCATTGAGTGATAGGGTAGGGACAGAGGAGGTCCCTCTCCAAACATCCTCATTTGTCCTCCCAAATGTCCATCCAACCCTGTTACACTCCCACCTTGTTCCCTGTTGGTTGGTGATTTGTCCCCTCCCTTTGTTCCTCCCTTGTACTTAAGCTCTTGGCACCCCCCCTGCCTCAAGGGCTCTTTTGGAGTAGCGCCCCTGAGGTTTGGAGTGACAGTGGGGATGGAATAAAATCTTGGATTTCTGCCCTCCTTTAAGAGCCTGACTCCTGCCTCCACCACCGTCAGGACAATCTCTTCCGATGAGGGAGAAATCCCTAGCCTCTGATTCTGGGGATTTGGAGAGGTGTCCCTCTGCATGTCAGTGGTGTCTGGCTAGCCTGGATGGGTGGAGTGATCACTCTGAAAGGGACACCACGACAGCGTTGGCACCCAACATGGGGTCCCCCATCACACCAGACCACACGGAAGAGATGGTCAGTTTCCCTGTGGGCAACTGAGTGAGTCTCCTGGCTGGCATGCTACTCCCAGTGGGAGCAGACCCCTTTTTGGTGGGTGGCCCTCCTGGGAGGTGAAGGTGGCGGCTCTCCCTGCACCAGGAGAGTCACCTTTGGGCAGAGGACAGCAGCTGGGAACCCTTTTTCACCACACCATGTTAAGTAAGTAGCCTCCTGGGGAGGGATAGCCTTGGGGGACTCTTTGCCCTTTAGGGTTGCTTACAGGAAAGGTTTTAGCCTTCGAGGCTAGCCTTCATAACTCCTTTGTGGAAGATTTGGCTTTTCAGAGCCCACCTTCAGAGTTCTTGGTTTGGCTGAGCAGCCCTGGGAGGCGGAATCAGCGATTTCCTCCCGGCTCAGTCCTGGTGGTGGTTTCTTTGGTTCTTCCTTTTGATTTAATTTCCCTGGTCGCTATTGTTAAGGGATGCAGATTTTAACACCTAATCCAGCATGGGTGCACAGCCTTCTGCATCCCAAAAGGGTGTCTACTAACAAGTGTGAGAATCCTTCAGGGGGTAGGATTTGTTTTTTGAAGAATCAGTTAAAGGGATTCATTAGGTGGTTGTTTATCCATTTCCCCAAGTGTCCCCAGATCAGGTCCACAGCACCAATGTTTGGGATGCTGTCAGAAGGAAATTAATTGAATTGGGTAAATCTACGGACACATCCTCAACTAAATTTGTGTTCTGGAGCTTGCAGATATGATCTGCATTACAAAAACAAGTTGAAGTGGAGAGACAGCCATCTCCTAATGAATCTGCCCCAGTTCACCCTGTCCCCATTTGTCCCAGCCCCAAACCACTTTCCCCTAACCCAGGTTTTCGGGAGGGAGCAATCTGAGAGTGTGTGCAGGGTTGCATCAGTCTCCCTGGCTCCCTCTGAACCACTGGTTCCCCCCCACCTGGACAGTTCTGGCCAGACTTCCCAGGGGTCTCCCTCACTCCCAAATTCCCCACTGACAAAATTCCCAGTTTGTTCCCATTCTAATAAAGGTTTTGAAATACAAGTTCCTCCCCCCAAGCCCAGAGTTCACTTTGCCCCTGAGGGTGAGCCACAAGATGGCTGTTAGCCCTCTAGAAGACAAGATGGTGGGTGCGTCGTGGTGCAGCTCCCCTCCTTCCTCTTCTTCCCAAAATCCCTTCCCAAACCCTACCAACCCCTTCTCTTCCCAAACCCGTCCTTCCCCTAGGCACCATTCCTGGAACCACCTCCTCCCTTGACTCCTCCCTCTACCTCAAAAGCTCCTCCCCCTTTTGACTGTCCATCAGCTGACCCCGCCTCCCATCAGTTGCACCTCCAGCCCCTCCCTGCTTCTGGTTCCCACACTCCCCCCATCTCCTGGTTCCCACTCTCCAGAGTGGGAGGGGGAGGAGCCTGGAACCCAGAAACAGGGCCAGGTCCCCATTCTTTCCACCACTCCGGTCACATTCTGCTGGTCAAGGTGGGGACACATTATCCATACCAGCTGGAACCCCTTCCCTCAACAAACTATTCAAGATCTCTGCAGAGCTGTCATGGAGTGATTTTACCTTTAAGGTGGTTTTGGGAGCTAAGGAAGTTGAAGTTGCTGGGGACTGATGGGAGTCTTTTCTCCTGACCAATTATTGGTCATTACTGGGAATTGACAGCAGTTTTGACCACTGAAAAGTGGGATCAACTTGTGAACCCTACCTTAAGATGTAAAGCCAGAGCTTGCTCTCTTTATTTCTTGTCTGTGAAAGGTAACAGAGCTCTGGCTGGACTCCCGTTTCCTGCCCGGCCATGCAGCTGGGCGGGGACAGGGCTGGGCCTGCCGCCCTGCGGGGCTTGCCCTGGGCTCTGGCCGGGCCAGGCCAGTTCCTGGTTAAGCTGCAGTTTTTGCCGTGACAGAATTCACCAGAAACTGCCAAGTAAAGAAAGGAAAAAGCTCTTGACCTGCAGTATGCTGAGACAGCGACCACACTCTTCAGAGCAGCTATGAGGAATCTTCTGTCGAAGACAGCTCCAGCCACTGCTCCGGCAGAGATCACAGAACCATCTACAAAAGCCTGGGCAAGATTTTAACCCTTTCATTACCCAGATGAGACTTGCAGATTAATCTTTTTATCCAGAGAAAGAAAAAGAGAGTAACCAACATGTAAAGACACTTTATAAAACTGTCAGAGACAGTAAAGAAAAGAATTAAGTTTCAGAAAAGGGTAGAGAATAAAGAGATGCTTTATGAGCTGAAATACCTTTCTGTTGAGTCTGTGGAAATGGACAATAAGGTCTTGAAAAAACTCCTTTAATTCATGACAGTATATAGGGAGGAATAGATTGTTCAAAGTGTAAATTTTGAGTAAAAAGTAGAGTGATTGTGATACAGTGAAGTGCTGGAAGAGATTGAGGCAAAGATTTGAGGCCTTGAGGGCAATGAGAAAACTGTTTTCCAGTGAAGCTCACAGAGACAGATGAAGAAGACTTTTGCCTTTGAATAACTCATCCTTAAAATGACATCCCGAGACTCATGGCCAATACACACCTCAGAGTGATGTGAAATGGGAGGAGTGAGCTCTGATGACAGGATTTCTGGGCAGCTGGCACCAGGGAAATAGAAAACTATAACAGAAATAGTTTTCTCATGAGAAACTCCATAGATTAGCAGAAAGAGAATTCTGTTTCTCTACAAAGACTGATGAAAAGACTCTAGCAGGAATTGAGACTGTTTTAACCACCAAAGTTCTAAAGTTTTTTTGTCTCTATGTTGTCACGTGTACAAAGGAATGGTCAAGTCGTGGGGGATAAAAGAGTATTCTGGAAGTTTATTCCAGTGTTTTTATTCTTGTAGTTTTGTTAATAAACTTTCTTTATTCCTTTTAAGTTTTAAGCCTGTTTTGCTCTTGTTCTAATACATATCTCACAGGAAAAAAATAAGTAATCTTTTTTAGTTACTGCTTTAAAACCACAACAAGAGCTCATAAGGAGCTTGGCTGCAAAAGTAAGTACTTTTGTTAGCGTTCAGGAACACACATAATCACAGATTGATTATATGCAGGTGCTTTATTGAAGCGCACAGGAACTAGGGGTATCAGCAACCCAAATCTAGCTCCGTCGTCTTTGTCCAAAGTGCACATATTTATACAATTTCAGTTGTAGCAGTAATCACTGTAACAAACTTATCAACATTGCTTCATTAATAAATCTTCATTAACTTTATCGATATTGCTTCATGAGAGTTAGCTCATCCTTGTATGAACATGTACGAATCTTATCTCTGGGTGGGTATCTTGGAGACCCCAAGTACCAGTTCCCTTTACCATAAACATTTCAGCTTGCTAGACCATCCCTAATACCAAGCATTCTTGTGGCCTACTTCTATATGATTTTAAGAAACATTTTTGGAAACATTTAACCCCAAAGTAACATATTGCCCCTCTTTGAAAGTATTTCACTTTAATATAATAAGTGTAATGCTTTCACTATAGACAGTCCTTTTCTTCTGAATTTATACTTGATTTTCATCTTCAAATCTACAGTTGTCATAAGCGTTGTTACACTCTGGAGGAATTGGAGATGACAAGTGCAGATGTAGATCTCTGTCTCATGTCAGCACCTTTACTATCTTCTGGTTCCAGGATACTCTTTTTTTTCATTTCTCCTTTCAAAACTGCATAGATTAACCAGAGTGTTAAGAACACAATTAGTAGGCTTATCAAACTTTCAATAATAGATTTGATCCATGAGCTCACATTCCATCCTAACCCTTCAAAAATTTTATCTAACTAACTTGTGGTCAGATCTTCTTTCTTTCTGTGCTTCCTGTTCTATTTGTTTTAATTGATTAATGTCATGTTCTACATCTGCAGTTACATTTGGGATGTGGATGCAGCAGTGATCAATTTAGTCCTTTTAGGTAACTGCATACTCCGTGTTCTTTTAGCAATAACATATCTAAAGCCAATCTGATTTGCAGGGTCATTTTAGTCGTGGCTTGTAATTGTATATTTAGCTCTCTAAATCCCTCTTTGGTAACTCTTGCCAATCTTTCTACCTGACATGTAAGTTTGTACATATTTCTATATATAATTTGCTATTGGACCAAACAAGGATTCCAGAGGCCACTCAAATTTTACACTACTGGAGGGTTCCTGCTATGTTTCTTCATCTTCAGCTTTGTTTTCCTGAACTTCTCGTCTCGTTCTTATTCGCAGAAGTTCATGTTCTCCCTTAAATGGGGACCTTTTCCAAATTGGGCATAAGGTGGGGAGGCCTAAAGTAATCTCTTTTACTTTTCCACTTACAGGCAAATGTGTTGTCCAGGTGCCACCACTTGCTGCCCATACAAATTGGCCTGGACTCTGAATTGTACTTCCGCTACATACTACCTTTTCGATCACTTGTCCTATCTTGTAATTTATTTCACCTTGTTTATATTCGATTCCTCTGCAGGCACATCCAATTCGCAGAGCTACCACTAGCGGTGGCATTTGTTTTATTTCTTCATCATCAGAAGTACAGTCATAAGTTTTGTTACTTACCAACTAATTCACTTTGTCTGCCTCCATTCTACTACTGGTTTGTCTTGGTTTTAAAGCAGTAACTAAAAAAGATTACTTATTTTTTTCCTGTGAGATATGTATTAGAACAAGAGCAAAACAGGCTTAAAACTTAAAAGGAATAAAGAAAGTTTATTAACAAAACTACAAGAATAAAAACACTGGAATAAACTTCCAGAATACTCTTTTATCCCCCACGACTTGACCATTCCTTTGTACACGTGACAACATAGAGACAAAAAAACTTTAGAACTTTGGTGGTTAAAACAGTCTCAGTTCCTGCTAGAGTCTTTTCATCAGTCTTTGTAGAGAAACAGAATTCTCTTTCTGCTAATCTATGGAGTTTCTCATGAGAAAACTATTTCTGTTAT
>NC_031774.1:10210160-10212114 GCF_001522545.3 Parus major
CGGCCTTGTCCGGACTGGAGGGGAGGGAGGAGGCCAAGACAGAGCCTTTTTACCTTTCCAGAAGCTGGAAACACAAAGAGGACAAGAGAGCCCTGACTGTACATCTTAAGGAGTTGTTCACAAGTAGACTTCACTTTTTAATGGTCAAAACTGCTGTCAATTCTTAGAAATGACTGATAATTGCTCTGGAGAAAAGACTCCCATCAGCCACCAGCAGCTTCAACTTCCTTAGCTCCCAAAACCACCTTAAAAGTAAAGCTACCCCATGACATGGTTGCAGTGTTCCATACTGCTGGATCTGTTTCATTTTCAGAGCCTTCTCACTTAATGCACCAAGGGGTATCTGCCATATATTGGAATTTCTGAAGCACACCCACTGACCATACACTGTCCCAAGCTTCAGCCCGATCTTTTCCTTCCTGTCTTTCACACTTCCATTTAGACACTGGAATCTTTTCTTTAATAACCTTTGCTATTTTTTTCATAACACCATCCATAATTCCCTAATCCCTCATACCAGCCTGGTTTTGGTTCATACTTTCCTCAATTTTCATGACAGTCCCGTATAGATGAATAGTTTGGCTTCACAGCATTTTCAAACACTGTTTTATTTCAGTACTCGTAATCTATTTGCAATACACAGCTCACATTTTCATTTCTATTCTTTTGTATTCCAGGTAATTTTGATGTTATAATTTCCCAATTGATTTGATCTCCTGCTGTCTTTGGTATTGGCAGACAAGCAGTTATTTTGCTGGTGTTTTGCATGTTGGCAAAATCTTTAATTAATCTAATCATCACATTCTCTGCCTGAATAGTATTAGAGACTTTTATCGCTTGTGTTTCTGGCTGCACCCCCACATCCCTCTTCATTCTAAAATGAAGAGTTGTCAGCTGATCCTTTTGCATTTCACCTCCCAAGGTAACATTGATTCCTCCTGATGGCACTAAAGGCCATAAAATAATCACCATTACAGTCACTAGCAACCTAGACATTTGAAACAATCAAACACGCTTTATCTGCAGCTTTGTTCTTCCTACAGTTTGCACAGTCCACATTGCAGGGGAAATCTTCTTCACTCTGGTCTAATGTATCCAGGGATCCATTCCAGTTACTTTGACTGCTGTAAAGGTAGTTAACAGTACCTGATAGGGTCCATTCCACCTTTCTTTTAATGGTTCTTCGTTCCAGGTTTTAACATATACTTGATCTCCCAGATACATGTCATGAACCAGATTCTCAAGAGTCAGCGGCCTATTCCATACAAGGGTGCTTCAAAGTTGAGCTAGAGCTTTTCCAAGAGACAGAACATAATTATACACCTCTTGCTTCCCTGTAACATGTACATTTGGATTAGGTTCAGGAGACTCATATGGTTTCTCATACAATATCTCATAAGGACTAACTGACATCCCGCTGCTAGGCTTTATCCGAATCTTCAGCAGTGCTATTGGTAAAGTTTGTGGCCTCTGCAATTTAGCCTCTTGACATATTTTGCTGATTTGCCTCTTCAATGTCTGATTCATCCTCTCTACCTGTCCACTGGATTGGGGTCTCCATGGTGTATGGAGAAGGAAGCTATTCCTAGCAGCCTACTCACCTCCCTCACTACTGTGGCAATGAAATGTGGGCCCCTATCTGATGATATTCCTAGAGGCACCCCAAATCTTGGAATGATTTCTTGCAGTAAGCACTTGACCGTCTCCTTTGCTTGATTTGTGCGACAGGGAAGAGCTTCTGGCTATTGAGAGACCGCCAGCTATTCACCAGTCTTCACAGAAGTAATCGTGAACGCCGATTAACTTTATTTTTAGCACACCTTTTATAGGGTTATACAGGGTCCGCGGGCAGAGCAAGCTACTATTGGCTAACACACACAGTTTACATATTTTCCCCTACACACAAGGATATTGTTTTGCTTTACTCTCTCTTCTGCAGGCAAGTTTCAAGGAT
>NC_031774.1:10212214-10213315 GCF_001522545.3 Parus major
CAGCCTGTGTTGGAGAAGTGATCAAATTAGACAAAGGAAGAGGAGCCAGCCGAGATAAGCCCTCAGCTCCAGGATGGGTCCCACCACTCCACCCTAATGGCCCGGACCAAAATGATATCAAAAAGACATCCTGGACCTCTTTACATATGAGGAGACTCTGCCCAGCGTCTATTGACTCTATTCTACAGTGCCAGGAAATCTATTCTTCGAACAATCAAGGACCTTTTGGTGAATGGTGCCTGCTTGGAATTTGGCCTCGGGACATAAACTTCCTATAAAAACCCAGGCCAGAGGACTCTCAAACGTGGATTTGCGAACACCTATACCTTTGGTATAGACCCGGTCCACCCAGCGCTGCGCTGCTTATTTTATTGTGGTTTTTTCTCTCGTTGTTGTTTCTTATCAAAATTGTTCTATAATAAATCTTTTATTTTTTATTTAATCCAAAATTGCCTTTGCATTTATAACATAGGTAACTGTTTCTATAAGAAGCTTTTCTACTTCCCTAAGAATTCAGTGACCTGAAAGCACCAGAGTGTGTAACAGGCTCCTGATTATTTGCTTGCAAGCCACATTTACAGATATTAAAAATACCTTGTAAGCAAAGATTACACAGCTTCATCTCTGTCTTCTTCTCATCTGTATGTCACTTCACTCTACAAACGAAATTCATCAGAGGACTGCAGACATCTTTCCGCAGGCAGGACATTGAGGAGATCAGCCATAGTAAAGACAGTGATTTTAAGGCATACCCTTATCCTTTTGAATTTAAAAGTGAGGTTTTCAGCACAGCTGTACCAAGTCCTAATGTAATGTAATCTTTCTAGGCAAAAACTATTATGCTAATAAGAGTATCAAATATTGTTGGGGGTTAGGTGTCCTTTTTTTTGTTCTGGCTTGCCTGTGGAATTTTTACCCATTAGTTGCGGGGACAACCTAACTGTGGGTACTTAGTGGGTGCTTGACAAAAGACAAAGAGTGGCCAGGCCCGGGGGGGGAAGGGGGACAGGAAAAAGGAGGATGGGGACAGTTTGGCGGGCTTTTCTTCAGCTTCGGAGAAAGACATTTTTCGGGCGCGGAGCTGTTGCCATAGAGAGAAGG
>NC_031774.1:10214385-10241753 GCF_001522545.3 Parus major
GAACATCTATTGACTCTATTCTCCAATGCCAGGAAATCTATTCTTCCAACAATCAAGGACTTTTTGGTGAATGGTGCTTGCTTGGAATTTGGCCTCAGGACATAAACTTCCTATAAAAACCCGGGCCAGAGAACCCTCGATCGTGGATTTGCGAACACCTATACCTTTGGGTATAGACCCTGTCCACCCAGCGCTGCGCTGCCTATTTTATTGTGGATTTTTTTTCCGTCATTTGTTCTTTATTGAAATTGTGTTATAATAAATTGCTCTTTTTTTTATTTAACCTCGATTTTGCCTTTGCATTTATAACAGCATCATCACACAGCAAGGAAGAATTTAGGGTTCAATTACATAGGGGTAACATGGTACATTAGGGTACTATCTTCCATATTCAACTCCAAACTGCTTCAGATATCTGCAGCAGACACACATTAATAATGAGGGCTTTTTTTTCAGCAGTAAGATAGTACTATTATTATGATCTATCACAGATACTGTTGTACTTTCAAAGAAGACTTGCTCTTTAAAAAAGCCATTTCTCTTCAGTTAAGGCTCATAAGATTTAGCTGGCAACAGACACATCTAACAGTCATTATTAGGACAGAATATTTTAATTATAAGTGGGTTTCATTAAATTTTCTTCCCTACTCATATTTTTGTCATTTTTCTATTACACAGTTGAGTTTTCAGGATTTGTAAAGCGATAGCAGCTTATAGCATCATTATGAACTATAATATTAGGTATTATAATACTGTACTGTACTTGTTACTGTAATATTGTATTATATTATTAAATAGATATTACCTACTGTTTCACACTTTAACCCAGTAATACATTTTGAAATAAAGTAGAGATGGAAATGTTTAAATATATAAACAAAGTGAAGAGCTACTCCTCCCTGGAAGCTTACTCAGTAACAAACAGATACGCTTATGTACCAAATGAAACAAGTTACATATTTTCAAGAAGTGAGTGGTGTAGTTCCTACTGAAGTCAATAGGAAGTCCAGTTCTTCAAAATGTATTTTGGGTCATGTTTTTCAGAAATCTTAACCAGACCCTTTTGCTAAAATAAGTAGTATTTTTTTTCTTTTATGAAAAGGCCCCTAGGATAAAGGTTTTAAAGCCATAACCACTATATCATTTTTTAATTAAATCCACTCCTTTCAAAGTATCCTGAAACCAAGTCACATAACTTTCTCATACTGGTCTAGCAAGTTTTATTATAAAATTATTTGAGAGTTCCCCTAGAAGAAGTACAGATGTGGAAAAGCTGAGATTTTTTAAATGTAGATCTGGGCTTATAGAGGTCTGAAAGATGCTAGGAAACACATATTTGATCAGGAAGGCACAGGTGTGGGAGTCAGCCGACCTGAGGTAACCACAGACTTAAGCCCGTGGGAAAAACCTGTTAGGCAGGGTGAGGAGAAATGGTTGATGAGAGTTCTTACTTTAAGTAAGAATTATTATCTTTTTTTTATATATATATATATAATATTATATATCTAATATATATTACAATGTTAATAGCTATTCCAGATAAGGTTATTTTTCTAGTTCTCTTTTATGATTGGATCCCTACCCTCAGACCTACCCTATATATTGTTGTGTTTCCCCCATTTTCTTGTCTTCTGAGGTTGCCCCCATACTGTGCACAGCTGATGTTCCTTTGTTATTTTACGCATTATTAAAGTTCTTTATTTTTGCAACCCAGTCATACCTGTTCCTATTTTAATTTTGCTGTGCAATCCCCAGCTGGACTGGTCTCTGTCTCACAGAGCCGAATGCAACAAGTGGCACAGGATAATAAATTATTAAAGCCCTATGTGATCTAAGAGAGATAAGTAGTTTCACAAGCCTCCATTTATAGCAGAGAGCAGGAAAATGGCATGTTTGCAGTGATCAGGAACAATGTACCAGAAAAATCTTCCATTTGATGTATCAGCATAACATCATACTAGGACAGCACCACAGCCTCCAAAAAGGGGCAACAGCAATTGCTTAAAACAGTACTCTGATAAATCTAACAACATACAGTGGTATCATTGAAGATCAGCCAATTGTGGTTTGTGAGAAATACAGCAATAGCAGGGTGGGGACAGAAAAAAAAGTAGAAAATAGGATGTGGAGATGTGTAAAATGGTAACAAACAGGTGGCCTAGAAGTACCCACTGGAATGTTAGAGGCAACAGTACTCAAGAGCCAAGGCATCCTGTGGTGATTGATAATGTTATTGTATTCCATATCTATCTGTGCCAAAAATTGTTAGTCTCTTTCAGACCCTGCATCTGAGACCCTTGTGTGTGTCAGGTTGCTATCGCGGTCGTTTTCAAAATCTCCCCACCAAGGTGGTTTGCTGCTTTTGCCACATGATGTTTGCTCTCAGTCTGTTTGGTCTTTGCTCAGGGAAAGGTGGGGTATTTTTTTGGTGTGTGTGTGTGTTTTTGTTGTTTGGTTTTTTTTGTGGGGGGGAGTTTGGTTTCTTTTGTTTTGTACTCTTTTTAGGGGGGCAGGGGTCCCCCCTGGCTTGGAGAGACTGCAGTTAGCGGGTTTGAACTGCCTTGGGGGAGTTCCGCACATGCCTGCATGTCCATGCCTGCGACTCGGCTCCATTAGAGATGATGCAGAGCTCTTGCTCTTGTGTGGCAGCTTTCCATTTGTAACTGTAGCCATTCCTAGAAAGTGCATTTCACAATCAGAAACTGTTTTGAAGTGAATTTTGCAAACTGCTGGCAGTGAAAAAAAGAGCAAGGGAAGTGCTGGGGTCAGGACACAGGACACCCCAAGTCCCCCAGTGGACCTGTCCTCCCCCAGCCACCCCACCACCATGGTGCAGAGCCCAGGAGCAGGAAGAAGCGGTGACAGCGACATGGACACCCCCACAAGCCGGCAAGGCTCCCATCTGCCCTGGAAGTTCTCTGTAGCTCCTGCCTATCTGGTAGGGGCTGTCACCATCTCGTCTGCTCCTGGGGCCAGGCAGTCACCTGGATTGCGTCATTTTAGAAGGGAAGGGTGTGACGTCATCTCTCCCCCCCCCCCCCCCTTCAGTCATGCGGCCACTGCTGCCTGGTGCCATTTTGGGAATGGCAGTTTGTGTCTTTCTTTGTTCCCCTGGAGTTGTGAGGTCTAGCAGTTTAGTATCTAGCAATTACTTACTTATTTTCTCCTGCCTGTTGGCATTCTGTTTGTTAATAAATTTCTGTGTTTTTTTTTTTTTATTTCCATCTACTCGTATTCATTCTTATTAGTGGAAAGGGATTGTATGAACTCTTAAAGGGAGACAACTCATTCCAGAATGTTCTCCATTAAATCATCTCAAACCAAAAGACAAGGGAAAGAAAGTTTCTTTTTCAGCAGGCATCTAAGAGTATGCAAGAATATAGCAGCCCACTGAAATCCTAAACTGATGTAGCATATGTGTGATACATGGCATGAATAAATTCATGCTAAAGTTATAATAATCTCATCTGATAAGAATCCTAGCGTATTTCCAGGAAACCTTTGTCTGATGAGATTATAGTGATATGCACCAAAGTTAGCATGAATATTTGTCTTCAAGGAATGTATTTCCAGGAAACCTCTGTCCAACAAGATTACAGCGATATACACCAAGACCAGCATGAATATTCGTCTATAAGAAGTGTATTCCAAGGGACCCCCGAAAAGCACAAGAACATATAAAAAGCGCCATGTAATAGTCACATTTTGTGAAACATAGTGGAGAGGAGCTAGAGAGCACCCCTGTCTCACCCAGTGCTGTTTGCCCAGTACAATGTCAATCTGATTTTTGCTTGTGGCTTTTACAATTGTATTTTGATTATAGAATAAATTCTTTTTATTAATCAAATTTGCTATCCATTTAAAACAGACTGCTGACCCCAATACTATGCAAATTTGGGTCTGCAACCCTCCCTCTCTGATCGGGAGGCACCCCACTATTCATTAGTGACCTGATGCTGTGGGAGACCAGCAACCCCTGCTGCACCCTAATACTGAATTAAAGTATAAGCCATAAGCAAAAGAGAACATCTGTAATTAGAATAAGAGGCCGTAAGTACCGTTGGTTGAGTAGGTGTGACTGAGCATAAGACTGAGACGTGACATAGTCATGAAGTGAATGTGGACTCCTGATAAGCCACAGTTCCTATATCCCATGAGGGATAAGGTCAATAAAAGGAGGAAGTGATTTTGAAGGGGCTCATTACATATGTAAAATCTGAATTTTGGGAGAAGGAGTTTGGACATTGGTCACAGGGGGGTTAAAAGGAAAGGTACGCTCTCAGGAATTCAAGGGACGAGCAAACCTTTTAGCCTAGGAATGGGAGGTCCACGGGAGAGAGAAGGAGAGAAAATAAAACGGAGCATATTACTGGTCAGAACTCCAAGGGATGGTCCCCCACCGGCTGGAAGATTGGTAAAAATGGAAACAAGAACTGATCAGGTACGGTGAGTACCAGCCAATTGAAAATCAGAACACATGACTAAGACACAACAGAAGTTGCAGAGCAATTGCAAAACCCCTAGAAGTGTGTTTTTCAGTATCCTACTAAGGACCTGGACACTGAGGGGAGAAGTGATTGAGAATTACACTGAAACATTTAGTAAAATGGGGCATAGAAAAAGTAAAACCCAGAGAGGATTCCAAGAAAAGTCCTCAGGAGAAAAGAGGAAGGAAATCCCAGAAATTCCACCAGATAGCCCACTGGGGTTTTTGTTAGAAAACTGGGAAGACTGTCCCTCAAGAGAAGGAAAATCTGAAGAGACGGTGATTGATTATTATATGGAAGTTTGGGTGGGGAAGGAGCTTAGAAGCCATTTGATCTGGTCCATGTTTGGATCCTTTATGGCATGGGTGTGTCAAGCTCTAAATATTTATGTAAATAGTAAGGAACCATCAGATCATGAGGAGAAGAACTATTCAAAGATATGGATAGGATCAGCAGCTCGGTTACTTACCATTAAGACCAGAAAGCCAGCTGAGACCGAGAATGAGGACGAGGCTTGGGATCCACTTGACATCTTACCACCCCCATAACTGGCACCCCAGCCTCAGCTCATTCAGCCTTCACAATTGCCAACCCAACCCCCACCTCAGCGTACGCAGATCACAAAGCCAACGGCTCCCCCTAAGATGACTTGTTCTCCCCCTCCAAGGAGGGCATGGAGGACAAGAAGAGAAAAAATTAGTAGTGAGAATAGCGAGAGTGACGAGGATAGGGAAAAGGAGCATAACCTTCTCCCACTGAGGGAAGTACTGACAGCGCCAGGGATAATCGGATATGTTAATGTCCCCCTTAATACTGGGGATGTCCAAGCCCCAGTGCTTGTCCAAATAAATTGGGAGAATCGACAAACCCCTGGGGAAGCACTATCCATGTAAGCTGTTGTTTTCTTTTTGTCTCCGGGTCCTCTCACTGAAAGGCAAAATAATCCTGATGGTTTTTTGTGTCTTGACATACAACGCTCCAGAGTCCCCCTTTTTATTAATTCATCAGTTACAGGTTTTAATCACTTTCTTCCTTCCATAGAAATGGGATATTGTTTGACCCTAATTAGGTCCTCTGGCCTTTGTATTTTGTATGGAAATTGTCTCCATTTTTAACCTTCTGACTTCTCCTTGTCAGAGGAAGAAGTTAGGGCAAACACAATAGCATTATTAAATTTCTGAGGAAAGAAAGGGTTAAATGTATAAAAATCAAAGTTGCCATTTACTGAACCAGAGGTAAAGGTACCTAGGGCATTGGATTACAAAAGGGAAAAGCCTTTTTTGTAAATTCCAGCCTAAAAGAGTGGCTGGAATTGTTGCATTACCACTCCGGTGGACAAAAAGAGAAGTTAGACAACTACTGTGACTTTCAGGGTATTGCAGGCAATGGACTGAAGGGTATAGTGAGAAAGTAAAATTCTTATATGAGAAATTGATTACTGAGAGAGTAAAATGGACAGAGCAAGATGAAAGAGGATTTAGAGAATTAAAGGAGACTCTTATAGCAGCTCCAGTATTAAGATTTCCTGATGTAAGGAGGCAGTTTCAGCTGTTTGTAGATGTTAGCAACCATACTGCTCATGGAGTATTAACACAGGATTGGGCCAGAACTAAAAAACCTGTGAGATATATGACAAAGCTTTTAGACCCCATAAGTCGAGGCTGGCCCACTTGCTTACAAGCAATAGTAGCAGTGGCCCTATTAGTAGAAGTGGCCAAAAAGATCACCTTTGGAGCCCCACTAATAGTATATACCCCCACAATGTAAGAAGCATTTTGCAACAGAAAGCAGACAAATGGCTCACAGATGTTAAGTTTTTAAAGTATGAGGCTGTACTGATTCATTCACCCAACCTGGAATTGCAAATAACTACCACTCAGAATCCAGCACAGTTCCTATTTGGTGAGCCATTGGAGGTATATAATCGTAATGCAGTGCAGAGGTGGTGGAATTACAAACAAACATAAGACCAGGTTTGGAAGAAGAAGAACTAGAGGAAGGGGAATAGTGGTTTGTGGATGGGTCCTCGAGAGTCATAGAAGGGAAAAGAAGGTCAGGGTATGCAATAATAGATGGAATGACAGGAAAAGTGGTGGAATCGGGACCCTTAAGTGCAAGTTGGTCAGCACAAGCTTGTGAATTGTATGCAGTTTTAGAAGCACTTAAAAGGTAAAAAGAAAAGAAAGGGACAATTTTTACAAATATGCCTTTGGGGTAGTCTATACCTTTGGGAAAATTTGTGACGAGGTTTAACCAGTACCTGAGGGAGAGGATTGATTCAAGAAGAATTAATAAAACAAATCCTAGAAGCTATTAGGGGACTGGAAGCAATTTTTGTAGTCCATGTTAAGGGCCACTAGATAGGGAGGTGATTTTGGACTAGAGGCAGCAATTTGGCAGATATGGAAGCTAAGAAAGCAGCACTATTAGTAGCAGATATTCCAGAAATTAAAGGAGACAAATTCCAGGAATATCCCTTCCGTCCCACTTCAAAGGAAATTGAAGAATATAAGATAGGGGGCAAGTGGAAAGGACATATGGAGACTTCCCAATGGAAAGGAATTACTATCTAGAGATTATACAAGGAATGTTTTGAGTAGGTTACATCAACAGACTCATTGCGGGGCATCAGCACTTGCAGAGCAGTTTCTGAAGTTTTTTTGGTGTAAAGGAATCTATGAGCTAGACAAACAAGAAATGCTACGGTATATGACATGTCAGAGGATAAATAGGACAAGGATGCGGCAAACACCATCAGGAGGCTGCCCTTTAGCATATCAACTGTTTGAAAGAATTCAAATAGATTTTACTGAACTACCCAAAGTGGAGAGGTATAAATATCTGTTAGTAATGGTAGATCAGTTAACACATTGGGTAGAAGCCTTTCCTAGTACCAGAGCCACAGCTCAAACAGTGTCAAAGGTACTGTTGGGTGAAATAATACCACAGTACAGGATAATAGATCATATTGATTCAGACCAGGGGATGCACTTTACATCAAAAATCATTAGACAACTGGCAGATGCTTTAGGTATCTGCTGAGAATACCACACCCCTTGGCACCCTCAGAGCTCTGGACGAGTAGAAAGGATGAACCAAGCACTAAAGGCCCAGCCGTCAAAATTGATGCTATAGACAAAAATGTCGTGGGTTAAGTGCCTCCCCTTAGGTCTGCTAAACATACGAACAATGCCACACTCCAAGAGTGGACTGTCACCCTTTGAGATGCTTTACGGAATACCATACAAGCACAGGATGCTAGGCTACATCCAAGGCTAGAGGATGGCCAAATCCACCCTCATTTAATAGCCATTAATAAGAATTTGCAGGAGCTGAGAAAAAAAGGGTTAATATTGCAAAGCACTCCTTTGTGGTTTGCCATATATAAAATACAACCACGAGATGAAGTGTTGATTAAAACGTGGAAAGAAGTTTCCCTCACACCTCACTGGGAGGGTCCTTTCCTTGTGCTTTTAACCACAGACACAGCAGTACAAACTGCTGAAAAAGGCTGGACACACCATTCCTGAGTAAAGAAGACTGAACACCAGGAGAAGACACCTGAATGGAAAGTGACTTCTCCTCCAGGAAGTTTGAAAATAAAACTGAATCAATATACTAATGACTGAAGAAGACAAGACAATATGTTCAGTACCACAGTGCAAATGTTATCCTTTTGTTCATTTTAAGTGCTATTATTGTCAAGAAATTTGAGTTAAACACTGTACACGTGGATATAAACATAAAAGGCTTTGTCCAGCGTGCTGGGTGGAAGAAACCTCTACAACCAGTAATTCAATAGTTGTTGCTACTAACTTGGGCATATTGGAATTAGATTCCCTGGAGTGGTATGGATTGGATCAAGAAGGGGCAAGAAGTAAATTGAGATCAGAGGCTCAAGTCCTTATAACTGAGGGTCGGCAAACAAACAAAGTACCCTGTAATGCCGATGCAGTAAAAATATCAGAGTGGGATGCCTTTAAGAGGAGTTATACAGCTCATTCCACTTATGGATTCCCTGAAGGATATCCCTGCTGCCAAGAAGATGGACTCCCTTGCCAGAGGCAAGGGTGTAGGCAGAGGGGTATGTGTGTGGGGAGCCCTGGTGGTTCTGAGTCTGATAATGGGCAGGACTATCATTCTGTTCTCCGAGGGTTACCCTAGAGTTAAGAAGCAAAGCTCAACCCAAGACTGTGGGCAGTGTTTTGAGAACACCCTGACAGGACAAGGGGTTACAAAAATCCTGGCATGTCGCACCCACTATGACTGCAAAACTGGCAACAAAACACGAGAATGCGAGCGTAACCACACTCAATACAAGATGTGTGTGCCAGATAGGAAGAAGAATAGTCTGTTATGACCCAAGAGAGACACCTAAGGATTGGTGGTTAGAGGTGTAGTCTGTGCCAAAGAGTAAGGGAATATTGACCCATGCATTACACAAACGAGTTGCTGGGTTAGGGCCTACTGTTCCTACCTGTAACAAATGTAACCATTCGGTATGAGTCAGAGGAAGAAGTTTATGGCACACGATGCACTATGGGTGTGAAAACATACTGGGTTGGAGAAAATCTAAAATATGGTTAAATAGTTTCTTTCAGTAATGAGCCTGTGATAACTAATCCTCTTGACAGTAACAAGGACTGAATTTGCTTACGATACGGCAAAACTTTCTGTTCTCTAAGAGATGGAGAAGGGGTAGATCCAGAGAACAAGTTGAAGCAAATCGCCCAGGAGTTGAAGAAACAAGAGACAGAGGCAAAAAAGAAAAAAATGGAGCAAGAAAAGTTAAAAGCATTAAATGAGTAATATGAACAGTTAGAACAGCAGAATAGTAATTGGGACTTACCCACCTCAAATAAGAACCTTTTTGTAGATCTAATACAAGAGATCGCTACAGAATTAGGATTATCTAACTGCTGGATCTGTGAAGGGCTTAAATCAGCTGAGAAATGGCCATGGAAAGGTGAGAGTTTAGCTCTAGAGCAACTTCTAAAATAGAATCACACCCAAATTTCCAAAACACTAAAACGACCTGAAGGGGGATTTTGGATCACTGAATAATTGGAACAGTTTGTAACAGCAGAGAAGGAAAAAGATATACTGAAGTAGTGGGATATACTCCTTGTATATCCACTTTAGCAGTAAATTCAAAAAATAATACCAAAGACTGGCTACCAGAAACCCCCACTGGATATTGGAGTTGAACAAAAAAGGCAGATTGTGAATGGAATGATCAAATTGAGTTATGCTGGCACAAAAGCCCTGGAGCTAATCCTTACCAACCCTTTTAAATCTTAAAGGGTTACTGGGAGAAACCAGAAACTGTAAATGACCTGACAGAATATACTGGATATGTGGGGAAAAGGCATACATTTAATTACCCCACAGATGGAAAGGATCCTGTACTCTGGGAATGATTTGACCCTCCTTCCTCATGCTACCAAAGTTTGAGAGTAAGCTGTTGGGAGCACCCCTATATGAGACCCTAGACAGAGAAAAGAGAGAGCTGAATCATGAGTTCCTAGAAGCAGGAGGGAATCAGAAATGGGGAGAGGATGAATGGCCTGCAGAAAGGATATTAACCTACTATGGTCCAGCAACTTGGGCTCAAGGTGGGATCTGGGGATACAGGACCCAAATTTACCTATTAAATTGACTAATAAGACTTCAGGCTGTAGTAGAAGTTGTAACAAATCATACTTCTGATTCTCTTGAGTTATTGGCTGAACAACACTCACAAATGTGAGCATTTGTGTATCAAGACAAATCGCTTGAATCGCTTTGGACTACTTGTTAGCAGAAGAAGGAGGAGCCTGCGGAAAGTTCAATGAGTCCGAATGCTGTGTAGAAATAGACAGCTATGGCGAAACTACAGGGAACCTTGTGGCAGAAATTAAGGAAGTAGCACATGTACCAGTTCAAAAATGGAATTCTATCCTTCAAGCATCATGGTGGGATCAAATGTTTGAAGGGGGAGCTTGTGTAAGAAAATAGGATTTTTAATACTGTGCTCAATAATGGGGGTTACTATTACTGCCTAGTCTCCATACCATGTTTTATCCAACTAAGCCATTCTGTTGTCCAAATAGCACAAATGCCCACTGATCCTGAGTTAGCTACAATGGAAACTGGTCAAACTGAGAGAATATCTAAAATTTCTAAGATAACAGAATTAAAAGAAGATAAAAAGAGCAGAGCTGCTGAAGCTCTGGCCAGATTTGAAGCACACATGTGATTAAAAAGCATAAAAAATAATTTATACAGACAAAAGAAAGATTATGAAATGTGTAAGGTACAGTCCTGGGACAGTCATAAAGATGAGTTTTAACAGACAACCTGAAAAAGCATGGGAAAGTTATTTTACCAGTACCATTAAGCTACTGTGTAGTCAAAATATAACTCAGGATACAATAGGCATGTACATTGATATATAATTGAGTATCCAAATAAAAGGAATCAAAGATTAGAATAATCAGTCTTATGAAAAGACTTGTTAATTTTAGGCACTGACTAGCAGTATAGAAAAAGTCTTGCAGTATAGTTAAGTCTTGTAAATACTGATTATAAGAAGAAGAAGTGAGCTTTATTGAAAACTGTCTTAAAAGAACTAATTAATGAATTAAAAAAGGGGGGAACTGTGATACATGGCATGAATAAATTCATGCTAAAGTTATAATAATCTCATCTGATAAGAATCCTAGCATATTTCCAGGAAACCTTCATCTGACGAGATTATAGTGATATGCACCAAAGCTAGTAAGAATATTCATCTACAAGGAATGTATTTCCAGGAAACCTCTGTCCAACAAGATTACAGTGATATGCACCAAGACCAGCATGAATATTTGTCTGTAAGAAGTGTATTCCAAGGGACTTCTGAAAAGCATGAGAACATATAAAAAGCACCTTGTGATAGTCACATTTTGTGAAACACAGTGATGAGGAGCTAGAGAGCACCCCCGTCTCACCCAACACTGTTCACCCAGTACAGTGTTGATCTGATTTTTGCTTGAAGCTTTTACGATTGTATTTTGATTATAGAATAAACTGTTTTTATTTATTAATTTGGCTATCCATTTATAACACATGGAACAATGAAAGATAGAGAGGGAAGTCTCTGGGCAACTCACAGTAATTACAACTTAAAAGACTGAAAAGACAAACTGGAAGTGGGACTGTCAACACTGTCCCAAAAATTATGGGATCCAGCACAGTAGTGATTTTTAGGTGATACACAGTCTGCTGAAGAGATTGTAGAGACTGTTCCATAATTTCAAAGATAAAGAAAATTGCACATGATACCTGACCTTAGGACCTGAGATATTTACAAAGACATTATGGAAAGCAGGGCCAGGGAAACTGAGAATTTTATAGGCATAGGATAGGAACAAAGATCCACCTGCACAGTGAAGTGAATTGAAAGATCTCACTGATTTACTAAAATATGGATGTGATCTAGTATCAATATCTAACTGAGACGGACAAAGACTCTTTAACCATTTTGGGGTTACAGAGTGGTATGTTTATTAACAGCTCTGGGCCAGCACTGGGCCAGTGCTGGGTCTCCCCTTAATACGCATATCCCCAAATACAGGTGGATGCAGGCTTTTTATTTACAGAAATATTGAATACAAACGCATATTCATAACCCAGTTGTCACCCACTCTCCACTTCCTATGCTAATTAGGAAAAAAGCAATTAAGCATGCGTAGTTTATTCCTTGAAATGGGTTGGTGGTCCTATTATGGGTAGAGGTCACAAATGGGAGAAAGGGATATGGCTCTTCCTTGTTCTGACCTTTCTACCTTTTCAATGCAAAGTGACAAAAGGACCCTTGGCTGGGCTCCTAGTTTCATGTCTTCAGTGAGTTTCTGATTTGCAATTTTCTTATGTTCTTGAAGCTCCTTACCAGATTCTTTGTCTCTCAATATAAGCCCAGCTGAACAAGCATAAAGTTGACAGACAATTAGTTATTAGCCAACGATTAACCTCAAATTTTAGCAAAGCCTTTCTATCTACCTTTAATTTTAACGAGGCCCATCTATTTATTTTAATTAGATTTAGCAAGGCTTATTTTTAATTAAGGCCTCAGCTCCTCTAAAACCTTAAATTCTTCAAAGTTTATGTCTCATCATGAAGCCTAAGAAATTGAAGAACAATGATTTGATTTGTGTAGAAGTCCAGTTTGAGGGTGAGCATTTCTGTAGTCATTCCATGTATCACTAAAGATACTTAGAAGCCATGAAATAACATCTTGTGTTCTGCAAAGGAAATTAGCAAGTAAGGAAATGGAAATTTTTTCCTTTTCACACTGCAAAAATTCAGCATTCTTCACCTATTTGTGCATGGCAAGAGATGAAGTCAATATGCTTGGCATAATGGCATGAACCACCAATGCACATGAGTTCAGCTACTTGTATACCAGAAGCAGACAGGAACTGGTTTAGAGGATGAAACCACAACCAGGTAAATTCTGTATGGCACAGATAGCTATCAACCTCTGGAATTAACAGTTGTGTTAAACATTTCTACAAAGGGAAAGCATTGGGATTGACTATAGCAAAAATATTACACCTAATGAAACTGCTTATTTCTGTTTTCAGACAATAGCAGACTCATTGAAATAATTATTCCAGGTATTCCTGCCTAAATAACTGAAATCAAGATACATTTCTGTACTGATAAAAATAACATGACAAGTGAAATTCTTATTCTTGATTTAATTTTCCCTCAAACCTCACATTTAGTTTCTGATACCATTTTATATAATCTGGAAATAGCATATGTTTCATTTCTAACATGAGATCTTGTTTTACTGATTGAAAACAGCATCCTGCATAAGTGAGCACTTTGTGTGCAAAAAGTAACACAGATGCAGAAGTAAACACAATTCCTGTTCATTAAGAACAAGTGAATTTCTGACAAGTGAAGGCATTTGTCCATCCAAGATGTAACCGAAAGTATGTATTCTACTACCATTTGTTAAAACTAAGTAGGGCAGTGTTCTTTATCTCTTCCATGACCCATTCCTCATAACTCCAGGGGATATCTTTTGTTTATGGGCCAGCTGTTAAAACCAGATGGGGCAGTGTTCTTTATTTCATCCATGACCCATCCTCACTCCAGGGAGATACCTTCTGTTAATGGGCCATTGAGTCTCACTGCATGACTGATAAAACAACATCATCCTGTTATGAGATGCTCCACCCAGAGAGAGGAGACAGACATTCCTACCTAAATATAATCTGAGATTTAGAAAAACCCCAATCAGCCTTTTTCCACTGGATTCCTAGAAAAAGACCATCTATACCACCACTAAACCTTCAAAAGAAAACTACACCCTTCTACAAGACCACTGCTTCAACAAAACCACGTCTGTCATTCCAGGAAGACTGCAGCCATCATTTAATCAGACTGCTAACAACACCATGATAGACAGGGTGTCAGACTGTATTCTGACTCTGTCAGTGTTTTTTACTACTACATTTTTCCTATTAAATTGTAGTTCTAACTTAGGATCTCCCACTGATTTGCTTTCAAACTAGCACAGAACTGTTATTCCTATTCACATATCTTTGCTAAGAGCCCCTTATTTCAAAATTACAATAATTTAAAGGGAAAGGGTTTACATTTTCCATTCCAAAGGAAGCTCCTGCCTTCCTTAACAGACACTTGTACTTTAAACCAAGACAGCATTTATGTCTTGGATGAAGATTAATAGTGTGAAGGAAAATTATTTAGACATAGGATTCATGTTCAGAATGGTATTTGTAGGTAAAGGGACAGTGCACTCCCAAGCACTTTGGGTGACATCTGGTGCACCTTATTGAGGTCTGAGGACAATTAAGGTGACTCTTGTTTCTTACCCTCTAGACACATATGCCTGTGCTAGCCACAAGGAGGACCTAGTCCCTATCAACTGATTTGTTTGATATTGAGCAGAAATCTAGTTGCTCTTAGCTGCAACACTGACTCATAAGAAATATTTTTTGCAACACTCAGCAGAAGAGATGATATGGCAAACAGATGAAATACATAAAAAGAAATCAGACAGAGTTTATGACAGTAAGTGAAAGTGTCAACTCACAAATGGTATGTCTGGATGGAGTTATGGAAAACCATATGTACTAAAATCAAATAATAGGGGTAGGGGAAAACTAGCATGAGGCTGCTAAAATAAATTTATGAGAGATTTCTTATAAAGAAGAAAAATACTTTACCCTTATTTTTGAATAAAACCCCAAACAAACAACTACTTTTCTTAATTGTAATGATTAATCTTTCTACTAGAATTTAGGGCCCTGAAAAGTCTCGCTTTAAAAAAACCCAAATAGCTAGAGAAAATTCTCTCTCACTTTCTAATGTCAATTAAATTTTTACCCCTCAAGAGATACCTCTAAAATTATGTATTAGAGCAGTGAGGCAGTGTTCAGAATAAGTCAGAAGCAGAATTTAATAAGAAAAGTATGAGTTCTATTTATAAACTGTGCACAAATTTAAAACAAAAGCCCCACTAAATATGAAAAGGAATTAATTTTTTACAGGCAATCAAGATTCTCCTAAGTTACATTTCTTTAAGGATATTGAGTCAAAGTGTTTCAAGTAGAGTGATCATCTATTTAGATTTTGCCACTGAATTCAGCTAATCTAGGGTTTCATCATGCAAATGTCCATGGGTTGCATGTGAACATGCTCGTGTTACAAGGCTGCAGAAGTACATGATAATATTCTTATGAATCCTGAAGTACCATTTGTTTTCTAGGTATTTTATCAAGACTCATTCTGTCTCTTCTAATGCCTCAAACAGCCAAATAAAAGAAAGTACCTCCTGCAACTAAACAAATAACTGCACATATTCATCTACAGATTTCTTATCACTGCCTGCCTCTGGAAGTGATGTGCATGTGGTAAATGACAGATGTTTTAAGTCCAGCACAGATTGATTTCCATTATCATATACATCCAACTGCAGCAATCTATGCGTTTCCCTGTCTGGATGCTTTTTGTTTTTTGGGTTTTTTTTACCTTCCGAATTGCTTCAAACAGCCACTTTCAAGTGTATGCAAGATTAATGCAGAAGCTGAAGTTAAAATGCTCACTTGTTTCTTTTATTGTGTGTCCCCATCCTCTGGGATACTAGTACATCAAACCCAACAATATCTTCCCTGTAGTTGTGATTTTTGTAATATTTGTCACAAAAGTGTCTGTAGGCCATTTTCTCCAGATCACTGTCTTTTACCCCCTGTTGAAATAAAGATGCTGCCAGTCCCTTAGTGGTAAAAATCATGACCCATAAAATTTAAAATTATGTTTAAGGTATTTTGATTTACCCAATGTTCAAAATTAGGTTTAGTTGAGACAAGTATGGTAACATCCTCAAATTGACCATTAGCATTTCAGTTTAACATGTGACATCCAAAACAAACAAACAAACAAATAAATGGCATGTCTAGAGTTATCGCAATTCAATTCATTAGCTTAGTATGGCCTATTAAAAAAACCGAACAAATAAAAAACCCAGCCCCAAACTAAACCAACCAACCAACCAAAAAATCAAAAAAAACCCCATAAAACCAAAACCATCAAACACAACAGGTCAGGATTGCAGTTTTAAGGAAAATCACAAGGAGGCAGGCAAATACCACAATCAATTAAAAGCATGAGGAATAGGAATTAAAAAAGTCTATTCTAGAGAACTGAAGATCTCAAAAAGGATAGGTAGGACTTTTTCATTTCCTTGTGCAATAAAAAATAATAAAATTTAGAAACTTTGATACCTTAACAAGGAACTGAATGCCATGTATTCTATGTTTGCATATTTATCTTTGGGAAGAACTAAAAAATATATGACACTGTAGAAGTCTTCTATACTACTGGTCAGCATCATGAATACTTTGATGTTAGATGGTTCTCTGCCTTCTATGAATTTATTCAGGATTAGAAGCTGCCTTATTTGGTTTGACACTATCAAGTAAGCAAAAGGAAATTAAATACTTTAAAAAATGAGGGTCCCAACAAAAGAATACCAGAAAGATTTGCATTTTTCTGGACATTCTCACAATAGTCTTTACACTTTCAGATGCAGAAACTGCCTACATATTTTTGGATGAAAAGTTCAATAATGCCTTTATTACTCAGGCTTCTTACTTCTTCATGGCATTACTTTTAGGAATGGCAAGTGCTGAGGTGTCTGATCCAACCCATAAGTGAAAACAATATGTAATATTGACTATAATACCATTTCAACTTCCTCAAATTTATGAGAAATGTAGGTTTAATTATAAACTCTAAAGATATCTTTTTCACACGTTCTTCAGCAAGTAAATATACTGTAATTCTCTACTTCAAGTCTCTAGGCTTGGCATAACAAGACTTACTTCTTCCATTTCATCTGTGTACAGGCTTGCTGGCTCATCAAAGGTAGGAACTGTGACTATGTGGATAAAATGTTAACATTAAAAAGTACAGTTTCCAATAACTGAGATAAAACTAGTCAGAGGGTAGCTATGGTTGAAATGAGACTTTTTAAGATTTAACATATGCATAACATAACTCCTCTCTGAATGCTTGCAGATGAAATTGGTCTGTGCTCAAAATTATTGAACTGTCTATATGTTCCTGAAGATGAAGAACCTATAGTGCGTAATTTCAATGTGCACTAACCCCTACCTTACTGTGACTGCAGCTTACTAAAATAAACATATAAAAATAAAGAAAAAAACATGAAAGAACACCACCAACATGACACATGACAATGATGGTTGTTATGAAGATTAATTAAAGTGAGACATGTAAAACTGGGGAAGTTTCAGCCATATGACTACTCTGGCCTGTGGAGATCATGTGCTAAAATACAGAAATTATCAAAGAGAAGCTGTAATATGCTTACAATCCCTGTTCCAAAGAATGAATGTTCTTTTAAAAAGCTTTTTAAAGCAATACAATATACTAGCCAGATATAAAGCCATTTGTCCTTGGTTGCTTAGCAATCCTAGAATAGAGATGTAAATAAAGTCATCTGGCCTTTATTTCTGACTAAGTCGAAATTACATTCTATTGTCTAGTCATTGTAAATATATTTAACAATATGGTCCTTTAGAAGGAAACTATTATTTATACTATCCTCCAAAAAGACTCATTAAAATGTGGCTATATTGGGGATATTGCTTACAAGAATCTCTTCTAATAGCATCAGCAATTAATAAATAAAATTGAGATACATTTATTGTTTTTAAGGATAGATTATAATTTAATCCATCTACTTTTACTCCATCTTTCCTCTACAGGATGTTTATTTCCTGTACTCTCCATAACTTAACCCACAAACTTCATGGAAGTCTGCTCCCTGTATACAGGTGAGAGAAAATTAAAACATCCTAAAAAATAGAAGCACAAAGGAACAAGCAGTGGAACAGAGAGGAGTGCAAACCTCTTTACAAGTGCCCCATGGCAATCCAGTACTCCAAAATGGCAAGAAGAAAACAGGGAGCTGTTCTTGTTCCAGTCTCCTAGCTGTCTTTTATTCTAAGGCCAGAATATTCCTCAAAGAGATGCAGTACAATTTTAGTATCAGACCAGTAGGAACTATTGCCAAACACATTAAGGAAATATTGCCTAACACTGCATATGAAAAATTGCTGTGGAGCAGTAGTAGCTGCTAACTCACATTCCTAAAGTAATTTGGTTAATTTGCACAAAAACCTAAGTTGCACAATCTGATTCTACAGAAATGTAAATTAATTCCCAATATACTGAAAGAGATTTTCTAGTCTGACTCTCTTCCAGAATGTTCTGGACCATGGTGTGAGGGCTTGGCCTTCAATTGCTTCTCTTCATCCTGTAGTGTAGCTGTAATCCCATCTCCTCCCACTAAGACTGCTCTGAGCTCCTAGGTTGCCACCACTCCAGACTCCACCTCCTCCTTCCCTCGATGAGTTACACCTACCATCCTCACTACTTATCACAAGCAGTAAGGAACTCTGGATACTGGATGAATGCTGCTCCTTCTTTATCCTGGACTATATAATGTATACTTTAAAAGAAAGAGTACATGGACAGAAGAACAAATAATGGGCAGAAGACTTCAGAAAAGGACTTTTTTTTCCCCATTCATATTTATACAATTCCACTTCTACAGCTTGATTTAACTAGATTTCTTTTTCTTCTTCAGAGAAAATCTCTCCTAGATTCATAATTCTGTACATTCATAAGCCTGTAGGTGGAGCAGAGTAAGGCTAAAAACATGAGCTGACCAACATTTTAAGATTAAAAGTATTAATGTGTATATGTCTGTATCTGCTCCATTGTTTGTTGTATGTCTTGTGAACAGACAGTAATTAACAACTGATACTTAACATTGCAGTAATTATACTGAATATCAGTACATTGTACACTCATTCTAACAGCTATTTCTTTATTAATTCCAGGTTTTCCTTGCCCATGGGGGGAGGGTTTGAACTAGATTATCTTTAAGGTCCCTTCCAACCAAAGCCAATCTATGATTCTATATAGCTTTTTTTACTTGTAGAGCAGTTATATTTGAAAAATGCATTCCTTGTATATTTTATTTCACCCTTTTTCACAGTATCTCCTCATCATAGTCCTGAGAGCCAGCAAGTCTATGCCATCATTGTCCTTTGGGCTCACTCTAATGTCCATTCACAAAAAAAAAAATTAAAAAATTGACCCTTATATGTTTTAACAACACTGTGTTCTCACTGTGGCAAATTTCCAGCTCTATTTCCCTTTACATATAGGATACATTATAAATGGAAGCAATCTTTATAGTTCCATGTAAATTGAAGGAAATATCTAAGAAACTCAAGGTCCCAAGAAGTGAGTACACTGTAAGCCAACTCTACAGTATCACTGCTTCCATTGATCTATTTCTGGAAGAGGAGCAGCTATAGCTTTCACAGGAAATTTATTTTAGAGAAAAATATTTTGGTTACTAGCATCTCTAGCAGAGATAAAAGGCTTTTAATAAAAATATCAGTGAGCTGGCAATATTCAGGTAATATTCCTTCAACCAATTATATCCACAAGAACTGCTAGGACTCTGTAAGGTACATCAGAAAACCTACACAAAACAGATAATGTATGATTCTGGTTGTCTGCCTACAGAGTGCCTCAGATTCCTTCTGTTTTATGATTCCTAGTTATGCTGGAAACCTTAGTCCATGTGCTTTTAGATAAAATGTAATAGACAAAGAAAAAAAGTCTCAAGATATGTTTTCCAGTTTTACATACAAAGAGTTAAGGGCAACACCAAAATGATGGAAACAGTCACAAAGTAAGAGACAGAAATCTGGAAACTCTCTCCTACCTCCATCCCCTGGTTTCTAAATCAACAAACCTACATGCATAAGCAAGAAAATTACATTTGGAAAGTATCTAGAGGTAGATTGTTTTATTAGATTTTGCTTGGATTTAGACTAGAGGTATATATGAACAGTTAAGGGCAACACCAAAATGATGAAAACAGTCACACAGTAAGCGACACAAATCTGTAAACTCTCTCCTACCTCCATCCTCTGGTTTCTAAATCAACAAACCTACATGCATAAGCAAGAAAATTACATTTGGAAAGTATCTAGAGGTAGATTGTTTTATTAGATCTTGCTTGAATTTAGACTAGAGGCTATTATTTTAAATGAACAGGCCTGAAATAAATTTATTTAACTCCATGGGTTTCATTAAAATGCCTTCTAATTTGCACTAGGTTAATGAGGGGAGAATAAGGGTGGCATAATTTCAATAATGTTTATCCTTAGGTCTAATTTCCTTTAAATAGTACAAAGCATTCTCTCAAAGTTTTCAAAATTATTTCAGTGTCAGTCTATGGGGCATGATGTTACAAAGTTGGAATGAAATTACGTCACTACAAATCTATGAAACCAGCATTGTCAGTAATGAGCCAAAGCTATACTAATGTGTTAAAAAATTGTGAAAATCATCTAAATGGAATGAAAAACTTTAAACAAAATTAAGATATGGCAGATTGCAAACTATTTATCCAAGACTGCAGTCATGGGTTTTGACTGGGTTTTAGATCCAAATACACATACATATTTGGCTGGAGTCAAATCTAGTCCAATGCTATCTGCAGTAAAATACTACATATTTCAAATCTACCACATCTCAAGTGACTTGATTAGCATGGAAGTCTTTGGGCCAAATTTGACCAGAGTATATGTAATACTAGGAATTACATACCAAGTACATCAACTGGAGAAGAGTACAAATGGCTGGAAAATTTAAATTAGCATGCTAAGTTGACCATATTTACTCTTGCTGCAATGTGAAAGCAGGAAATCCACAGCTGGTCACTCTCCCAACTTCTAAAAATCTAAATGCAAGTCAGAGGTGAATTGGTTGCATTGATGAGGATAGTATGAGCAGAAGTTAACATATAACAAGCTGGCTGCATGATATTTCACTGATACCAACTTTTCTTGCTACACCTTTTTATTTTCTTTTTGGGTCCAGATTAGCACTTCCCATCATCTTGAACCAAAATTCTAATATATTTGAACTTAAAATGGGTTTGTTCTGTAATTGTACTGCCGTAGAAAAATTAAGGATTTGCATATCAGCTTGAAAAATGTATGAATTTTACATATTGAAATTAACTATTTCATTTCATACACATCACTACTTTGCCACAGTCATTACACCCATTTTTTGAATCTCCTTACCAGCATTATGTGTACACATTTACACTATTACTCCATTAACACTGAACATAACTAAACATACAGATTAGAAGTATTTTATTTCTCAGCCACGTTAATATATCTTACTAATGTCCTAAACTGTACAGATATAAATCACTTCAGAACTTTTTTTATTCAGGCTTTTCTTCTAAACAGTTTAGCACAAAATAAATTTCAGCTGAAATCAGTCTCATCTAGTTTGATGTGTTAATGTCGAATTTTTAACTGTTTTGACCCATATTTTACATGGACATGAAACTAATAGAATTTACAAGTTTGGTAAATTTTGGCAATAAAAGACAAAATACTGATGTTCTTGTTCTCCACAGCCCTACTTTGACAGTATATCTGATACTAACTTTTTTTGTAATCCTCACTTTTCCATGAGACAGAATCCAGGAAAAATCATGGTAATATTAGCACTTTTGTTCAGTGGAATTACAGGTTTATCTTTGGAATGCTTTCCAGGAGTTTACTCTACTTTCATGACACTTGTTAGTGGCTGACCAGGTGCCAAGCCCTGAAATCCATTTAAAGTGCAGTGAATGCTACCAAAAATACCACACTTCCTTGGCATGAAATTTTAAAGATGAAAAATGGATGGGGTTAAAAGGAGAAGCAATCAGACTTAAAGAATGCATAGGTTTTTCATATTGAGATATTTTATGTGGGGTATTTAATAATTTTAGGACAATGGTAACTCTCTTGACACAGGAATGAATTATTTAAAGTTAGTATTAGTAATCCAGTTTAGTTTTGATAGCTGCTAGCTGTAACCTGACAGCACTTCAATTCAGTCACATGGAAATTCCATTGTATATATTTCAGTATGCTGGATCTCTTCGCACTCTTCAGTTTTATATCTTTCTGCAAATACCAGAAGATCATTCTAGGTTCTGGCAAAGATCTTGGAAAGGGAATATGTGCTGGTTGCCAAAAAGACACTGATTACTCTAACAGAGTAGCCCAGAGTTTCTATCCTTTCCCTTTTAGTATGTAAACTTGTTTCTGGATTAGAACTGATTACTGGCAAAGGTGTTTTCGTCAGTGCTCTTTTGTGTATAGTTAGGCTCTATATTGACTCTCTTGTCTTAGAGAACACAAACCACTTTTCACTTACTCAGAAGCATGAATAGATTTTATAAAATTTAGTCCTGTGTTTCAGGACAGGAAGACAGAGTGAGCACACATAATAGGAAGAGAAGCAGTACTTCTACTGCATGTATGCTTTTTAATCATAATTGCAAGAGCAAGAATTATGTAAAATTCGTTTAAAAAGTATAACAAAAGGAAGAGCTAGACAAATCCAGTATGTAAACATCAAGTATGCAAGTATCCTTGCAATACTTCATCCTTAGATTTCACTTTCTACAGAGATGTACTTTTTACTTATTGTTAGAATAATAGATTTTCCTTTGATAATATTCCAATAGAGTGATATAAAATTTAATTAATAATTACAAGATGACTTCATGCTATGATGACATTGTTTTGAGGTGGTTTGGGGGGTTTAGGGTTTGAGCGGTTTTTTTGGGTTGTGTTTGTTGGGCTTGGGCTTTTGTGGTTTTGTGGTCAGCTTTGGTTTTTGGGGGTTTTGGGGTTTCTTCTTAAGGTGATAAGGTGATAAGGTGATGCTTCTGTAAAGCCTGAAAAAGCAATGGAAACATTCTTGATTAAAATGCCTTCTCAAACATTGTCTCTAATTCATTGCTGCTACATCTGAACTGTGGAGTAGACAGTGTTTCCTATGTTCCACACCTGTATGGTGTGCTCCAGCCAATACCTTAATCTATGAGATGATGAGATTTTTTTTAACCTTACCTCTCCTTATATTTTCAGGTTATCATAGAAGAGGCACCACAACAACTCTACCTGCATACTCTATTTGAACATTAAAGAAACCCTGTGTGTCCAGAATTGTATCTACTTCACATTCTAAACAGAGACCTGACTAGGAACCACCTTTTCCTAGAAGTTTCTAAAAATTTCAGTTGACTGTCTACAAGTCTGTTAAATCTTTAAAGCTTTATTAAATTTTTATTGAGGAATCAGTTTCCTAACTGGCATTGTTGAAAGTAATTTCTACAGAATCTTTATGCACTGATCTTTGTTTTCACAGTGTCTCTCCCTATATGCAGTTTAATAGATACTTTTCATTATAGTGCATATATTCTGCAAAACAGTTTGACTAGATTAAAAATCAGCATGCAGACATAAATATTTCAAACTCAGGGACAAAACAGAGAATGTTAAATCACTATTTCCTTCTTGCATTTGCCATACTTAAAGGGTACAGTGTTCTCTTTTAATTCACATGGATGTCTAAAAATTACCCAGTTAACATATTAACTCTCCTTGATGCAGGACTATGGTTTCACAGACAGTAGTGTGCACATGCACATTTGTACACACCTATGTGTAACTGTGTACACACACACACAAACACACACATACATTCTCTCACATAAAATACATGAAGTACCCCAGGCCCAGGTAAGATGGGTTATTAAAGCAAAAAAGAGTTCCTAAATGCAAACATAAGTGTTAAGTTGGTAGATCAAAAAATATCTTCATAACATTTTTTCCACATCTGTGTTAGGAATAAAGCAAAATGAATGTGCGTTGTAAAACAAAGCTTCTTCAGACTCAAGAATCTGTTAAGTTAGTCTCAGCTTTTGTTCTAGAAAGACTTTGCTTTTTAAATAGTTTTTGTTATTATGTTAATCTTGAAAGTCAAAACTAACTGTTAGGACAAGACTTTGAGTACTAATTGCATCACAGCTCCAAGCAGTAGCTCTAAACAGAGATAAAGCTACAGAGATCTTTCCCTTAGACAAGCCTTGCTAATGCTAAGCCCCAGTGCTGAGAAATTCTTTCCATGTAACTTTCTTCTCGAAGTATCAACTAAGCAGTTGTTATGAATCTTGAACAGTTAAAGAAACATGAATGTGAAGATCATAGTGTAAAATGTAAGTATGCCTATTTTCACATCAACATAATCTTTCATCATCAGGATAATCTTAGTTTTTGAATTGGACTCTACTTCAGTATTAGCAAAAAGAGCATATTACATAAAAATTCCTGCAGTATTAAATGTCAGTACATTCATATTCACTAGAATCTGCAAAAAATTACTTGATGGCTCCAAGCCAAATACAGGCAGAGTCTTGGCTTCAAAAAATACTCATTGACAAACATTTTAGATATACATATATATACGTATATATACATTGCCAGACTTTAATCAAACACTTGATCTCCATATTTCCTACAGCAAAGATTTAATGCCACAGACACCATGATATATAGCATAAAGCTTTGAGCTTTAAGGCATCTCCTCTGGGTAAAACCTCAGACCAGTTTTTGGACTAAATGGAAACAGCAGAGAACAGACAGACTTAGAGAAGCACCATCACAAGCCTAGTCTGTATGTTACAGACGTGTTGCTTTTCACCAGTCTGAAAGAAGAGATGTGGATGCCTTGCACATTTAACAAAAAGCCTCTGCCACACTATTCCATATATACTGAGATACTCCAAAAGCACTGGCTGCTTACTTACTTGTCCTCAATAGCTTTTTTGTACTGACAGGATTTCCTGAAGCACTGAGAACCAGCTTTACTTCTCAGAGATTGAATTTTTTGGTGCTGTTTGCAAGGGACTAAGGGCTAGGTCAAGACTGAATACTAAAATGATAATAGCTAAGAAAAAAACCCCTGAGCAAAACCACATCCCCTTTGCTATTACTTTTCCTCAGTTGGAAATGTGTTCTAGAATTAGGCCAGTAAGACTGTAACCCTGAGTAAATTAGCTACATTATACCTGTAACGAAATTATACACAATTATCAGTACATGCTGACCAGATTTTCATGGGCTCCTTCAAAATCTGAGTTTATGCCCAGAATTGTCTTATGTAGGAATTTCTATCAGCATCTTTTGCAAACACTATATTAAATTTAAATAAAAACAAAACAGGAAAAAATAAATCCCATCAGTCTAGCAAAGACTAAAGAGAAAGAGGGAGACTTGAGAACAATATACACTTTCAGCATGAAATTGCCATGATATCATTCTTTAGCTTGCCAATACTTTGAGAAACTGGGGTGGGGAGGAGAGAATGAAAGAGAAACAGGGTTCTTTATAACCTTATGAAATGCTAAATTTTCCTTCTCCCTCTTGCCAGTAAGTAAATTATGAGTAAATTTTTAAGTAAAAGAAATTTGTATGAGCACCACTGAAATTTCAGAAAACCTGAACCTTTTGCAGTCTATCATTTTACTTGATTTATGTGAGTTGGGTTTGAAGGTTTGACACAGAATTCTGAATACTACTATGGTTCTACACCTTAGACACAACAGAAATAAATCTAAAAGAAAATTTAAAGTAAAAATTAAAAAACACCTCACATACATTTAAAATCCATACATTTTGACTGGGAAGTGTTTTACATTATGATTGTTTAAACCCTACCATATAAAGAATTAAATTTATTGTTCAAAACACTATTCAAGTATTACCTTCAACTACAGTGTCTGAAAATAAGTGAGCTATATTAGTTTAACTGGGAATATAATAGGCTAGCTAATGGCAAATAATGGCTAGCTAATGTTTCTCAGGTCTGATATGGAAAGCGAAACCTGAACTGTAAAAAGAATAACTGCTTCAAAAAAATTTTTATGTATTCCCTTGATGGAAACCAGGAGGTATTCTGGAGCCTGAAGCAATACCAGTTTAGCTGAGCTTAAATGTCTTCTAGGGAAAGCAACATGCTAGAGCAAAATGGTATCGAAAGGTTAAATATCTGTGTCAGTTTTAAAAAAAAAATTCTACTAGAAGCTCATTTTGTGACTTAGCCAGGTCATCTTTAAGTGATCTACTGATATGCTCCATGTAAAATCACGCTAGTAGAACAGGGCCAGGAGGCCAGGAGTTGCCAATCCAAAAGGCCCTTGGTACACCTGTCTTTGAATCTTCCTGTCACACTAGAACCACTTGCACTAGCACATATCCATTGTTATTCTAATGGAATGATTCAAAATTGTATCTGGGTTCCAGACTGAAATTCAGAGTGTAGAGATCATGTATTCCTTGAGATCTTCATTCAAAAGGAATAATAAAAATTAAAAATTCAGGAAAAGGAAGCATTTAAGATGAGGGGAGTTGCAGGGGAAGAACACAGATGAGGTAGAAACCAGTTCCTTTACAGGCAGTCTAACACATGAAAAACTTTGACACAGTGGCAGAGACCCATTTCCTTTATATTTAAAAAGTCTTTGAGATTATTAAAACTTATGTGAAATGAGACAGGAAATTATCATGGTTATGCACTTGCCAAATTGTTATAAACATGTCTCCTTATGAATAAATAATTACTCTTTAATACAATAAAGTTCATGTTAAGTTAACATGGTAATATGTTAAAGATTATATGAGAAAAGCAAGACTGTTTAGGCAGTAAACACAGCAGAGGAAGCAGCAATTTTCCTTATGCTGTGTTGTGACAAGACAGGGCAAGGGGTAATGGTTTTAAACTGATAAGAGAGTTGATTTAGATTAGATATAAGGAAGAAGTGTTTTACAACGAGGGTGATGAAGCCATGGCACAGGTTTCCCAGAGAGGTTGTGGATGTCCCATCCCTGGAAACATTCAAGGCCATGTTGGACAGGTGAGCAACCTGGTCTAGTTGAAGGTAACCCTGCTTACAGGAGGGGGTTGAACTAGATGATCTCTAAGGGTCCAAACCAAACCAAATCTAACCAAACCAAACCAAACCAAACCAAACCCAAACCATTCTATGATTCTATCTATGATAAAACCTTAATGCAGATTTAAAAATTACTTTTTAATTAATTTCAGTATTATTTACAAATCCATCACAACCTAACATGGCATGTTTTGGGCAACAGTTCTGGCTCTCTTCTAAATTTTAAAAGCTTCAGACAGAGTTGCAACTAGTTGGTTAGAGAAGAGATGTATTCTTAGGACTGCAAAACCTAAAATATCTAGTAAAATATCTAATAAATTCCATAGCATATATTCATCTAAATAGTGTTTATAACAACCAAAGCACTTCAGCATCTGTTGCCATGACTGAAATACTATCTTAATAAAATAGGACAATTCTAGTGTCCTGGCATGTGGAATCGCGGCGGGGACGGGGGG
>NC_031774.1:10241853-10273755 GCF_001522545.3 Parus major
GATGAGGAGCTGGAGTTGTGTTTTAAACCTTAATATAAATTCATTTCTGATGAGTTGAACGCACTCATGATAGCATACCATAAAGCAATCTGTATCAAGTGATGCTGATTTATGACTTGGTGAGCAATCTATAGCTGGCCTTCAGTTTAGTAGTTGCTGGGTTTTGGTAGATACACTTAAGATAACTGTTGACTCTGTCCCCCAAGCTTGCTAATCTTTGGCAAAGAAAATGTTTTCTGTGTTTAAAACTTCCTTATAGCAATATATTCTTGTTTTGTTCTGAGTTTCAAAAATCAGTGACAACAAAAAGAGTACATGGAGTGCTCTTAAACTTCCACTAAAACAAGAAAAACAATGTTTAAGTGTCAGAGCAGTCTTACATCTGTTAGATCTCAATGAGATTTGTAAAACAAATTGTTACAAAAAAGTAGTAAAAAAGTTTTAGAAATCTGAGTATTCATCATTTTAAAAATCAAAATACAAGGGAAAGTTTGTTTGCATGTACAGCTAACCCCCCATGAAATACTTCATTACTAGAAGACAATCACAAAAAAAGCGTTTCTGGAAGTATGTTGAACTATGTTGTTTTCAGAAGGGGATAAATAATGGAAACTGCACATTCAGTTTTAACTCTAAATTCCACATTAGGATAGAAGTTTTATCCCTTGGCTTGTGTGGGCTACCTCTAACTTCAGAGTATTTCTAACAACTTGAACCCATCTCTAAGTTGGTACTTACTCTGCAGCATTCATGTGATAATGAACAAACTTTTCATCAAGGGAAAAATGAAGTAATAGTTTTCTTAATGTTCTGTTGCTAAAGAAGAGAAACTACACAGCAAACTTCAGTGAAAATTCATTATTTGATGCACAAAGCATATAAGTAGTCTTGGACTCAAACTTCTAATGTCAAGAAGAAAATAAACAAAATCAAAGAAAAGAAAGTCAGGATCAAATGGTGACCTTTGCTGGGCATTTGTGATTTCTGCTGATTGAGGTGCTATGGAAGCATAATTCTGATCCCATGTGAACTGGCATAGTCACTTGATACAACTATTTCCCTTTGTGATATATAAGGAGGTGACCAGCTCAAGAAGCAGAAACAATAACTAATACACACTAGTCTAGGATCATTCAGGTACTTGTGCAGAACTACTAAAACCTGTATTTTAATCTGTTCATGTATTTTCATCATTAACTAAACTTTATATAGTTCAGCACAAATAGCTTCAAGGGCAAGTTGTCATTATATTAGAATAACATATATAATCAAATTTGAGTGCACTTAACCTTAAAACCTCTTTCCTTAATTCTACCTTAATGTAGGCAAGAATATTTGACATTTGATATTTTTCTTTAATTATTTACAAATGGAATTTAAAATATGAACTAAAAACAGCTATTAATACTATCCTAAAGTTTTAAAAGCAAATTACATTTAAAAGGACTTTTTTTTTTATCTTGTAGTTAGACAAAAATCAAAAAATCTGCACTGAAAAAGCATTATTCAGTATAACCTAAGAGTATTATTTCTATGTTATTGCAATATGAGAAAGATACACTGAATTTATCATGACTGTTTCCTATGCTTTGGCTCGTAGACTAATAAATAATTAAAAGGATGTAGCTGTTATGGATAGGTTTCATTGTTTTATTCCTTTGCTACCATGAGAGTTTCTTGTTAAATAATTCTTTTTACTTTTTGAAAGATAAATCTATTCCTACTGAGTGACACAGATGTAGCTAAAGTTTTGTTTGGGGTTTTTTTCTTTTAAAGTTGGAATATAACATCTCAAAATAGAATCTTAATAAATCAATGTAAAAAACATTTCCACAATTTATAACAAAGAATATATCAAATTGACAAATTTTTACATTTTTAATCTGAAAGATAAATAATATAAAATGCTATATAACTGTGTAGTTTAATTATCAATCCAATTCATCATCATAGAAAATAGAGAGGAATTTCTTGCTCCTCCCCACTGAAAGGACCCTGTAGATGAGATGAAGGCATCCCTCTGATTCTAAAAAAAAAACAAAACCAAAACAAAACAACTTTTTAAGAGAATAAAAACCAAAAACAAAAATTCAACTTCCCCCACTTCTCTAGAAAGAGTGGGCATCCAACAATATCTGCTAGGAAAGACAAGATCCTCGTGGAACAGACTAGTTGATAAATTCTCTGCCATACAAATCATGACTACTCTCATTAAAAAACAATGTTCTGTATTTCAACATGAGAAAGGATTTGGAAATATTTACTACTTCTCCTCTGGTCAGAACTGGAAGGTGTCACAGAGGACAAAGTCATCATTACACACATGGTATAAAATCCTGCTGTGTTAATTTCTTGCAAAAAGTACTTTATGCCTTTACATGCATGTTGCCAGAGGTGTAGTGGAGCTTAGTAGATACAGTTTTTGGTGAACAACACAAATGCTTAGAAAGTGTAACTGGATATAACAAGAGTAAAAAATTGCTTTCACACTGACAAGGGAATGACAGAGAAATAAAACATTTTTTTAAATGCACTCTAAATTTCTCCTATTATTTTAGGAATAGAAAGGTAAAACCCCATAGTATTAAATATTTTAAAAGCCTACATACCATTTTTGTTAAATTGTGGCCAGAACTATTATTCCTGAGTCAAGATACAAAGCCCAACTGGAAATTCTCTCATGTAGGCTAAGATTTCTCTAGAGTATTACACTAAAGCTAAGGAATATGGCAATAGATAATCAATGCATTTTTATGCCTGAATCCTAAATGTCCAATGACAATCCCTTATGAACAGTGCATGAACTGTGGTTAATGGATGCTACCACATTTGCTCCTTTCTCCAGATGGCAGCATGAATTATGCTTACAGTATAAGAGTATACTGTACACAATGTATATCATAAAGAATCAGGTGGGTTTTTTCCTTTTCAATTAGCATTGTATAGTAATTATGTAAACCTACAGAGAAGAATATTAACTTAAATTCACCCTAAAAAATATTTTAGCATTCTTCTACAAAAGACAGATGTACTTACCTTGACTCTGTTAAATCTAATTCCCATTAGTTTCATACCTAGTCAAAGAAGTTTAAAGAAATGTAAAGCTCAGTGCCTTCCTTTAACAGCAACACTACAAATAGCAGTATATTAATTTCTAAAGCATCAAGTTTACTAAAGTGTTTTCTAAATTGCAAGCACATGCTGCTGTCTCATCATTACTGTAGAATATATTATTGTCTAGTAAATGTCAAATGGATTCCTACAAAATGACTAATCTATTTAACAGAAACACAAGAAAATAACTGAGAGACAGGAAATATTTTCCTGCATTAAAATTTTCAGTATAAACTTATGGGACCCAATCCTTAGTTCTAAACAATATACTATAAATAAAGACCTTCGTGTTTTCAAAATTGTCTGTAGATTAATGGTGGACATGAGTAGCAATCTATATATGCTCCTAGCTGTGGAGATGCTGGTCCAATACCTTTTATATACAGGAGTAAGGGAGGAGAAAAAAGGAGAGGAGAAGAGTTATATAATTTGGTGTATTTTTATATTCTTGGTATTGAGGGAAAAAAAATCTAAAATAATGAGATCAAGAATACCTGTTTTTCTAGCCTTGTACTTATCTTTACAAGTATTGATAATTTTTTGTACAATTAATTACCACACAGAAAATACTTCCAATGCTGGTGTGCAGTGTAATATTACCCTAGTTTACTCCTGCCAGAGAGGAAACTTAGGCACCTGAGGAATGTCTTGCTTTGCCAACTTTATCTGTTGCTATGAAAATCAGCTGAATTTTAGGGTGATGCTTTTAGACATAAAGCTTCAGAGTACTCTACCTTAGCCTCCTCCTCAGCAGTATTCTCTTTCTACTAATTTCAGGTAATGTAATATTCTTGTAACTTCCGTTCTAGAAGCCTAAATTATAAATATTATGGCAGAAAATTACCACAGGTGTATTAGTCATTTCAAGAACTAGAATATTACATTTCTTGAAGATGCATTACACCCTAAAAAAAAGCACAATATGATTTGCTAAAATTTTTTCTTATCTCCAAGTGGAGTGCTCATAGTACAATATTGCATTAATTTAATTCTGGGAATTAAAGAAGACATGGTATTTGATTGTCCACAGAAGGAGGCCACTGAGGCAAAAAAGACTAAGCTAGTGAGAAAAACTATAGAGCTATTGCACAGCCTGTCAGTTCCACTGAATCTGAATATTGCATCAAAGATATATTCTGCAAAAAAAATTTCCACCAAATACAACAAGAACTTGGGTGAAAGTAAAAAGGAGTAACTTCAACAGTTTTCCATTAAATTCAGAGCTAGTAATTTGACTTACAAAGGGATTTTTTGGTAAAAAGTTTCTGATTAGTCATTTCAAAGTTTTAGACACTAAATTAACATCAATGGCTGCACAAATGCAGTATGTTGGTGAAAAAAGGTAGAAAATTAAATCAAGAGGGGAAAACAAATATTTATTTAATTTATCACACTTTATGGATTTGGATAACTGTAACTTTTCTCTAAAAAATCTTTTTTCTGTTTCTTTGATTCTGCTTCATTTCTTCTGTATTTTTCTTTTTCGTCTTGGATTTCTCAGCTTTCTTTGGGTTGACTTCTTTTGGGATCCTCCCTATTGGGTAGCCCTGCTTATCTCAATTTTTATGATTTGAAGAAAACTCCCGAGTTTGTTAGAATCTTGTTTTTCTTGTTTATTAAAAGGTCATCACAAAACTTGACAGGTCTTTCTAGGCTACACAAAGTTAATCTTTGTAATCTGGTACATTTCTTTCTTCTGATGGTACAAACAAGGCCTTGTGGCACACTTTGTGTCCGATGCACAAAATGGCCTCGAAGTACGCAGTTCTTTTATCTTTATACATTTATACATATAATCTTTATATATTTTTACTCACTTAACAATAGATACGTATGTTATTTTTCTTAATGACCCAATGACCCTTTACCTATGTGCTGCACTGTGGCATTTTTTGTTTAATCACTTACTATTACTCAAAAACTTCTAGGAGAAGAACATGAAGAAGAAAGAACAAGGGACAAGAGACAACACCCTAAATCCTCCATCTTGTCTCTTGTTCTCTAAACTAACTTTTTCACCCAGTGACTTAAGAAAATTTTCTAATCTACACACTTACATTTTTAGCTTTTTCTATCTAATTTTAACATTTGTTTTCATGTATCACCATGAAAACATGCTCATGAATTTCATGTTATATGAAATTCAGTGTTTTTTTGGATCTTAAAACTAAGTATCAGAAACAAGGGCACACACTCTGTATCTCAACTCCAACAACAACCCTCAGTGAAAGTCAAACTATTTAACTAGAAATGTCAGTTCTTCAAAGGACCAGACAGTGGAGCTCTAGCTACTTTTTTATTCAGTGCAAAAACAGGAACAGAGTGAAGAGAGAGATGTCCATGGGCTTCTGGTTCCATGGAGGCATCTAGTCTTAAATAAGAAAAGCTGAAGGTAGGAAGGGGAAAAAATAAATAATAAAGGAAGAGTCAGGAGAGAAGGGATAACTAAAAGAACAAGCAAGCTGCAACTTAAGCTGGGGCAGGGCAGGGTTCTGCCCAATGTCAACAGATTAATAATAGAGTATAGAATAAAACAGATTTCCTGACAGTTCTATAGGAACACGCAACTCCAGCCTCTCCACTGACACATTCAGTATCACTGCTTGCCCAAGAATTTTTGAGTCTTGTGGAGTAATTTTACTGCCCCTGAGAAGGTTGAGAAGAATTCCACCTTCAGTAGCACCAGACTGAAATGTCATCTATTCTGTGATTGCAAAACTATTGGAGAGGAACTGGCAGAGAGTAAAGATATGTCCAGCTGAAAGATCTCCAAAACCACCTTTTATCTGGTAATAAACTAGGGCTGGACTTCAGACATGCCTTTCCCCACATGTTTTGCAGTCTCAAGTTGAGAATTACTGTAGTTGTCTACAAACACAAGAAGACTGAGATTAGAAGCCCAAAGAGACCAAGGACTGTTGCTGCCCTGAGACCCAAGTTGTTTTCAGAATTCACAAGTTCCCAGGCTTCCTACTATATCTTCTTTGGAGTTAGGTTAATTAAAACTCCTGATCTGCCCATGATTTTCACGTTTTAAACACCCTGAAAAGGTATTTCTTATGGATAAAGCTTAGGAAAGGCTTTTCACTACTAAAAACATAAACTCTTTTGCAGATCAGAAGTGAAGAGGCCTGGGAAAAACAGAACTGTGAAAATCTTTGGAATAAGAAAGACAATGAAAACTAGGAAAATTATGCTGAAGGAAAAACAAAAGACAGAAGCACACCATGCAAAAGCTGTGAGTAAACTTTTGCATTTGAATTGAAAAGGCGGAACAAAGCATTTGAGTCTTGTGATCTGTATAATCAATCTGCTTTCTATTTCTCCTTATTTCCAGTTCTTATATAGTATATGGTACATCATCCCTATCTGGATGGTTTGGAGTAAAATATACTTATGTATTTATACACAAGTAAGTTTTTCTCACCAGGAAGAGGCAATAGTGCATACTAGACTGTCTGCAGAGTGATTTTTCTATATATTCTATATATTATATTAGTGAATCTGAAAATAAAGTCTCTACACAGGTTCTGTAGCAGGTAAATAACATTACTTTCCTGGGATTTAGAAGAAAGTAATAAAATAAACATTTTATTATTACTATAGCAAAATAATGTTACATGATATTAATTATTTAGAATACAAGGTCAATCATTTAAGAGCAAACACATACTCATCAACTGGTCTGCAAGATAGAGAAAACCTGTATGTCACAGGAAAAATCAGAAGCTTTAAAACTAGGACCCATTATATCATCTAATGTGACTCCAGTTGCACTAAAGATAATTTCCCAACAGTTTGAATATCATCATGGATATGGACCAAAACGACAGATCTTCCTGAGAGACACTGGTTAGTTTGTGCAAAATCTTCATACTAATGCATATACAATGCAACATGAGGTAACTTGAAAACAGAATTCTTGTCACTAAAACTGTTAAAAAAGTACTTTTTTAAAGGTGTGACTGACATTTCTTACTATAAAAATCTCTCTTAATAACTACTTTGCTGCCTTCTGCAAGAAGCAAGCACTTCAAACTCTGTGACTCTTTTTCCTAATTCATAAACCAAGTATTTGTACAAGTTTCCATGTTATTCTTTATTTTGAAAAACAGACTTATTCTTTCAGTTCCATTTTGAAAGACTAAAGCATAATGGTAGGATGGTAGGAGAGTGAAACAGCAAATGATTCGTTGTATGTTGCACACATCTCACTAATTGTAAACCAATGTTTCAGTTTTAAATAAGATGGTCATTTATTTTGACTTATAAATATAATCCTTTACTATAAAACATGTCTTCCATCTTTTCTGTGTAAGTGGAATTTAGAATCATCCTATTTGGAAGGAAGGAAAGAAAGACAATCTACAAGCAGATAAATTTTTATTGAAAAAAAATATTTAGCATCTAAGCCACCACAACATTATGTTAATCATATTCAGTTTATGCATTATGGAACCACTTCATGCATAAAAACCTGCTTTTGGGGCATGCAATTTTATCAGGAGATTTAAGTCTCTTAATGTTTTAATGAAGTTTAATAATTTCCTTTAATTCACGTATTTAAAACTTCTATTAGGAATTTAAATATTTTCCAATGTTAAAAAAAAAAATTAATTTTAATGGGACCATTACTCCTGTGCTTTTTGCTACATATTCCAAAGGGTTTCCTTTCCTTAGAATTACTTTAAATTGAGATATGTGTTTCTGTGATTTTTTTGCATGAAATCTATGCTCTGCCATGTTTTACTTTGCTTTGCTGTTCCTTGTTCATTTATCTCATATATAGACATAAATTAATAAAAAGAGGAACTGGGGACACTTTCTTCTCTGGTTTGTATGTTGGTTTGGGTTTTTTTCCCTAACAGAATTGCAGAATTAGAAAAAAAATTACAGATATTATATATTAATTTTATATTACTAAATAAGTTCTGAAAAAATAATCTTAACCATCAATTAATAGGTTTTAACTTCTACCACATGGCATACTTGTAGCATCACTGAAATTATAGAGGTTTTAAATTCTATAGTGGTTACTGGAAAAAGCTAATAGGCTAATACAGTAGTGGATATACTGAGACATCTTAAAACAACAAAAGAGTTTATCTCAATTCAACTGGAACACATTGGGCTGTAAAAACGGCATGTACTTGACTGTGTCACGCTGTGTAAAGAATATACAGCATAGGAGGAACTACCTCAGTGCCATCAAACAGAGTCTCAAATACCAGTAAAATTAAAAATCAGCTACACATCTTAAATGTGCTTTTCCACAAGTGTCTAAAGGATTCCAAAGAAGGGCTAATAAATCTAGTTATATACACATGAACATGTAGAGTGAAGAGTAAAAACTCACTGTGATCCAGTGAAGTGCTCCGAAATGAAGTTCAAACTAACCTAAACCAAAAGACAACTGACTTCTAAAACCTAGGAACATGAACTTATTCCCACTGAAATGCATGGCAAGTTTCCACTGATACAAGTTTTCTAGGAATGGTCTTTAATACTGCTGTTTAATACCTAATCTATATTACTGTTATTTTTTTTTTTTGCAAAATTCAACCTGGAATGCAGAAGTGTGATATGAAAAGGATGTTTTGTTTGCAAATTTGGAATGAAATGTGGCTTGGACTAGACTGCATAACTAAAAAACCAGCAAAAGGAAATTTGATACTCACCATTCTCGCAGAATTCAAGTTTCTTAAAATTAAAAGATTAAAAATACTTTGATACTGTTTTTAAAATGAAAACCAAAAGGAAGAAAATGTAGATGTTAAACTGTGCCAGATTTCTGAGGTCTTTGGTTAATAACCATTACATTTTTCAAAGTGGTTTGAAACTAGTAATAAAGCTATTACCTAAATATACTGCAGAATTAAAAAAAAAGTCTCACTGGCTACAAACCAGAAAAGCTATTAATCCTTTATACTAGCATGTTAAATCTCAAACTAGCTGTGAGATTTAACAAATCCCTTATTTCTTCTTCTTTATGATCTGTAACTGAATTAATTAGGAGTTCTTAATACTTATTCAGCACAGTACTTATACATGTTCCCAACTTCACACTCCTGAGAAAACCCAAACCTTACCTGGCTTCATTGACTTCACTGTAAGTTAAATTAAGCAGAAATTTATGAATGAATAAGCACTCTGGTATTTTGTTGAAACAGGAACTTGACTTCTGCAGGTAAGAAGGAGTCCCTCTGACTTCTTCTGTTTACAAGTGCTCAGTTTTATCAGGTCACAGTTATGTGCCTTTAGCAAAATAGGGATAACAGTTATTTGAGAGCAAGACCCATCACTGTGTCAAGTCAATATTCAAGAGTTGTACATGTGGAGAGGAAGATGGAGAGAAGTGTAGTATGAATCAGATTCTTAACATACAACTACATAATAAGATTAGCATATTTTCAATTATTATTCCCATAGACATATATAAAGAAGATTAAGTGGATCAGAAGAATTAAGCTTTGAAAGTATAGATGCGCTAAATTCAGTCATATAATAATATTAGCAAATATTGATACTGATTAACTTTGTGCTATGGGAGTTAATACTCTACATACAAAGTCTGAAATACAGCTCTGGGTTTGGAAATATCTGTTAATCAAATTAAGTACTATGGATCTTAATGGTTTGCTCATGCTGTTTTACCAGTGTGTCTTAGTCATGACCAGGCAATTCAATGATCATGAAGCCTCTGATCTGTTTCCTGACCTGTTTAATAATACCAGTCAAAACACAGTAGAAGAAAAGTTGTTTTAATGCAGTGGATATTCCTTCAAGCCAAACTGAGAATCACCAGGTCCATTTCTGAAGACTTTTCTTTTGGTTGCAATTGATTCAAGAGAGAGCAAATCCAATGACCTAAACTCAGAAGGATATTTATCACATACTAGTAATTCCTTGAGTCAGTTGACACACCGTAGGCTATTTATTCTCCAGTTGTGTCATAAAATGAGTCAGTTCTGGTTAACCAGAAAATATTTTTTCCTGTTAATCAGTGAAGTATTCAAAGTGGAAGGTAGCAGTGAAGTAAAAACAAAGTAAAAATAAAAAAGTGAAAATAAAATCTTTACCCTAATAAAAAGGATCTTCTCTCCAACTCTGTATCTTCCCTGTGAAAGACGTTCCACACAGAACTTATTAGGGCATTTACATGGTGGATCTTCAGAAATATGTTTAACCTATAAAACAAGACGTTATTAATAGGAACGGTTTAAAAGAGCATGGATAGCAAAACATTCAGTAAGACACTTGTCACAATATATAATTTAAGTCTTAATTGATGGTATTTTACTCAGACTTCTTAACATTTCCGTAACCCCAGAAAGCACCCTATGGTGCTTCCAATAGCAATGATTTAGTGGCTGAGTTAAAAATGTCCCACAGTTCAGTATCAAATTTGCACTCTTTATCTGAAGTCAAGCAGTTTGTTACATGAAATTTAGCATCAAACTTTTGTAAATGTATTCTCAGTATTTTATGATGAATCAGTTCAAAGTGCTAATACAGCTAACAGGCAAAATGAAGATGTCATAAGATGCATCCTGCCTTCTAAATATATATAAATATAGAGATATCTTCCTTACCAGTTAGAGGCCCTGCCTATTTAAAATTGTAGACTGACACCCTAGAAAAAAGCATACATAAAATACTGTATCATGTATGCTACATGATTAAAAATTCATGCCAAGACACTCCCCAGTAGTTTCAACTGCACTTATGATCTCCTTGTTAGGGCTAGTTCAATCAAAGTTAATTTAAAGGTATCTCAAACGCACTATCATTGCCAAACCTAACTACATAGCCCCAAAAATCAGGGCTGAGATAAAATAGAAGAAAACCAGTTTCCTGCTTGTTATTAGCTGCATCAGCTTGACTTCAGCTTCCTTGGTCTGGCATGTGCTACCAGAGGCAGTGATGTTTAGTAGAAGTATATTTTGTACTTTTCAGTGATGGGAAAGTAGCAAAGGCATCAATATCAGAAGAGCAGATCTGGCTGTGAAACTCTTACTTGACATTCAAATTGCACTTCTGCATAGGAACAGCAAGAATAAGTGCAGCATCTTCAAACACTGTGGTTTACTTGGACAAAGTACGTACTTAGTAGGTCAACATCTAACAATGCAAAATTCCATAGGAACTTGTAGATTTTGTCCACTTCAAACAATATTCCAAAGACATTTTCATATCCAGTTTGCAAACCAAGGCCTATAAAATTGGTCTGAAGCCCAGGAAAGGGTATCTTCAGAATAGCTAACAAATTAAAGTCTTAAAAAACAAATAACTCTTTAAGTCTACAGATGTTTAAAATAAACCAAGATGCTAAACTCAGGCTTTTCTGTCTGGACTATATGAGCAACTGTTATTTTATGGTGTGAATGTCTGGGGCAGTGCAGGTCAGGAATCTAGCTGGATGAATTCCATTCTGTTTCTATCCATACTGCTTTCTAAATTAAAGGAGGTGGTTAGAGAAAACCTACATATTCTCTGTTCAATTTCTACATGATACGCAGTCATCAGCCTCCCTCTACACATAACTGTTCTTTCTCAATTCTGTTGTAACACAAGTGCTTTTGCAAAGTTGAGGAAGAAATACAAACCAGAAAATTTTAAATGTAATTATATGCATCAAATAAAAAAAGTGTTTCAATAAAAAGAATGAACATTACATTCCATCTGCTCTTTGTAACAGGAAAGTGGCACATGGATTTTTCAAGAAGTGCTTTGTAACTCCCAGGTGGCACATCTACCTTTCAATGTAGTAGTTACTATGGTAACTGCTTCTTTTTACAGGCTAGCTTTGTACTTTCCCAGTTTAACCTCTTCATGGTCTCAAAATGTGTCCTTTCATTTGATTCCAGCTATTGCAAATGAACCCCTATGGGTTCACACCAGAAACACGAACACTCGATATGCTGCAACAAGTTTAATGAAAATTAAAGCAAGATTCTAACAATGAGGAAAACAATGCTTGTTTTTTTAATATGTGAGAATCATGCAGAACAGCATAAAAATTAGGCTGAAATATCTTAGAAGTGTTTGTTAACATTCAGTACAAGGCAGTATGAGCCAAATTGTGTTCTGACTCAGTCCTTCCTCAGACAAAGCACCAAGTGGGAGTTGGTGAAGGAGTAAAAGAGTAATAAGAAGGGAATGTGGTCCTAAGCACAAAGCTAGGCTAAACTGCAGAGCTCCTACACAGACTTTTTTTCCAAAGCTTCACACATAAATAATTGTGGTCATTAAACAAATAACTCTGTAAGTCTACAAATGTTTAAAATAAAGTAAGATGTTAAACTCAGGCCTGTGTGTGTTTTGTATGTAAGTGCATATGAGAATCAAGATAGGAAGAAGCTTCCTCCCACAACTTACAGCATCATCCAACAGTTTTCCTGTGCTTTTTTTCCCAGGAGACTTTGTGGGTGATGGTGAAGGAGATGGAAGAGGAGCTGAAAGTGTTTCCTCTTGTTCAATCTCTTTTTCCAATTTTATTAATCCAGGAGGTTCCACCCCAAATCTTTTGGAAACATGCAAATAATAAATTACTAGTCCATATAAAGTATTTTATATTTTAAAACAATACAGTAGAAAGAATTTCTACTTTGTATGCAGTAACAGAATGATACACACATTAACAAACATCTATAAAACACACCAAATATTATCGCCATCATTTCAAATTAATTGAAAAAAATAATTTAGATGCAGTCTCTCAGTTAATCAAATTCACAGGAAATACAGGTATTTTTTCAGCTTCTCTGTCTGATATCATATATGTTGGTGATTAATTTAGGAACAACACTAGACCTCAAAAATTGCAATACCATGCAGGACAGAGTCAAGTTCAGTACATTTGTGCTTTATTCTATTTTTTTCTTTCCAAACAGCATCTTCTCAGATTACTTGACAACTTATATTTTGTGTTAGTATTTCTCAAAGAAATCGAAATTAAAAGGGATTAAGGGTTTTCTTGGTCTCAGCTACTGTACTGAATTTATAGATAAGTAAACTGAGACATGGCCACTACTCATTGGAAGTGGTTAGTGTTTTTACTAATTGATTTTTGACAGCCAGTCTTCAGGTCTCTGTTTACGGTGGCAACATACTTATAGCTCCAGCTAAAACAAAATACATGCAAGTTCAGCATGGATAAACTCAAAACAGAGCACTTGAAGAGCAAGGTTGTTTGTGAAAGAACTTTTGAAAGCTTTATGACAAGTGACTGAGTAACTATCTCACAGCAAGCACCAGAGCTTGGACAGAAGTCAGAAGTCTAAAAGCGGATCCCATTTTCCTAATTACTGATTATTCCCTTCTGGTTTTTTGGGGTTTTTTTATCTGCCAACAATGAACAAATCCCAGAAAAACATACAAAGTCCCTCTTTCACAGAATCACAGAATAATTTCAGCTTGGAAAAGTTATCATGCCAGGTAGACTTCTTATAGCAAACTACTTGCACAAATTAAATCATATTTTCTTCTGTAGCAGAAAGTCCATAGTCCAGATGCAGAATTATACTGACTTAACCTAGTTAAAGATATGGACACTAAAATATTAAGCAGTAACAAATATACATCGTGAAAACTTAAGCTAAATACCATAATGATCTTAGAAGTGTACAGAGAAAAGACATAAGCGCATATACTAGGCTTTTGCGTTTTTCCGATAACATTTAATTTAGTCATACTGCTGCCTAGTAAATTAATAGAAATCAAACCAAGAACAAAATTTGTGCTTATAGAGGCTTCTAACTGGTGCAGACTGCCTAATGAAAAGCCAGCCAACATTGAAGCAAGCACTTACATACAATCTATTTACTTCCTGTCTGTCTCCAGATGCTGACAGGAAGTAAATAATTTAATTCCCACTGGGCTCTAAGCCTACTCCTGCAAACACCCTTACTCATCAAATAAAACTCTTCCACTGTAAGAAATGTTGCTTCTTTGCTTCTACTGCTTTTCATAGTTTCTACGTTTTGTGCTTGTGACAGATTTTTAAAGTTGCTTGTACTTCCAGTGCTGTGAATTCCTCTGATGAAAAGTTGAAAAATAAAATCAACAAAGATGGCCACACACAGGCACACACGCACAGAGGCACACACACACATTTTCCACACGCTAGAAAGCTGAAATTGTAAAAACCACATATTTTCTGAGAGAGGTAGAGGTGAAAATTCTGGGAAGATATGCTGAGCATTTTCTTTTCTGCTCCTTTCTAGGCTGGTTTCTCACAACTACATGTGAAGCAGCATTAGACTGTAACATGATCTCTGTTAGACTTAGAGCACAACTTTCCATTTTTATCAAGGTAAAATTGAATAGAATAGCAGAAAGACCTTGATATTGCTCAACAGTAATTCCAAAAGATCTGTAAGGGTCATTTAACCCTGCAGAGTTTAACAATAACCCAAGAACTTCGTTCTTTGTGAAAAAAAATAATTTAGCTGTTTTTCATTGTACAATCTCTGACTTTCAAATACTTAGGGAGAATGTTTGACCTGTGCAACTCACTGCAATAGTCCTGTGCATTGTCAGTGGTCAATTCCATCCTGCAGGATACTTCCCTCTCTCATAAATCTCAATGTATCAATGTAACATCTGCCAGTGAAAAAGGAAGTTTTGCAGATGATCTCAGAACTTTGTTTTCATAAAAAACTGAAATTCAGGATAATTTATCAGGCAACTGTACTTCTATTAATATCTTTGAATTGCTACTCTTTGAACTAAGTGGTCACACCAGTTTCCCACTCACTGTGCAGTCCATCCATCAAGATCATATGTTCCTAATTTGCCTAAGAGGACACTGAGATAAAAAGCATTACGAAAGCAAAGGTAAATTATCACCTGTCTCCCCTCCTCCACAGAGCATCTGTTGAATACAAGTTCAAGTTCAGCAGAATAGAGTTCAATTTAACTCTTCCTCAAGCAATCCTCATTCTTCCTCACTTGTGCCTCAATCACAAGTCTATTTGCATTAAATGAAAAGCTTAGTTTGACTTACAGGAGTTACAGACCCTGAAGACAAACAGTAATCTAGCTGGGCAGTGTACCAAAAGCTGAGTTCTTGTGATGAATAAGCCACTTTGAACGTATCTTTTTGCTTCTAAAATTACTCAGTGTCTCTTACTCTTTTTGTTCTTTAAAAACAGACTGAGGTACTTTTTCAAAGATCTCTGCAGCTCCTGTTCTGGAAAGCAGATCCCTAAGACTGCCAACAGACCTGGTTTGCTTTACAAAGCATACATCTGACTTCTCTCTTGTTTAAAGCTGCACAGCAACATCACTTTAATGTGATGTTAAGTGTAGGAAAGAGCACTTTAATGTGCTCTTTCCTACACTTAATGAAGGCAACTATAATTTTTTATCCATACAGCTCTAGTTTACCAGAGCACAGGCAAAATAGGCATCATATATTTGGTTTTCAATTGTATCAACCTGACATTCGACTTCAGTTTTTGTGTACTTTGGAAGTGTATGAGATTATAAATGGGAGTTTGTTTTTGAAGAGATACTAGAGCAGGGAAAAGTAGACAGACATGTCATCTGACCCCTAATTTATAAATAAAATTAAAATAAAGAAACTTGAATACAGAAACACAATATATAATCATTAATGATATATGATAATATTCATGTATTAGAAATAAAAAATAAAATGCAAATATTTAAGGGAAAAGGGATAGATATGCATAATAAATGAAAACGTGGCTTATTTACTTGTTCAGTACTTTTCATGTCTGGAATAGAAAGCATCTGAGACATGGAAGCTTAAGACAAATATAAAGAATAAGATTCTATTTTCATTCTCTTGTAGATCTATTGAGACATCAAATCTCACTGCAAAATGAGATTAATCTAACTCAATCAACTTTAGCAGAATCCAACACTGCCTAATGACAAACATGCATTACTGGAGGAAGTTGGATACTATAAATTCACCAGCTGGGGCAGATACCCCTGATAGTTATGCCCCAGGCATAGGGTCTTTGTAGGTCTATCTCCATGCTGGTCTTGAAAGCACTTGAAAGTTGGTTTGCTCCAGTAAATTAAGATTCATTAAGATTAATTTCATTATGTACCTGCAGATCAAAATACTTCTCTGTGGGAAGTTAAAACAATTTGCCATTTGAACCAAAGTTCTAGAGATAATAAAATAATTGAAAACCTGAAATCACTATTTTTTTGGTCATTTCTGTTCCTATACAAGCTTACACTGAGAGCATGGGTTTTTCTGAAACTTGCCATTAGACAAATTTCTAATTTTCCATGTGAGTTCATTCACAAAATATGAATACACATGATAGAATTTTAACACAGTCAATACTAGTTCTTAAACAGGAATAAACAGGGGTCTCTTTCACCTCAGTTGTTGCCACAAGGAATTCTTCTGAAATCAATGAAATTATCTGAATAGCAAGGCACTCCAACTTGACACACATCGATGAATTCAACTACAATTTTCATGCAAGACTAGGCAGTAGTGCTGCTGCTCATGTATTTTTTAGTAAGTCTTACACATTATGCTGGTTAAATTTGCATCTGCAAAAAGGGGGAAAATCACATTCTAGCTACTATAATTTTGATTGTTTAGTGAAAGTCTTTGTCTTGATGTCAAAGATAACATTACAATGTATTGATGGTCCAGCACAGCTAGAATCGGATTTAGGTCATGTGAAGATCAACTTATTACCAGAAAACTTAATTAAATTGCAGTTGTTTATAGAGAGATCTGACTTTGGAAGGAGAAACGTCTTAAAGTTTTATAGAAAAAAGAAATTTCTCAAACCCTTCCTCTCTTAATACAAGGACAGATTTCTTCATTGAGGTACAGAGATTTTGTAATATTTGTTAACAACTGCCCACAAGAGTGACATCAAGACGAACTTCTATTTGAACTCAATAAGCACAAAAGTTAGCTTAAGATGTACTGATTTAATACGGCTGTCAATAGCCCTGCAGTCAAGAATGCAAATATTTCATCATTCTTTAAATATTTTTTACCTTTAAATATATTTACCTTGCTGCAATTCTTCCAAGTTCCAGCAAACAAAGGCACACTTCTCTTGGCTGCTTGTGGAGTACTAGAAGAGCAAAATGAATATGAAAAACATTGATAAATAAAAGCTATTTTAAAGATCTTAGTGATGGAATGGAACCTAATCATCAACATCTGTAACTCTTGACTCCGATAAAAGGTTGTTTTCTTTGGCTTGCAGTAGAGTTTTACTGGAATAAAAAGGATGGGATTGATGAGTGGTTCTGAGTTCATACAGTTCAGAAGTTTAGTTATCTAAATTACTAAATAACTATCTGAGGTAATTGGTAATCTGCAAGCTGTTCATAACTATTTAAAAATAATCAAGAGATCCGTCACAACACTTTAATTAGTATAGAAAGTAAAAAATAATAACATTAGAGTGACCCTTTTCTTTCTACAAACTAAGAGAATTCATATCCTTTAGATCACTATTTTTCTCAGCCGATTTAAATTTAAAAAATAACAAAGTTGCATTAACAAGGATATACCTCACTACAAATTAGGTCCTGAATTTTTTTCACATCTACTCTTAAAGTAAACATGAAATTAGAATACTTCAGGAATCAGTTCTTCACAGCATAAAAATCCCAAACAGACAAAAAGTTTATTCTTTATACATATATATAATGCAAGTCTGCATGCCTGGATTCCACATAGAATAGTTTTTTTATTATTCAGAAGTAGATGGGATACAGCATGATCTTCTCATTATTGTGAGAGACTGAAATGTTAGGGGTTAATGTCCCAACTATCCATTTGCAAAAGCAGTAGGTGAAAAGGTGCTTTGCTGAGGCCAGGTTTGCACTCTCTATTGGAAGGAGAAGAGGAGAGTTTTTGGTGTGTGGTGGTCAAATATCTCAACTGCATAGGAGCAGTCCAGGCACAAGAGGGGGTGTGCCCCCACCCCCAGAAGATGACCAAACCAAAACCGTGTTTAGCAACAAGCTGTGTTTTGAGACAAATAAGGGAAAAGGCTCATAAGAAGCAGATCCTGCCAAGTGGGAATAGTGCTTCTTACCATGGCAATGGACAATGTCCTCCCTTATATAACTGGCTCAGGCATAGAACTCCCCTCCGTGGAAGGTACACTCACACTTCCACATAGGCCTGAAGGCATACATCCCTTCTGCTGGGGCATAACTGGCTCAGCTATGCTGATGTGAGAGGCACTTGTCATGCTTTAGGTGTCATAAGCCATCCAAGTCCCACAAAGTGTGCCCAGACTAATATCTGAGGCCTTCCACCAGAGGACTGCATGTGATCCACAGTGTTGCAACAGACTGTGAAAAATCCTTGCCTCAGGAGCGGTACTGCAGATGTTCTCACCTGAATGTGATGGTATACTAACCCATTGAACCTGATGCTTCATAGGCCTACCCCACCCTTGATGGATCAAGACTGTGACCATCACTTCAACCAAGAGACACAGAAATTGCAACAATTAAGCAATTAAGTCTCAGTTCACTCTCTATTCTTATCCTTTCTCTCTTTTCCCTCTATATTTTCTTAAGTGGTATCTTCATACTTTTATATTGCTGCATTTCTATAGATGATAATAACCAAAATGGCTACAACCAAACTGATCTAAAATAAATGTGCCATATATATATATATATATATATATATATACACAAAACACTAGTCATTCAGTGTGGTTTCACTCTCACCTGCCCAAAGGAATCTATTAGCAAGAACCTTTATAACAATTATGAAATACCAACATAAACCAACATATTTTTCCCCCCACAACTCAGGATAGGTAATGTTCTGCTGTAAATAAGTTTAGCAAAGTATATAAGCAAAAACCAAAAACAATACATGAAGAAAGGTCTGTGGCTGTTTGCATAATCCACTCCCCAAAACTCCAAGAAGAAGAAAGGAAAAATAGAAGAAAAAAGTAATTATGAGTACATTGTAATCTACTCTTCAGAAATACCTATTAAAGACCTTATGTTGTGAGTAAAAATCAGGTTTTAAAACCTTCCACACTAATTAAAAAATTTGCACCTGACACTTCAGATTTAATTGAGCTCAAAAAGTAATTGTGTGACTATTTGTATGAATCAGAAAAAACTGAATAGCATCAAATTAAATTTGTTTTTAATGATTTAAGGTCAAGGCATGAGCTATATAAACTTTTGGTAATCTAAAGACTCACCTAACTCAAATGCTTGAAGAAAAATACCATACCTGAAAAAGATACTTTAATGTCTAGTTAAAGCTCTGAAAGCAATTACTCTGTTTTATGCATGAGACCCAAAAGGGGAATCCACAGACCTGAATATCTCTAGGTAACTAATGGCCAGAGGTAGACCTCCAGTTTCTGTGACTTGGATCTCCACTGACATGAATAAGGTAAGTGAGGTGAGTTGAATGCTCATTCCAATTATCCTTTCCTAGTGTCTGTGTAGCCCTTTGAGAGGTATGCATTTATCCTCTAACCTCATGCAAATATATTTCCAGAAGTGAAACTGCAGAGCATGAAAATTAAACAGGCACTGCACTAGAAAATATATTTATTTTTATTATTTTATATTTAAAATATTTATTATTATTATTTTATATTTATTCTTCAGCCATTTGTTACTAAGAATATAAATGATGAACACTTGGACATTCAGCTATTTTCAATATTCTTCCTTCCTACAACACAGTAATTAAATTAAATATTTATATAATTTTTAAACTTATTTTTTATTTAATTTATTTAAGTTTTACTAGTAATTAGTATTTTTAAAGTGTTACATTCAAGACCCTAGAAGTGTATTATTCTATTTTGGTTTTAAACTGGTTGTGACAGCCCCAAAATAAAACTTGACTGTAAGAAGTAAGGCATCCCCCAAAATATAAGTGGAATAAACTGGGTTTGGAATAGTCAAAGAGAGTCAATTGCAATTCATACATATACACATTTGAATGACTTTGGAATGGAGGAAAAAGACAGTTTCAGCTATTACTATTTGCAAAAAGTTCCATAAATATAGCTAGAAGAATATACAAATAAAAAATTAAAAATTATATACCCAAACAAGATTTATAGACTTATAGCAAGTCTGACTCAAGATAATCTAGACACATTTCATGCATTTCACACTGAACAATGTGACATAGTGTAATCATTGTTAGAGGATGAAGACGTGTGCAGGCAATAACCAACCACAAAAACAAACATCAGGTCATCTCATATGACAGTACTTCTAACAAGAAAATATTAGCATTCCTGAGGACTATACAGCATATGCATATGGGGACTTCAGAAACCAATAAATGCTATTTTATGCATAAAATGAATGGAAATATTCATCTTTCTAGAGAATCTCATTGATGGCATTTGCTTGACAACAATGCAATGGGAAGATAGAGAAATAGTGCAAACAAGTCTGGCTTATATTAGGTGTCCCGCCTTTTTGCTTTTCATCTCATCTCTTTAAATGCTTCTTATTTGCTGTCCTCATTGCCTGCATCTTTACATCCTACCTGAAGCCACTCTTTGTTAACAATAATACCTCTTCAGGTCCTGGAACTTTTTACCCCTGCTTCTCTCTGGCAATAACATTTCTTCATACTGTTCCCATCTTACTGGTGTCCAGTTCTCTTTTTATAGGTATTCCTCTTTTGTTCAGTCAACCTTTATGCATATCCCATGTATTTCCATTTCTTTCCTACCTAATGTTCTCCACACTTTTGCATCCTTCACCGGTCCCTTCCCCAGTGCTCCCTAGCTCAGTGCCTGGATGCTACCAGGAGAAGCAAAGAAGAAGCAGCCTATGCTTTCACCACTATTAGAACCTGGGACTGTGAGGAGACAGAACACACAATGCACTAGGAGTCCATGTGTTTACTGAACATGTTTAAACTGAGAGTTCACAATAACATTCAGGGGTTTAGTTTTGTTTGTAAGTTTGTGTTTGTTTTAAATTAGTAGAATATCCACATATTATCTACTAATAAATTAATATAGTAATAAATTAATAGAAAAACAGTAGAATAATCGCTATACAGAAAGAAATTTCTCAAAACTTCCTGCCAAGTTCAAATCTTGGCTCCTAACACTTTTATAAGCCATTTTTAATGAAGTCAGTCTTCCTTCTAACATAAACTTTTTTTTTGTTTTAAAGATTAAGATATCAGGCACGGCTGAATTATAAAAAGTAATATGATTTCTATTTCTAAAGCATTCCTTAGCCCACTAGCAGTGAAGAGTTTTACCAAGTGCCTTAGTATTTATTATCACAGGCTTCCAATTGCTACCAGAACTCACACTAGTTTTGGGAAAGTTTTCCAAAAGGTTGGTCCTTTGATTCTTCTTCTTATTGTCTCTCACTTTTTCTTTCATTTTTTATTCTGATCCTACAGAAGGCTTTTTGTGCTTAAAAAAAACCTCAACATTGCTTTGTCAATATGGTGTTAACTTATGTCAAACTTACCCTTGCTTTTGCTTCAGTTATGCTATGACACACTTGTGCTTCCCCCACACTCCCTGCCCCATTTCAGCTCAATCACTTAAGGAAGTCTCAAAACAATTAAGGTGTCAAACATACTAGATCCAAAGACAGTAAAGAATTCATCTAGAAGGAATATAGAGATCATCTAAACATTAATAATTCACTGAAATTCATTAGTTCCACATGCAAATCCAATGGTAACAACAAAGAGTCCAGGATGCTTCTACAGTCCTCAAAATGAGACATATTCAGTAATATTATGAGTAGTTTAGTAAAGAGTTGTGAAAGATGGGACAAAATCTTACTCTGATGCAACTTCATGTAAATTTTAACATGGCATTACAATATGTAGATTTATCAGTATAAAAGAACAGCAAAAACTTGCATCTTTTTATATGATCAGATCTTTTTATATGAATCAGATAAACTACAGTAATCATTAAAAAAAATTTACCCCATGTATAAAATATTTTTAAGCAAGCAACATTTGAGTATTTTTTAAAATAACCTTTAAATCAACAATATGAGAAGAGAGATCAGAGGTCTTTGTGTTTCAGTTTATTATTTCCACTAAAATACTAAATGGTTTTATTTAGGAAACCTGTCCATGAAACTCTCATCAATCTGTTGCATCAACAGAAGTCCATGTCACATACTATGTGTACAGCTGCATAGGATATACAAGTGCAAAACATTAACCATCAACAGCATCCAACACCTCCCAAAACAAATGACATATCAGCATGCTGGCACACTCAGTGGCAAACCCTTTTCTTGCCGGGTAGACTTTATCATGGAAGAGATGCAGAAAATTCACTGGTTCCAAATCCTATAATCATCCAACAACACTCCATTAGCACAAAGAGTTCAGAACTTATGCTTTATGTTCACTTAACTAAAGTAATCACAGAAAATCTTACCATTCTTATTTGTCCAAGAAGAGTTTTCTTTGAGTATTATACTCTTCAGGCATAAGCAAAATTACAAATATCTCCACCTAGAATGCTTCCATAAATAAAATTACCATAACTGTGGGGATCTGCTGCTCTAAAATCTGTACAGGGAAATTTACAAGGTATATTTATGGGAACAGAGGAGTTAAAGGCAGTTCTAATACCCTTACACTGCAAAGAGTTAGCACATTATATTTAGAGTTCCACATGTCTGATACATCTAAGAAGACTGTTCAATGATGCTGTACCTCAAGATTTGCACAGATTATCAAAATTTGGATTTTGGATCATAATTTTTGGTATTAACAAAGCTAATTCCTTATTTAATTACACCAACTTTAAAAATAAAAAATATGACAAGCATGCTAAATTTGGCAATGTGTGCAGGGAGTACACATGGTGTCCCTCTGTTTTGCAGCACTCAAGATTATCCCTGTGTACCATGTTGCTATAATTTCTACAGATGTTCATGTATGAGCTGCATCTCATGCATCAAGTATGCCAGACACCTGTTCTTTGCAAAGGCATTAACTCGGAGACTTCCCTGCCATGTCTCTGCACTTAGAGATAAATTGCTACCACTCAGCTCTGGCTGTGTTAAAAACTCTTAACAGAAAACTGTGTTTACAATTTGTTTGCATTTTAACCTATGTTAAAGCATGGTAACATTCAGCAAGACAAACTACATCATATTACAGACTACTAACAAATTAGCAGTGCAAGTATTCAAATTTTTGATCTCTCTACTGATGTCTTCCAATATTTAAAGTAATTAGTAATTAGACAGAACTATCACATCTACTGGTATATCAAGCACCTCTATATTTCATTCTAGTTACATTTCCTTCTATTTATTTTGAAGACTTCAGTCTTGTTTCCTTGTTTAGCTCAGCTGAATAGCCTAAATCCAACACAGAATTTGAAACTGTGCTTAACTTTAAATAATTACATGAATTGCTAAATTAGTTCACAAGTGAAGGACAAGAGCAAAATGACACAAACAGATCTGCTCACCTGCTTGTCTGGAACAGCCCTGAAATGTTAACCCTTTGCAGAAGCAAGCCTCTAAGAATACTCAAGTTTCCCATTAGCATCACTTACCTGCACACTCATCAGGCATGGACTACCCCTGTCTGCTCTAGTCTCTGTTTCAGACGGCTCCATTCTAATGAGAAATACCTTCATACCACTTCAGCCTCAGTGCAAAATAGTTGGAAGTGCTGGGATGCATCTGTGTGCAGTTACACTTGCATTGTTTCATATACTTCTTCATAAGTCATAACAATGAGATAGTATTTTTAAGTAATGAGAAGTAATAGCAATTAACAATTTCTTAGCTAGTACAAAATTAATTTTGCTGATCTCTAATATACTTGGTAGGGTTTTTTTTAAAATCAGTAGTGCCATAAATCCATTGTTCAAATATTTCAGTGCACAAAATCTTCAAAATCAGTCTTACAATTCTAGAACACATATTTGCCAGAAAAAGACCTCAGGAATGTTTTATATGATACAGTAGTATGATGAAAATATAACATGTGCCATTAATTAAACAACACAGTATTTGCATGCTATAAAACAGACAGAACAACAGTTAAAAAATGTAGATAAAAAATCCATGCAATTGAGAAAATTGATACAATAAGGTTCTTCAGTACAGACAGAAAAAAGCTCCTTTATCACTAACAATTTACACACCTATTTACTGAGTTTGTTAGCCGTGGGGAAAAACAGAAGAAAATACAGAAAACAGTTACCTCTCTAACCATAATTTCACCACTATTAATCATAAAAAATACAGAATTCAATGAGGAAGTGCAAAGGCATGTTATTCACACCATTTCTCACTACTTTGAAAAGAATCTTTGATATTACTTACCTTGGATGAATTTTTGCTTCCTATGCATTGGTGAAGTGATTTGTGGGAGAGAGAGGAACATAAAAGCTTTAGGTTGGCAACTGTTAACATTTATCATTATCTCTAATGTATTAGGAAAATCTCAAAAGAAAGCAAAACTTCAAGTTACTTTAAATTGAGGGAGAATGATAGCTACTGGTTTTACTTTTTTTAATGGCATGATTACCACCTCCTTCTCAAGTTCATAAAAATGGGTCAAAATATTATCAAGTCCTAATCCTATTTCAAGCACCAGAAATCTCTTCTACTAGCCCATTATATAAGAAGGGAAGAAAAAACAGAACCTAGTTTTCAATGAGTGAAGAAAAATCAGTCACTAATCAAACAAAATGGAGTACAGATTTGTGCACTCAGTCATATTTCAATTCAGTTTTCTGAGTGAGGAAGTCTGCTGAAACACACTTTTTCAGGTGTATTTACACTCTGTGTTTTACTATGGCAGGCAAGGCACTATTTATGTGTGAATATTAACTTATCAGGAAATGCCAGTATTCCAGCTATGCAAATTTAATCTCTAAACAGATCTAGTTTCTCAAAAATGCACAATAAATTTGTGGAACAATGGCAAATGGCTGGGCTTACCATAGCAATACAAACTTCAAATACCTTTAAGTATTCCATTAACCAGAGGTTCTTCTGCCTATCTCAGGCATTGGAGGTCTGCATCTCCTGGTGTTTACAAGCTTCTTGGTCCTAGGTAAAGTCCAAATTCTTCACCATTTCAAATCATTGAAACTACAATTATTGTTCACCTTCCACATGATTTACCATATCAAATAAGAATTTCATCTTAAAGATTTAATTAACAAAACAGAGCCAATACATATATTCAACTTACTATTTGTCACCTTTGAGATACTGATCTGTCCTTGACCAAGCATTTTCTCCCAGACATATAAAATAGTGTAATTTAAAAAATCTCCCAGGATAAAAGAACAGACAAATGAAAAACTCTCTCAGAAATATTTGTGCTAGACTACAGAAGTAGAACCAGACTGTAAAAGAATAGGAACAGATCAGTCATAACACATGTAAGAGCTTCAACAGGGCAAAGGCTATTTGAGCAACAGAACAAAGAAGCTTCTTCATGCAGAACAGTGTGTTCATTTGTCTTCCACAGAGACTCATCTGTCACCCTGACTGCTTTACACTTTTATCCGATTTCAGATAACAAATATTGGAGTTTCTTCATCTCATGAGATTTATGAAACTCTGAAGTCAAGATTCATAAGTTTTCCTTTGAAGAGAAAAGAATTAAAACAACAAAGAATATGTAGTATTAGAACAGTGATTTCCTAAGCAGTAAAATTATTTTCATGAAACACCCTGAAGCAGTAGTATTGGACAATTTTTGTCCAGAACTGCACAAGGGAACCAGCTGGAAAAAATGGTCAGCATAGGAAACAGAAAAACTTTGTATCTTCTAGCCTCCTGTGGAATTCATTAAATCTCCACAAATATCCAAATGTCTGCAGACAGAACTGCACATGCACTTGTATCCTACTCTCCCAAAACAGAAAAGCACCATCTTACACATTGAACTAAGGAACAGCATTCCATGCTCAGAAAAATATGCGTAGGGTGAAAAATCATTTGTGTGAACGAATACAGCAAGATTTTTCTCTCATTTAAGTTCCTCTTAAAATTGACTTAAATGAGTATTATCTTATGTGTACTTTCTTTGTTCATTCTACAGACAAGCAGAATTAACACAGTCAAACACAGATTCATTTCTGTCTTTCAAGGCTAAACACAAAGGAAAAGTTATTTTAAATTACAAACTACTACATAGAGAATAAGAAAATACATACCCAAACCTTCTGATTCAAACAGGCAGGTATCATCCACACCTACATCTCTGCACCAGGATAAGAAATTTGCTGTGTTGTCCCGTGCAAAAAAAGACCCTGAAGGAGCATTGGCTTTGCATGGAATTTTCCGAACTGGTAAGGTCTGAAAAACAGAAATTTTTTATTTAGCTAAATGATATATGCCAGCAAAATACTTAAGTATTATGAAATCACTATGCAAGTTTACTAACTCCTACCAACTTATTTCCTTGGTCATTAAAGAATTCTAACCAAAGAAGCATGAGAAGTGAATTTAACAGCATGAAGTTCTCAACCAAAAAGTCTTTCCAAAAGTCCACGCAATGAGATTGAGATCTGAACCAATATTAGCTACTTCTTAGGAATATTAAGCTTTGGATTCAGTGTTTGGTCCAGTACACTGAATTAAAAAGGAAAAAAATTATAAAGACAGACTTTAAACTAGGGACTGAACTTTCTCACAATTAAGGCTGAATTACTTTCAGTTCTATGTTAGGAGGCAATCACAGTGTAAAAGAATGGGTCTTGAGGCCCAAAGACTACAGACACTTCAGAAAGGTCCCTGTCTCCTGTTTAACAACACACAGAAGCCCCCAGTGGACAACACAGGACCATAAATCTAGTAAGTACAAAGTCAAGGTCTATAGAGACAGGCTCTCACTCTACAAGAGTAGTTTCATTTACATAATTTCACTATCAGACAGGATGCTACAGATACAGCATCAATATCTGTACCAAACAGAGTAATTACCACAGCAATCCTGCTGCCTGCATTGGTACATTTATTGAAACACATAAAAAAGAAGCCCCTAGCATTTAGTTCTCACTTAAGGCTTGTTTTCCTCAAATAAAAAATAGCTGTGATACATGGCCAAGTGAAGACACAAAATGAAACATTGTTGCTATGTAACTTTAGGAATGTCTAAAACATGGAGGAATTCAGACCTTAAGTTGATTTGAATGCACTCTTTTTCCAATACTGATTTATGGAATGTTTACTTCTGTTCTGGAGTCAGTAATTACTCAATCAAAAGTGAGCTAAGATGTAGAAAACTGAAAATATGGTGTGTACTCATTCCTAGCTTAAAATTACTGGAAATCGGGGGGGGGGGCGGGGGCAGAAAGACACAGGAGTAGGCTTCCCCTTACAACAGCCTCTAGCAGAATAATATCAATATTAAACACAGCTTAGAAGAAATTTAAATATTATATTATATTATACATATGACAGCAGCAATGTAATGGCAGAATATGTCTACATGCACAGAGCTACTCACTGCTACCAACCCAATAAGCCAAATAAAAACAGAAAATAGAACAACAGCAGGAATAAACACTATAAACACTTGTCAGTATGTCACAGAGACTTTCAGATTGTCTTAGATATATAAATATGTCTCAGAGATTTATGTATTTAAATCTATTCCTCAAACCACCATCTAGCTTTCATTTCCCCATGAGTTTTACTCCAATTACACAATTTACGTTTCCTTGTTTTGGAAAAATTAACTTATGTTTCTAACCATTTTCAAGAAGATATTAATACTTTTCTATAATTTATATAAAACACCAACCAATTTTGCATGGTCTTTTAAACAAAAATCTGGGTAAACATTATGTCACAGATACCATATCACCTCCTCGACCATCCTGGAACAAGGAGGGGAAAGCAAGTAGAAGCAGAGAATTAAAAACAGCTATTCTTTAATCCAGAATAAATAAAAAACATACAAAAGATTAATTATTTCATGGAGCTCTAGATATGGAACAATCTTATGGATCAGAGAACAATGAAGTTTTAAAAAATTATCTCTGCCCCATTTCTATTTTTCTGGAGGGAAAAAAAGGGGGAAAAAAGTGGAAAAAAAAGCTCAGTTCCTCACAGATCAGTGATTTTTTTTCTCTCTCTTCTTAAAAAAAGTTAATAAAAACCTGTAAGCACTAGACATATTTTTAGGCTAGCACTCCTTTCACGTCACATTAATTTCTTCAAAGAAACAATGAGTATTTCTTCTTAGGCAAATATTTATACTCTACAGACTCTTTCTCCCATTGACTTCCTCTTGTTGACTTAATCTTTAGGAAGAAGTTAATGCAGAATTTGTCTATCTTTGTCTCTCCCTACGTCCTTTCCCAAGAGATTTTAACTGGACAAATCTAATAGTCTTAAAAGTATACCCACTTCTTTTAAAAGGAGTCACACAAGTCTTTGACAGCCTGTTGGAAGGTCAGCTAGTCCAGGCTGCAGAGGAAAGCTGTCAAAACAGGACTTCCAATTCATGATTTTTCACTAAAATCCTATACATAAGATTGCAGAAACCTTAAAGAAGTTCCTTCTTCAAATTTTTCAAGGTAAGGTTCAACCTGACTTTACCTCTTTCAGTCTAAAAGACGAACAAGCAAAGTGGGCAGTGATATTGGATCAGCACAAAGCAAAATGGGAAATAGCAGCAAGAGCTGAGCTACTCTATGAGGGAAGATAATCCAGGGTCAAAGGGTGACCTCAGCACAGGCGGTGGCAGCCCTCACTGGCAATGGTGCAGTCCCAGAGCATCGCAATAAGGCAATGCTGGGAACATAAGAGCTTTAGACAATTGCTCTGTTAGAAGAGGAAGAGCCAAGTCAGTTCCAGTGTGTCCAGGGAAGCCAAGTCAGAAACAGCAGAAGACAAGGCTGAACTCAGGGCTGCAGCAGACACTGAGGTCCTAGCCATGAAACCCAGCAAGCAGGCAGCCAGGCTGGAGATGGTCTGTGCACAACACAGGTCTGGCAAGAAGAGAAGCAGAGACAAAAGGGTGGTTCTGGGACATAGGCAGAGTGCAGGTCAGGGTCCCAGTGGAGACTAGTCATGATTATTAAGGTATTTTGATTCCCTCAGGTCTAGACAACTAATATGCAGTTTCTAGTGTTTCAGTGGATTGAGAAACTACTCGGTAGTTTATAAGTAACTCCATCTTGTCAGTACATGCAAAGAAGTGCCATTTCATCATCCACTGTACATACATCATACTTTATCATATTCTCACTGAATGAAATTACCAGCAGCTCTAAACTGCTTTAACAGCATGAAAATCAAACAGAATGAAATTATTTTCCCGTATCATCTCTGCTTGAACCAGAGTATCTGAAGTGATGCATGGATGTTGAATCACCTGAGTTAACAGTCAACATAAGGGGACCAAATAAACTATATCTGACACTACTATAATCTTTGTATTTTTTGATGTATTATGTCAAATTAAAAGCACAAATTCTGGATGATCTACTGTAGATGAACAGCACTGTGACAGGAACAAGATGCCAAGAAGCCAGCTCCAGTATTCCTGGCACTTGCAGACTTGTGCATAAGAACTTCAGAGAGAATGGAAAGGAGATAAGGGTACAGTCACTTTATGTGTAAGAGCAGACCTGCAGTGTCACATCATGTCACCTATCAGTTCCCTCTTCAGTTCTCATCTCTGTATTTTTCTGCAGTGTCCATGTGTTATTTTGTTCTCAGGCTTGCCTTTGCAGAAAACAAGTGAGTCTTCTCCAAGAAAAAAAACCCTGTTTCTAATTCCAGGAACAGCTCAGAAGGGCTGGTGACTTCACACTGGGTTGGTTTGCTTCCACAAAGCTCTCCAGCTCTAGAAAATTCTTCAAACAGCTTTGTGCTGACACAACCACAATAAATACCCTATATTCTTTGAAGTTCTGCTAAGGATATTGCACATTGTTCTGGAAGTCTGTAATAAACCACTTAGATTACCTTAGAACAACTGAAAAAATAAAAACCCCAAAACAACAAAAAATCCTTACCAAACAAAAACCCAAACAACACAAGAAATTCTTGTGTGTAAGACTGGTGGCTGCCATCTGGCAATCAGTGGAGATTTGGGCTCAGTATGGGCACAACCCATCTGCTCTCCTTGGCCCTGAGCCCAGCAGCATGAGCAAGTCTCCAGCACTGGTCCTGGAGACCAAGACATGTTGTGTTGCACAGAGCCTTCAACAGTACAAAAGCAGCTAGAAGTGAGGAGATAGCAGGGAGAACCTATACTGCCTCTTTTACGGGGTCACTGGGAAGGCATGCAATGCCCGGCAGGAGTGCAGAAAACCCCTAGTGACCCTTTGGGTCACTGTTGCTCCCCAGTACTAACAACATATTAATAAATCTGGTTCTAAATATTTTGTATCTTTTGATTTATGTATATTGCAGTGAATGAATATAGAGTTTCTTTCAAGAAGAGCAATTCAGAACAGATTGTTTGTGTGTCAGTAATCACCTGAAATTTCATACACATGACTATCCAGAAATTACAATTCTATGTCTTGATAACTAAGACTTTTAAGCACATCATTTAATCTAGCTTCACTATGAAGTGTAGACATTCATGGAACTTGCAACATACCTATACAGTTATAAGAATTACAGTGTCTTTCAAAAGCACATTTTTGGTAGTAAGAGTTACAGCAAATAGTAAGAGCCTAGGTACAGAACATCAAAAGCAAATCTGTGATATTCTTTAGTTTCATAGTGACAGCAAAAATGTTTGATTAACAATTAATTGGTTAATTAAGATGTCCTATACAGCTCAGAAGCAACAAACAACCACATGTAAAAACAAGACATTGTTGCAAACAACTACATAATTTAACAACCAAAAAGACCACAAAAGCTTCAAGCCATTTCCTGGAGCAAATACTACACAGACAAATATCCCTGACATTACATGAACTCACTGAAATATATCAAAGCTTCATCCCATTTCCCACAAGATTAGGGTCTTGCTGAAGAGAACAGAAAAAAATCCCACCCTCCTTTCTATTCAGTAATAGCCCTACCAAGTTTATCACACAAATCATAGGGAAATACTCATATTTTCTAATCACCCACTAAATTTTCCTACCACCTCATAAACAGAAGTCTACTTTTTTAATATTTCCAAAACTGCCACTGTACTGCTCAAACTAAAACACATGAAAGCTTTTATTCAAGAAAGGTTTCATGCACAAATATTTTTTACTGAGTAGTATAAACTTCCTGACTATTTCAAAAGTGCTTTCTAACAGATGATTCTGAAATAATTAGGTTTCCACATGGCAAAACTGACTTTTGTTGACGTAGTGTAGTATAACCACAGTTGCTTTGAAGCAGCAGTGGCCACAATTACTCCTATCAAGTATCAGGAAAACAATTCCGCAGTCACACTTCTTTTACAATCTTCTCTTGTTGACACGCATGCATGTGGTCTAACACAGGATGTGAAAATGCGAGTGAAACATATGATGCAATCCTGGAAAAATGCTGTCAGGTTCACTTCTAAATCCAAAAGGGACTCTCTTACATTGGTGCTCTGAAATCACATGGAAAAATGTATTTTTTGTACTGCTTTTTCAAAACGAGTTCACAAACACATGCTAAAATCCCCATTTATTTATGGCAGACTTGGACATGAGCCATATTTTGAAGTGTTCATCATATTTCCCTCTTTGAAAAGATTATTTCAGGACATTTTGAACTGTCACTTATGCTTGAACAAAAAGATGAGAAATTTATCTGCTATGAAAGAGGGCTACAGTTAGCTAGGTACTCATAGGAAAAATTTGCTTTTTTCTG
>NC_031774.1:10273810-10306968 GCF_001522545.3 Parus major
AGGAGAAATTATGCTATGCAGTAACTTACTGCAGTGGTGTCTTGCTAGGCCATTTAGTGTTACGTGAGAATAAATTCATACTGAAATGTGATTATATCAGCTATATAGAATACATATCTACTTTAAAACTTTCTATCATTTGCCTTTTAACTTAGCTCTGAGGCCAGTACCAATCATTTTCCTCCTTCAGTTCTTCCCTCATTTTGCTCAAATGTTCTTAAACAACTGGACCAATGGTCAAAAGAATGTGCTAAATGCACATGTAAAACAGAATATGGAAATACATACATAGAATTTAAAATTAAGCATTTCCCACTGAAAAAAAGAATTAAGAAAAGAAATATAAATCCCCCAGCCCTCCTAAAGCTGCAAAATAGAAGTTAAACCCCAGCAAAAATTTAGAATACAAAAACTCAACAAGGAAGTTTTGAAGGCTTAGGAGACAACAAAAAAAAAACCAAAGTTTTCCACAGACATAGAACTAAGAACAGCTTCTAGATTAATGAAAAATATCATTGAACTTACAACAAAGCAAGCACCCCTAAGCAATTCACTTAACAAATAGCAAAATATTGTCTTTCAGTGAAATATAGTTTTTACATTGACATATCATGTAATTTTAATGGAATAGGAGATTGGATTTCAAGTATACAGATTATGTGTTGACCAGATTTTTACCCTATATAATAACTGCAGAGATCATCAAAAGACAAAAATCATTATCAACTTCCTAGATTCTAAGAAAGCATTTGTGAATACTTTGGAATCCCTAACAGACTTACAATATGTCAATAAAAGTAATTAACATCATCAAGACTTTATAGAAATATACAGACTACAACATTCAAATAAATGCAGGACTAAGTGAATGTTTTTACAATGTTATTAAGTGTCAAAGTAGAACACATTCTACCATGTGGCATTAGCTGTAGCTTCTTAAGACTAAGCATATATAGAAAATACACTTAATTTATCAATATAATTTTAAAAGTTAAGCATTTTTTCATGTCTTTTTAATTCTAAGTGCTCTGTCCAAGGCACAGCTTACTCATCACATAGCAAAAGACTGATTATTCAAAAAAGAAATGTTAATAGTAATAACGAAAAACTAGTTTCACAGAAACAATCTAGCATTTATTTCTAGCACTGTGACAGAATGCCAAGGTATACAAGAGACTATTCAATCCACAGACAATGCACTGTGCAACTGCGATACCTAGAAGTAAATGCCAGAAGGCAGCAAGGTAGAAGCTTCATTCACCAGCTTAAGCACATTTCATTACTTGACTAGTAAGTAATTTAAATGTAGTCAAAGGACGTGCATTTCAATACATAGAGGCAAAATCACAGTGTCTGTCAAAGCTATAAAGCCATCTCTCAGAGGCCAGCTGCTGGCAGCCGGGTAACACAGAGATCCATAACCAGGAATCTTGCATTGGAGAGCACAGTTCATGGAGGATCACAACAGAGAGCCCATCTAAACAGATGTCATATCCTCTTCCTTCCCACTTGATTTGTGTAATTGAGGGTGGGATTAGGTCACTATAGTGCAAAGACTATATCTTAGACTATAAACAGTCTTTTAAAACTTCTAGACGTCTACATCTGTAACATATCCATGCCTACAGACAAGTTCACTTTTACCAACAGTCTTTCAAAATCTTGAAGAAGCAACTTGCAAACTCCAGGTATGCATGCACCAAAAATTAAAAGCTATTACACCTACTCTCTGAAAATGCTAGCAGACCAAATCCAAAAATCAATGGTGGCTTGTTTTTTTTTAATGCTGTAATAGCATTAAATAGTGACTACAATTAGATAGCATTCAAGAGAGAGATTAAATTTGAAAGTTTTTTTGAAGTGCATTAAGATTTTATTAACAAAGACAATAAGAGACACTATGATAAACCATGGCAAAGACCTTCGTACAGTATCCATGAAAACAGGGATTCACCAGTTCGTTCACATTCAATAAATGGTATGTATTTTTTCCTTAGATCTCTGGGTTTCAGAATTAACGTTTAGATGGGGATTTTTTAAATTGGCACTTCATAATAGGCTTCCTCAATAATATTTGATTAGAACAGAATGGCGCAATTCTCACAGCTGCTCTTTCAGAGGGCAATTATACCTTATCCTTGGTAGATGATCCTGAGCTTTTCCCCACCACAGCCTCAGAACTCAGAGCTGAAATAGCAAAGAGTCAGTTGAAGAAGACAAAAAAATCCTAGTTTCTGAATTTCCTTCATTTTTATTACAATTAAATAAGAAAAAAAATGGAGGATTCCAATTAACAGGAGAATTACATTTGTTTGTAGCATTGTCACATAGCATGACTTGTGTGAAAGAACATGTCAATAAGCAGCAATTATTCCATGAGAGATGAAAGTATTTCCATGAGATAAATGGTGAAATCTGGGCGGATTTTCATGGAACATATTTTGAGAAGCATCTTATTAACACAATTATGCTTTATCAAACATCACATTCTTAAATGGAACATGATTCTCTTAAATAAAGTTTAAAAAATACTAAATTTTGGCAAAAGCAACTAATTTTAGTAACATCAATTTCAAAATCACTTTACCCTTTAATTATTCCAGAAGAACCCAAGCTAAGGCCAATGCTTTAAAAAAATTCTAAGTCAGTTTATCAAAACACATTACAGGTTCTAAAATTTCTTATTGAAAAAGGTTTCCATAATTTCACTGACAGTGTAGTCAAAGAACATATTACATTGATCTATGGAATTATAGTAAATAGCCTTTCACTGTCAGTCTAAATAACAAATGTAAGAAGCTATTAAAATTCTTTGATAATGATGGATATTCAGCTGTATTACTGTTATGCCTCCTCTTCCTCTTCCACCTGGCTTTGTCCCAGTGATCAATCTCACATTTTGTGACCTTCTGAAGTACAAGGCAGCGTGAGGGTTTTCCAGCCCTTTATGTAAGATTAGTTCCAAATGGTGCTTTACCTCCCATGAGACAAGTGTCAAGGAAGACTCTGAAATATGTAGACAGTCTAAAGAAGCACAAAATTTTTGAGATGCTTTATTGTGGAGGAAGCCCAGTCCTCTGACAGGCTTCCTCCCTAAGATAAGACAAAACTGCCTAGTCATGGTGATTAAGCTGCAGACCCCTTCCTGCTTCAGGACCCCATGTTATCTCCCTGTTAACTATTGGTCATCTTGCCCGTCTCAGACCATTGGCCCCCTTTCCTATTCTTCCCTGCCCAATAAAAACCTTTGCTTTTGCCCAGATCAGGGCAGATGATCACTGGCCCCCTTCACTGAAGCCTGCATTAAAGAACTCCCACAGAACACCACACGGTCTCCCGTCTCTTGTCTATGCATGGCCGGGGTAACCCATAAACAGAGCTGGCTGGGCTGATCTGAGCTGATCACTGCAAGAGCAGAAATCACTTCTAAAAGATCTGATCACTTAAGCCCCTGCCCACGCTCCTAAAGGGTTATCCTGGCTGGAAACCGCCTGTAACCCGCTGGACAGCAGCTCCTTTCCTGCAACATCTACCTGAGTTTGTTGCCAGCAGAACTTTGGGTCGGACAGATCCCCAGACCCAACCGCAACAATTTATCTGCTTGCTTTTTGAATTTCCAGATGTTTAACAAAGACAAAATTTTTATGCAGCTGCTGAAAACATTCAAGAAGAATTCAGCATGTACCTCACTGCAGGTAAATCTGATGCTCCAAGGCCCCAGATGTTAATTTTTAAGAAAAAAATGCATCTTTGTCTTTATGATAAAGACTCTGAATTTCTGTGAGTTTTCCAATTAGCAACCACAAGGAAACTGCTGGACCCCAGGGAATTCCAAACAGGTGTAGAACTCAAAAACTTTCATGATTTGAGAAACATGGTAGAGTGTTTATCTATATAGCCAAATTTCTAAATCAGCCTTAAATCAGCCTCAAGTTAAGAACAAAGCTTTACTGCATACTTGAAGCATTTGGAGCTGATTTACATATACACAGATTTGAATATTTATTTATGTAAACAAATTAAACATAATTATGGTAGCTATAAACTGATGTCTATGCCTCAAAGGGACTTTTGTTTTCTTCTTCTGCATTGCAGTTATCACTTACGCTTACCATTCCCATTTTTTCAGAAATTTTGGCTTATTACTTAAGTTCAAGATTCACTATTGGTTATTGCATCAAATTCTGTAGTTATTCCTTAGTCATTATTCCCAAAGAAATACTACAACTAACATACACCTAAGAACTGCACAGTAAAATGAAGACAGTTGGGCTAAATTAGGTGGTTTTCTCAAGTAATAAAGTAAGATCCATGCAAGTCTGTTATATTTCTGTTCCAGACTATTCCTAGCAGTCTAAATATAAAAAGCCAAATAGAAAGATCTGTTACAAAGATGTCTACAGTTTGCTTTAAATACTTAACAAAATAAGTAATAGAAATGTTACAATGCATTTCAGGTAAGAGGCAAAATCCAGCAAATCTGAAAGTGGCTGTTTATAAATTTCTCTCAGAAAATATGTCATCCCTATCTTTAGTACATAGATTAAGTAATGGCAAAAATGTTATGAAAAGTCCAGGTTTAATATAAATTTTATTAAGTGTTTAAGTATTAGCATTCCATACAAAGTCAATGTCAATTAAAAATCTCTGGAAAAAAAATTGGTGTTTTCTTGTTAAATTATATTATTATAAATCAAAATTTGGTTGTCACAACCTGATTTGCAGTCCAAATACCTATATTTTCCAAAGCTGGAGCTACCAAGTAGTCAAATACTTAAATCTGCCCTGCTTTTTCCCTGACAATTAGCTTGTGATGCAAATTCTGATTATTTCTGCAATGTTAAACAGGAGCACAGAGAGAGGTCTGCAGGAGAATCCTTGCCTCAGGTTCACTGAAAAGAGCAAGGCCAGTTCACATAAAACATTGTGCTTCAGCCAAACAAGGGAACAAACCATGCCTTCCCAAGGACAAGAAATACAAATGAGAAGAACAATCCAGAGACACATGATGTCTTGGTGATCCATCCAGGATTCTATAGCTTTGCTTCCAACACAGTGCATGGCTTGAAATGCATTTAAAACCTTTTTAAGTAGTTTTCAATGTAGTTCTTCTTCTTCTGGAACATGCCAAGCAGACAAACACATCCTGGAATTGTTCAGGAATCTGCTCTCATAATCTGGTGGGCAACAGCACTCTAGCTTATGCAATCCTCCTGTAAGTATAAACTTCAGTTGTAGAGGTATTTGTTGAGGCATATAGGTTTGCACATGTGACCTATTGCAGAGAAATCCTACAGTATTTGCAAGAAACCTGGCAGCAACCCAGTTGAACAAGCAAGCTATTGATATGTTTGACAAACATAGAAAGAGTTTTCTAACAAGCAGCTTTACAATCTTGTGGAAATTATTCCTTCTAGATGGATTAGTACTTGTGAATCATTTTGCAAGATCATTCTTTTCCTCTCACATCCACATTAATCTGCCACTAGAAAGATTAATACAGAAAAAGACAAAAAAGACAATGCTGGTTTTTAATTTTTTAATCCTCCCAAGTAACGGAGAGCCATATCTATAATGTATATTATTAGAAATAGGTTCCATGAGCTTTTATTGCAAAATAAAAGTCTAGAAAGTATAAGTGCGCGGAAAAGCAAATCGGAGCTCCAGACCACAAAGGATCTATTTATAACCTAACAATTCATGCGGCCCTATTCATGAAATTCTTGACTGGAGAGTCAGATTTATAACTTACACATGGCTCTGATGCAGCTGACGCCTTTTTACACTGCAGACAGGTTCACGGCACCAAGTTTACAGTGCACTATACATTCATCCCATCTGTAGGACACAGATAACCTTGAGAAACTGAAGCCTACAGTATAAATAAAACCACCATGTTAATTAGATCAGACTTTCAGCTTGGCCATCTTGGGTCTGAAAGCAAGATCCAGATTCCAGATCTAATTCTGAATTAGTCCTTAGTAGAGTCTTTTAATTGTAACTCTTAAAATAAGTAACATAACTCTCAAAGATAATTCACCTTCAAACTTTCTTCATGAAGACATTGTTTTAAATGGAGTGTTTGTAAATACATTGGCAGCTTCAAGGATGGTGGGCATATTACTATGCCCTGCTGACAAAAATGGTAATAACAATAAACACAATTTATTTATGCTTATTTAAAAATATTTATTAATGATCTTACTAGATTAAGCCAAACCAAATCAAATGTGGGCTCTGTGCATGCTGCACATGTCTTGATGCTCTGCATTTGTTTGTACAGCTGTGAAATTCTCAAATTAACTATCTGTCAGCAAAAGTAAAACACTGACAGGAAACTGTGGAAAAGAAATATCAATGGGAGAAAATTACAAAATGGCATTGTGCAACATTAATTACTTTTATGGAACAACTGCTGCTAAAATAATGAGTCTGTAATTTCAAGACAGTACTCCATTAGCAGCAGCACAGGTAGTTTCAACAACTTACTACCATTCCTGAGCATTTATTAAGATTGATAGCAGTCATCTCCTTGTCATTTTATAAATGTGCATTGCTAGATTTATAACTCTAAAAATCTCCAGAAAGAGGAAAAAATTACTTCTTAAAAAATACATTATATAGTCACACTGCCCTCACTGTTTAAAAAATCCATTTTCATCTAAAACTCAAACATTTTGTCTGTTTGTAGCAAAGGATCAGATACATCATCAATGCTTTCAGAATAATCAGGTTTTGAAGCATGGTTTAGCTGCTTAACAGTGAAGAGCATTGTCTTCTGGGACTTGCAAAAGAATCCTAGTACCTAACATCTTCTGAAATAATCAATCAGTTTGATTGGTTAATCATTCAGTAATAAGATACAAAAGCATTTCAGTTTCTAAAGAGGAGCATTTAAAAAATTTATTATTTCAGAAGATGTTAGGTACAACAAGCTGTTAGTTTCAGCTATAGGGGCTTCCTCTTCTGGGTGGTGTTTCTATGTATTCAGCATTCCAAGAGATCTCTCTTCCAATATCTTATTCAAGATTTACTTGAATGCAGGTCAATTTAAACATTCCTTGACAAGAATTTTCCAACTTGCATGTAAACAAGGCCCTTCTTTCCCTTGTTTGGCTTCCACCAGCTTTATTCAATGTCCCACAGTTTTTGTACAGAAAAATGTATGTGACCCTCTATCACACTACTCCTGATTTTGCAATTTCCATCACACGCCCCTCTTTCCACATGCAAGCATCCTAATCTATCCAGTCACTCATAAAAAGCAACTCCATTATCTCTTTCATGCATAAAAAGTTATGTCTTTTTTGCCTGCCTCTGACTCTTAAGGAAAGTCTACTTTTGCATCACATACCATTTAATCTCCTTTTCAGTCTCTTAAAGCTCTATCCCCAAGTGACATTACCAGTAGTCTCCTATGTATTTTGACAGTCCCCAGTATCCACAAGTATTTCCACATGACACAAAAAGGAAGTGTTGATATCAATATGATAATCTTCCTTCCAGATTTGGAAAACACTATTTTTGGGAACTTTTTTGACCTCTGTTTTCCCAATTTACTCCACACTCAAAAAGGCTGATGCTGACCTAGGGCATTTCTGAAATCCAAAAGCAGTTCAATGCTCACTAATAAGAAAGGGAATGATACAGTTTAGCTAACAAACTGCAAAATTGACATTGATTTCAAATTTATTGCGAAGCTATTAAACCAGAAGCAATATGATTTAACTTCTGTATTTTGTAGAGTATTGCAATATGAATTTAGGGAATTATGACAAAAAAACTGATGAATCAGTTCATGCAATATTAGCTTTTAATGCCTTCTTAAATCTGTTGCTATAGTTGCTAAACTGGCCAGTGGCAAGACAGCCCCAAAGAGCTGCACAATAAATTCATGATCAGTAGTACATATCAATGAGAGCAAGACATATCATCTTTCTTTAAGAGAAAATTAAACCCAAAATATTATATAAAGCTTTTCCATAGGAACAAATTCACATACAAGGAAAATCTTTGTTTATGAAAACAGACCAGATCTTCAAGCTTGTGCAAGGCCTTATAGTAAGATTACACACACTCCCTCCATTAACCATATCCTTCTCGTGTCTTCCTCACCCAGATGTAAGCTGGTACAGCAAGCAAACTGATCCTTCTAGCTCATTTTATCAGCTGCTTCTATCTAAAAAAATTAGGAGTTACATTTATGGATAGAAAAGTTTCATATCTATTTTGACAGAGGCTGAACTAAATAGAAATCAGTGGCTTCTCCGAGTTGCCAGTGAAGTCATCAGGGCACCTCAGTGAAAGAATATGTTTCTGTTTTCCTGTGCAGAACAAGGGTCAAATGGCTTATAAATTCCACATTTATTAATACAATGCATTAAAATGATTCAGGAGAGGATTGTGGAATCCTTTCTATGCTTACCGTATTATCCCTTCATAAATTTTCTTGTCAGATTTTTCACCATGAAGACTAGTCCTATTGCCCAAGAGTGCTATACAGGGGAATTAAGATCTGAAAGGATTAATAGCTCCCTAATAGTATACAATGATTAAAAATCTATTATTCTGCCATTTCTTTTAATTCTTATTGTACTGTATGAAATAACAACATACATTGAGAACCTAGCAGTGAGATGGATTTTTTTCCCTTTAAATGCGTTTTCAGTTGTACCAGCCTGACAAAGACCAACAAATCTAAATAATGACCACATATGGGACTGCAAATATCTAATCAGCTTCTAATGCTCTTAGAACACAAAAGACAGTACAAGAAACCCTTCCTTCTGCCTAGGTAGCTCCCAGACTCAATCAAAAAGACTGCCCTATGTGTTTTCTCACTTGAAAACTACCATCACACTTAGGTGAAGACAAGCCAGACCATATTATAAAGAAGAACTCCAAAGTCACACAATACTTCTACTAACAAAGACTTGATCATAATTTCAACCAGCAATTACGACAGACAATTTCTTCTACAACAACTATGAACTTGGAACCAAGAAAAAACAACTTACACAGGTGCAACTGACACTAGACTGCCAGTTCTCAGACCAGCTTATAAAATTTATACCATATCCTAATTTCTGCTACAGACAAGTTATGAAACATTAGAATAGAAGATGCATTATGTGATTTCTATTTTTGGCCTCTTTTTTACCTACTCTTTATTTGCCTGTTTTAGCTTTCAAGGAAGATGTCCCTGAATGCAACCAGAAAAGAACAGTTTCACATTGAATGTGTTAATGTGTCAACCATTTAATTCTACTTCTCCAAGAAATGAACTTGCTGCACTCTTGAATGTTTCCCTGTAAGACTGCGCCAAAAGAATACTTCAAATTAAAGCAAGTTTGTGTTCAAATAAGTGTTTAAACTGATCCTCTCAAAACTCCTAAGTATCTTCTAAGTTTCACATTTTCCATATCATTCCTTCAACTCTACCAAAACTCTGTACTTCCAGTACACCAACAGGATCTTGAAACTCAAGGCACCAAAACTAATACAGAGTTTTATTACTGGTCTCCCTAGAGCTGTTTTTGGAGGAAAAGACAGCAGTTACTTAATATTCCCCTTAAATACAAATATAAGGATCAAAATATTTTTGCTAGTACCTACCACATCCCACTGCTAGATCTCATTTATTCTTATTCTCCATATATTACAAGTACTTTTTTGAGTAACTGCTTTGCATAGATATTTTAATAAATAGCAAATTTATTTCCCCAATTTCATATTGTCATTTTTCTACACAGACCAATTGCCTCCCCACCCATTTGCAGAATCTCTACATATAAAATCTCTTAACTCTCCAAAAAAAAACCTCAGGACCAAAATGGTCGGATACATCAGACACAGATATTAAATGCTAGAGTGTTGACCAACACTTACTTTGCCAGGCTTGTTTGCATCAAAGCTGTTTTCTTTTAATTTGTCCTGCAGGGTTTCAGCTAACCGGCAAAGCAAGGCACCATTATCCAATTTCTCCATAAAGGTTTCTGCTGTTATTTCTCTACCTGAACAGCAAACAGAAAGTTAACATGGCAGAAAGCATGCAATGGTATAGACTACATATGTGTAAAAAGAGAAATCAAAAGAAAACTGCACAATATTTTGAAATAAGCTTTAACTGAAAAACTTGCATTACTTTGACTATTTTGTGAATGACCTTAATACTACTTTACTGGTAGATATACACCAAATTATGAAAAAAATCCCATGCTTTCTTTGGGAAGGCATGTGATATTTGAAAAACAGTTCTATCATATCCAACTAAACATATTTCACTTTACTCATGAAGATCCAGTGCTTTTAACAAAATGTTTAAAAAGAGAAAGTATAGTAGGCAAATGGTTTACACCAGTGTGTATGTGTAATTATAGCATGAATTGCCAAAAGTTTATTTTTTAATGGAAGTAGAAAACCATGTCAAAAAGGAAAGGGTGGTGTATTTTTAGAAGACCCTTAAATCTTGATCCTACAAGAAGTAGACAAGAAAGTGACTTCAATGCTCCTATGAAAGTTCTTTTTCAGATGTAAAGGCAGGCACATAACAAAACAACAGAGTGAAATTTCATGTTATATATCTACTTGCCACACAGATTAAAATTTTCACTAAAAGAACAAAGCCAAAATACTCTGCATTCAAAATATATCAATTCTTATATCACACTACAGGACACAGCACTTCAGCTGCCAGGAACTGTCCAGTCTTCTACAACAGGCTGGACAATCTTATATAACAATGTAATTACATCACCCTGGAAGAGGGGACCACATGTTCCATGGTTAGATTGCATGCTGACCCCAGATGAGAAGACTAGACTAAACTTCCAGGATCTCAGCATAATTGTCAGTAAAAATATTCCTATTTCTTATTGAAGGCTTTTTATTTCCACATTTCTACTGAAAATTTTGTCTTTACTTTGAACATTGCGTAGATGAACAGCTGTATTTTTCAGCCCCTTTAACTTCCACTGATATCAAGAGAACATCAAAGAATAATTCTTGTTCTTCCAGTTAAAACAGGAATTATTTCCCCCCTGCCCCAGTATTTACGTATGCCATTCAGAAAATAACACAATTAACTTTAAATTAAATTAAATAAAAATTAAAATAATTTAATTTTTTCATAGATTATTACACAACATGCATTAGCAACAATAGTCTAATGTGTCAAAATAAAAAGAAAAATATTCAAAAACTGAAGTGAGACTGGTTCCTCATCCCATCCAGGCCCACTCCTGCTTCCATGAAACTGGAAATATTAGTCTGTTTAGAATAGGTTTACTGCAATTTTTTGTCAAAAATAGAAAAAGTAAAGCTTTCCACTATCTTTTTGCTAAAAGAACAGGAAAATAACATTCAAAAGTAACAAAAATGAAGCGCATAAATTTGTACTGAACTTCTTGCTGATACATTGTAACCCAATACTCCATGTCATAATACTGAAGATAGCAGCATTATAAAGCAGTAGGATTTTAAAAACACTATCAGAAAGCTGATTTCTCTAGCCCCTTGTCTGAAAACTCTGAGATACTTTAGCATCTTTTGTCCAAAACCTAAAATGTGAATCTTTTCAGTTTGGTAAGTTAAGATAAAGATTGATAAAGATTGTTGCAGCATACCATCTTTAGACAGAGCAGACTTCTATTTTTCACTGAAGCTAAACTTGCTTTTTCTAACACTCTTTTACTTCAGAAATATGTTTTTAACACAAAGATTTTCCCTTTTTTTATTCCCACTTAATTCTACTTGCCATGTAGCCCACTTTAGTGCTCCTGTATACATAAATGACTTCTCCAAGCAAAAGAGCAGTAGTAGCACTGCAGACATGCAGAGTAAGCTTATGCCTAACTGATAATACTTTTGCCATATCTCCAGATCAAATTAAGCCAGGACTGAAACTATAATAGCCCAGACATACAAAAAAAACTGAACAGCTCAGCATCTCAAAAGACTTTGCCAGCATTCTAACCTACATATTTTTCCATTTTCCCCTTCAGCATTTTTATTAAATGCTCTAAAGCCACTAGAAGCTAAATGCTAAAAGTAACTATGCTACAGGAACTGCTTGAGTATTACTTTTTATACACTCATTTTCCTCTAAAAAATTACTTCGAGTATATTTAACAGACTAAAAAGTTTTATTTAATTTGCAAAACATAATTTTTCACAAAGGCAAACAAACACGCCCACCCCAATGTTCTACATAGTTCTTATGTCCTATGATTCATAGATGCATCATTTCATAATAATTGAATGCTATAAAACCCTGAAAACTGATTTAAGGATATTTTCTTTTTACAAATATATAGAAAAATTAGGTTATCCTCTTCTGCTATTTAACATTACACTTGTATTATTTTAAGTGCTGAATTACTTTAGCAGTTTGGTCACTACATATTATCGCTAAACTGGATTATTTGAGTTCTATTCGCCTTTATGAAATCTGAAAGAATGAGTTTTGCACTGAACATCTGTCTGCAATGAAAAGTATATTAGGTGTCAGCTTTCAATTCACTGTATTTTATGGCTTCATAAGGTGGCACTTCTTTTTTAAAACAGACACGCTGACATATTTAACAGTAGAAATGCATTGATTCAAGTAAGAGTAATGTTCATAACCTGAGGAAAAAACTTGCTCCATTTATTTGTATGGAAAAAACATCCAACTCCATTAAAAATTTACAACTCCCCCTATAATTACAAGAAAGCAGTTGCAATGTTTTTATAGAATGGTAATAACATTAAGTATAATAAAAAAACAACACCAAGAGTATGAGAAAATCCAGGAATATGAAGGCTTTTGGAAACCTCTCAAGTACTACCTACCCTCTCTTTTACCACAACCACCAGATTCCCCTTAAAAAGTCAAACAGCTTCACCTGAACACCTACACTTGCAAACTGTGAGCAACTGTCTGTAAGGTCCTGGGGGACCTAATAAAACCAGACTGGAGGTCCATGAAAAAATAATGGAAGAGAGTTCATGCCTTGGGTGTGTGCCCAAGAGGTTGAAGATAAGTTTTCCATACAGGTCTCAGACAACAAGAGCCTTCAGAAGAAGAGAGGGACTGAAAGACCTAAGTACCCAAATGTAGTTTACACCTCTATTATGCTTGGTATAATAACTATACTCATAATAACTCAGTACAAGACTGACTCCAGCCTCACAACTTGCTGATGGACTATTTTAATTGTACATTTTGTGTAGTAACAAAAAACTAGTAGTTAACAAATAGAAATATTTCACTCAAGTCAATCTCTGAAACATCTACAGCACTGAGATACTACTGAAACAATTATTCCTGACCCCCTCAATTCACATGGCATATAAACCCAAGAAAACAAAATGTGATAAAAATAAAACCAAGGCCAATTACTATGTATATACAAAACTGGTTCTATTCTGACAAGGCTACTCTGTTCCCTACAATAGTTGAAATAATTCTGAAAGCATTGAGACATTATTACTTACTTGAAATGGAACATATAAAAAATTCTAAAGCCATGCTGATAATAAAGAAAATTATAAAGCAACTCAACTAAGTAGGAAACTGTATCACTGCCAGCATAATCACTGGAGGTATCAGTACTGTGAATATCTTGATATTCAAGACATTTAAATTTCCTGAATTTCCCACTGGCTCAGTCGGAACAAACTGATGTTGAAAATACACTTTCTTTTGTAGAATGCTCGTAGGCAATAAGGCGAGCAAGAACACTAAGCTGACACAGATTTCATTCAAAATCAAAGAAAGACAGCTTTTGTGACAGCTACAGCTAGTCTATAGCTGCACAGATAAAAATGGCTGTAACAGACACCAATTTGACCAGCCTAGTTTGTTACAGAAGTAAACAAGTCCCCAGGTGAGGCAATGATAGGTTGGATTCAAACTCAAACAGGGGGCCCCAGCCAATCCCATTCAATCATGAATGCAGATATCTAATTGGCCAGTGAGCTAGGTGGTGTTAAGACCCCAACCAATCAGATGTGTAAGCATGGGATATTTGAAGCCCCTATAAAAGGGGATGCCCATCAATAAACTTTGACTGTTGTCACATGAATTTTGGTGTGTTCAGTTGCATGCCTGTCTCCAACAACTGTGACAAGTTTTCTTGCAGAAGACTTACCATTCTTCAACCTCAAACTTTACAACTCCTTCAACAAACTTTCAAATACCTAGCCTTGTCTTCAACTTGATGCCTCTCCTAACATCCTCACTTCTGTTCCTTTTCTCCAAGCCTCCTTCACTTTTGCACCCAAGCACCTTTTACATGCATCAAACAATATTCAATGTTTACAAGTCAAATTCCTCAGCATCTTGCATTCCCTGCCCTCTCAGCTCTGAACTTCTAAAGCCCTCTTGCTATTAAGAAGAGGTCTCAGGACTGAAATCTTGGAGACCAGCCTGAGATGTAGTAAGTCGTACGTGCTAAATATAGCTGGATAGAATAAAAAGACAATATAACCCTCTACAGCTTGTAAATAAACTCTGGGAATGGGGAAAAATATTACAAGTCCACAAAACTACCAAAGAGGAAACAGGGAAACCATCTCTTTCTACCTATCCTAAGCTACAGGCTGGTGAGGAGGCCCACTCCTCCTCATGTCAGCCATTTAGCTTCTGCAGACACACAAAAAACCAAGAAAATACTAGAGAGTAAAGCAGACAAGCAAACCTTTCAAACTGCCATTTTGCCTCTTCTAGAAGAGTTCTAATGTGTGCTAATTCCCATATGCAGCTTGCTCAAAGTAGAATAGAACTTTTCAGTATCCTGAAGAACATTCTACTAAAGTAAGTATATACACTATCAAATTTGGAGTTCATCAGCAGTGAAAACATTCCCAAATGCTTCATTGGCTCTATACCTAATAGAAACAAGACTAAGAGATCATCATGACTTGCAAGTCAGCTAGGTTAACATACCTCATTAGCTTTGTCACAGTCATTTCACTGAGACACCAAAGCTCAACAGAGAGAAGCAAAGACAGGAGACACAACATCTATAGCTACAATCTTCCTTTCCAGCAGACAAACCACAACACTGACATGTTCCACATCAAAAATGTTCTAATGTACAATATTTATGAGTTAATCCAATTTGACACATGGATTTCATCTGCAATGCCCATTTTTTCCATCCCCCAGAGTGTAGACAGCTAAAATATATTCATTCAGCAATGGAGCTGTAATGACAAACTGTCCTCTCAGAAGACCTGGGTTTTTCTGATGTGATTCAAAAAATAATTAGCAAAGTGCACACAAAAGTACTAGTTATTACTAAACAAAAAAGAACCCACAACAGTGTCCACGCTAAATTAAATATCTAAAGTCTCAGGATTTAAAATTCTTTCAATGTTATTTTCCAGCTGCACCGTGTATCTCACTTTTCTAATTTATCATTTGGGTAAGGTCAAATTCTAGCTATGCCTACTTTCTATCTGATATCAAAATACTTCATTCATATTATAAAGTGCCATGTCCCAATAATGTTTTCCAGTTTGATTTTGAACCCACATCATGCTATGCTGCTGCAAAACCATCACCATTTCAACCTCCAGTAACACTTTATAGGACATAATTGTATGACAATTATCAGACAAATATCTCATTATTGTATGACAATTATGAGACAAAAATCTCCTAAAACACCATCACTTGATCAAACTACCTCAAAGAGTTTCAGACCTATACTCACCTAAAATACTATTTTTTTTAAAAATCTATATTTCTTTGAAAAGATTATGTGTCCTTTTTGAGTCCTAGTACAGATGAATGGCAAAAATATAGATGAAACCAAACATGAACCAAAATGGCAAAAGTTAAATGAAAAGCATATTAATTTCCTTTATAAATTGATAAATCTTTTTGCATGAAAAATGCCATAAGGCCACTTACAATGAAGCCACATAAGATACAGACAGAGCAAGCTAGGATGTGGATGTATTATCTGATCCATGTTACTTGCACATCAGTGCATGTAAAGATCTACTGACCATTAATGCAAAATACATTATCTCTTCCACTTAGAGGGGAAAAAGCCCAAAACAAACAAAAAAAGCTTTCTATATCTTCTATCCTTTTGGATGCTGAAAAATGCATTCTGTATATTCATTTCTATTTTATTATAGAGGAGCATGCTCACACATCCCTTCTCTATTTAAAGTTTGTCTAAATTATGCAGTAATGAAAGTTTGAATTCTCAGCTAATATACTCTTATGAATAATAATTATTTTAATTCACAATTTATTTTGAATGTGAATTTTAACTTAATTGAATTATTAATTTTAATTATATAGGATAGATTCAATTCATCACCACAAACTCGGAGAAAATGAGAGCTTGGTGCAAGAAGGTGTGGGGGAATGCATTAAGCAAATGAACTGTATACGCTGCTTAATTAAAAGAAGGTTGTGCCCATTTATTTCTGCAGTGCAGAACTTGGTGTCCATATGAAAAATCAGATATTTAATTACAGTTGGCATTTCGTTACCTCCTGCTGGTTGTTACTTCCTTGCTCAAAGAGTGACCTCATTCCTAAACTTATCACTGGGAGAACACTGTTACAAACTGCAAACAAGCTTCTATTTGTTTTTCACTAAAACTTCATTGTTTAAACCATTTAAACAATATATTGAATCCTTAATGGAATGTGCTGCCTCCAATTCAAAAAACAGTCACTTGGAGAACTGTCTTGTGGTAATTGGAATGAAATGTTTCTGAATTTTTCTCTGGTTTGCATAGAAAATTTTATATTCAAAACACATCAATTTAAATGGGAGTACCACACAAATATGTCATTTAAAAGACCTGCCACTTTTGCAGTTGTGGATTCATATCTCAACTCAAAACTGGGTATTGTCTACCTGCAAAACACTGTGTTCTATTGACACTGTGCTTATTGACCAGATCTGTCATAAGTGATGTTTCCTTTTCTTTCTCTTAAAAATGAGTAAATAGAGCAATATAGAATATGCTGATGAAAGACACTGTTATATCGATATACTGTTATACTCTGTTATTGCATGATATCAATGAGATGGTTTAACTACAGCATTTGCCATGACAAGACACTGCCCATGTCTCAACAGAATAGATTTTCAGAAAAGTTTTTTTAAAATTAATCCTCCAAATTAAAAAGTTCACATCCAAATATTCCTCCAATCCCATCAACTAAAGTTTCATATATACATACTTCTGAAATATTTTTCTTCTCTTTATTTAATGAGAGGAATTACTTGCATGTCTCCCTTAGAATGCAGTATTATTTAAGTCATCTATTTCTTTGGTAGTATCCACTGTATCTACAGAGATCACACAAGAGCCATTTTTCCCTGAGTGTTCACAGCAAACATCATACTATTTCCTGGCTCATAGTTTCTAAATTCTGCCTTCTTCAATAATTTATACATCTCAAAGCATTGCCTCTCCTTTCTGCCAGGGACAACCTCATTTGCTCTTTTCCGTATGTACCTGATCTTTTTCCTCAGTTTTGGTTTGCATCCTCTTCTGACAACAAGAAGCTTTGTCTTCATACACCAAGATGTACAGCTGCAACCAGTAAATCCCCAGGTCCCAGCTATGCTAGGTCAAATCCCTCTATGCACAGGCTACCCTAAGTCTTAACATGCATTGCCTTGGGCAGCAGTTATCAATTACTAGACTGTTTGGTCAGAGAAAAACTATTTAATGGTTCTTTCTGTTCAAGACAGTCAGTACACTGTAGTCCTTAGGAGGCCTATCAATAAAAAGGGAAAACACAGGTGAAGACAGCAATTGGAACGATTCAGCTTAGTGGTATAAGTACAGAAAACACATGAAAAAAAAATAATTAAAAGGAAATTTGAAAGAAAACTAAATACAGACTGTATAATGTTCATTTATGCTCCTCATAGAAACACAATGGAGGCAAATCTCTCATTAGCTTTTCTGACCTTGCTAATGTTTGTGCTATATGGCTGCAGCTACGTAATCATAACTTGATTTTTGAAACACAAAGAAATCTGAATTCCCAGTGTAAGGAGTTCTCATACTGCCCAGTATCTGCATTCCATCTTATTGTACCTTACCCAGCAGGTTTGTGAGCCACAGGGCCAAATCCTCTTTCATTGGCAGCAAGTTGGCCTCATGTCTACTTGCAAGCCATTGACTATACTGATGCATGTCGGACAGGCCAGGCCCACGTGCCTTCGGGCTCAGGGCAGTGCACATTGCTTATCTGGTAGTTGTACCTGTTTAATTATATATAAAAAAAAAAAAAAAGAAAAAAAAAAGAAAAAAGTTATTCATTTTACCAAATAAAATCTCAGGCGCTCCATTTTTAGAATTGTAGAAGACAATCCTATCCTGAATATAATGCCCATCTCTGGAAGTGTGCAAGGCCAGGTTGGACAGGTCTTTGAGCAACCTGGTCTAGTGGTAGGTGTCTCTGCCATGGCAGGGGAAGGGGCTGGAATGAGGTGTCTTTAAGATCCCTTCCAACCTGAACAATTCTGTGATTCAATACTGACAACAGTAATTATGAGTCTAAGAAATCAGATATCAGACAAACAGTCATGGATCTAACACATGGTTGCAAACACCAATGACTAAAACTTTGCTTTGTTAATGGATTTTTTTGGCAAGTCATTAAATCATACAAATAAATGTTAATTTCATTTGTATCACCAAGCTACATGTTGCCAATGAAACAAAATATTCTGCAAGGAATTACTAAAATCAAATGAAAATAAGCATTTTACACGAAGCTAACAACTCACTATGGTGCCTGACCCAATACTCATTCAGATTAATTAGAGAACTTCAGAGATTTTTGGATCATGCCCAGGAAAAAATGGCAACAACAAAATTACGCTCCTACTGCAAACTTATTAACAATTAATAAATTCTGTAAGCAAATGGAAACAGTCTACCCTACAGCTTCAAAATTATTAAAGAAAAAACTGCACCAAATATATTGATTGAATAGCATTATTTCTTCAGAAAGCAGAACAGCTAGTATTGGTCACTCACACTTGCCACTTCCCAAACTCTCCTCTGCTCCAGTAACAATTTACTGAAACTTTAGTTTCAGGTAAGATAACTAATCTTTGTTTATTGTCAGCTGACCGATTCTCACCAATTGCAGTAAGACATGTCAACTGGCTTCAGTTTATGATAATCTGCAAACACCTTCTTTCTGTTCTTTGCATACCTTTCATACCAGGTAAGAGATATTTGTGACTTCATAAACAACAGCAGAAAAAAAAGAACAATTTTTTATACTATCCATTATGGGCTGAGTAACAAAAATACTGAAAAAATTTCTTTTTCAAAAAAGGAAAATATTTACTAAATGTAAAAAAAAAAAAAAGCGCCTTTTCATAAAATTGTGCTGTAACTAACTTTTCCAAATGTATATAATGGTATCTGGGATATTTTAATACTTGTATTAAAATTCTCCAGCATTTTTTACCCTACTCTGTGTAACTCCATGTTTGCAAAAAGATCTGTGTCTAGTTGACAGCACCTCACCCTAGGTCCTGAAGTTTAGCTTGCCCTTGAGACAGGCACAGCTTTCACTACAAATATATTTCTTACTGAAAATTAGACCATTTTTTTCAGTTGGGGAGAAGCAAAAATAAACATAAAAAATATTTATTCTCTTGTATAAACACATATTTCTGAATTATGAGTAGATTTTACATTTCTCTAACAACAAAAAAAAATCCTTATGTATCAAAGCTTCTTTGAAAGCAGAGGAGTTTAAAGCAGACTATTATGCACAGCTCTCGTGAAACTGACCTTGTAAAAAGGTCAGCTTGGATTTATGGCTCAAATCATACCTGTTCATATAGGCAGGCTGCAAGGGAGGGGAGGGAGAAGCCTTGGACTGTTAGCTCTGCAAAAATCAGTCTTGAATGTCACTCTCAAAATAGACTGATTCAGACTAGAAGCAACCAACAGCTAAGAAATTTCAATGACAATACATTTAAATTTTCTCTAAGTCATTCAGAAGCACATAAATTAGTCTTTCAAACCACTGCTTCATTTGAAGCAAACAGAAGTAAAACAGGTAACTGACACCAGCTGTCTTCAAAGATTATAGGGAAAGATCAACTATCTACCACTCACTTGCTTTCCAAAAAGAGCCCTCAAATAATTTTGACCACTTTCTGGAGTCTATAACCTCCACTGAAACAGTGAGAGCCAGAACTGAAATTAGCTTGTTCTCTTTAATTACCTCTGCAATGATAGTGGCAAAATGCAATATAAGTAAGTAAATAAGTAAATAAATAAATAAATGAGTTCTTATTCCTCTGTATGTATCTAAATATTTAGGAAAATCCTGCAAAAATACAACAGAAAAAGCAGAACTCCTTCACTGAAGGAACTAATAAGACCATGCACCTCTTCAATGGGAAAAATTTCACAGTTCATACTTTGTGCTTTGTGAAGGGGGTTAGATTGGATGACACTTAGAAGTCCCTTCCATTCTGAATTTATTGTTATTTTTTATTTCACAGATGTACAGAGCAATATTAATCATGAAACCCTACGCAGGATCTACCCTGCTACAAGGGTAAAAATTGGCACACACACTGAGCTGGGTTGTGTCAAGAAGAAAACAACAGGCAATAAATACCCTTTTCTTTCATCCTACTTCCATCACAAGACTGTGTATATGAAGTGCCCTATGGGAACCTGGGGCTAATTGATCACCAACATTATGATATAGCTGACAGTCAGCCAGATACAATACAGGCTGCTGACACTGGTAGGGCTGAAGTAATTCTATGGTCTCAAAGTTACATTTCATTAAGACAAGACAAAACAGAAGGAAGGCTTCTTAAACAGCTACATAGAAGCAGTCTGGGTTTCCACATCAGCCTGTGGAAGAAGCACTGTAATCTATTTACACTTCTGGCCTGTTTATGTGGAAATGCAGAATAGAGAATTGGTGGACTAGGGATGCTATTTCAGTTTGTCTCTAAAATACAGCATTGTCTTTATATTTCATACTGACCTAACTCAGCAATCAGGCTGTGTAAAGTCCCAAGAAACCACTGAGGGAAAGAAATTCCTTCCTGAAACTATTCAGGGAAGAAAAGTGGGAGAACAAAGATTTTGGAGGATGCAAGGGTGCTTCAGTTTCTTAGTAACTGTAGTAGTAAGAAGAAAAAAAAGAGACAAGAAGGGTATTCTGAGTTTAAGGCAGTTTTCATAAGACACATTCTCAGAATGAGAAACTGGAAAGGTAACAAAAGGCAGACAGGTGACAAAAGTCTCTGGAAGATGAAATTGATTCATGCATCTCTATATTGGGACTAGGTCTTCTCAAAATAGTAGCCCCGAATTAAAATAATGTATCACTAATTTTTGAAGTGGGCATGCAAAGTAAGGACTGGGGAATGAGAAAATTAATACTGATGAAGAGCCTGAAAAATTACAGATAATTACATACAAGCCAACCTTACCTCTGTATAAGTTTTATTTTTATTTAATTTCAAAAAAATCCCAAATTTTTCATTTCCTCACTACTTTTATGAAAAACTGCCCTACAGGTCAGTAAAATCTACAAAACTCCTACCTTGGAGTTTTAAAATTAATAATTCTTAAAAAATTAAAACTCAGCTTTCAAGGAGCAGAGTATCTCCTGTCACAAGCTCTAGTGACAGGTAAGTTACTGAAGGTAAGTTATCAAACTGCAAGCATCAGAAACTTTTGAGCGCTGAATTATTCTTCATGCAAACACTGATTGCTACTGAACTTGTTAAATTCAACTTAAGCCTTCACAATACTTCACTATTGAAGTACCCAAGTTTCAGCAAAAAGTTCATCTACTTCATCAATTGTACTATCCCATACATACTAGAACTTCATCACATATTGGTTCGGATCCATGAAGAAGTCAAAATGAGATAAAGACAGCAACTGAGTCCTGAGGTCCTTCAAGATCTGTTTGAAGACTCTTTCTCTGGTGAAGGCCAGGCCCTTGTTTCATCACTCAGAAACCTTCAAATCTCTTTCTTAAAATGTTTTAATATATTTATTTTAGTGAACTGAAGAAGTTTATTGACAATTTATCAGCAAAGAATTTGGTCAGAGGAATGGACTAATTTGCATCAGAGGTAGAGAGCAGCTTTCAAGGATATATCACCACACCTGAGGCAAGCCTTTGGCTCCAACAAGCATTTCATTCTTTTCTTTTGGCAGACAAAGTATGAAGGAAGTTGCCAAAAAATATTTGGTTTCCTAATCTCACTATATTCTAACAGCAACATCAAATCATCATATATACAGCTGTTTAAAACTAGCCAACATGAGCATGTCAGATATTTTATAGAATGTTACACTTCTTTTTAAAATGTTGAGGCTGATGTGATATGCAGAAGCATTTTCAAAACTTATCTCTAAAGGCTTTAAAGCAACTGCTTCACCTTACTATTCAGAACATAGACAAGGAACAGTCTTTGACTACTTTTCATCCTGTTTTGTTACAGTTCAAATTTATGTGGCACAACCCTTTTTTGGACATCTCAATAAGAGGATGACATCTCAAATTCTTAGCCTTATTGTCTAGATGAAGAATTCAGTGTGGGATGGTTTACAGAACACTCAGAAACGTGTATCAGATTCCACACACTAAAAGGTCCTATTTCTCTCTGCTTGCTACTACTGAACAGTGAAGTTCTTATTTTGTTTTACAGTAGTGCATTTACTTATCTGTGTATTGCAGTTCACTGCTTGTATTTTGCCAGCAGTGTAACATTACACTATCTGATAATTTTATCAGTGATCATCAGGTGAAAGCAATGAGAATCAAACAAGTGATCTTCTGTGTTTCTACTGGCTTTTGTTGGGGTTAATGGGTAGGAAAAAAGGAATCAAGAATGATACACTGTACTCAAAACACACAGGAGGCAAAGACTGTTTAATCTAGACAGTAAAACTGGATGCACAATGAAGCACTTACAGTTTCAGATCCCCAGATTCAATTCCCTTTCCTATTCTAACAATCCTCCTTAACTATAAAATTGTGGTAATTTTCTTCAACCAAGTATAAAAAGGAGGAAAAAATATTCTGTTTAGGAAAAAGATATAAAATATATAAAAGCTTGCATGTATGCATATACAAAGAAAATACATGTACTCCACCCTGCTAGCTAATCATATAAACCAATAAGTTTTTACTCCAAATTACCCATACAGTTTCAGCTTATATACATAACAGCTTATACTGAGTAGCTGCTGGCTACACAGTGCTCTCTGTACCGCACAAGTTTCACTGTCACTTCAACCTGGTTCCCAATTACAACATGTGCATTAATTCTCAAAGAAAAAGGGGCCTGAACCATTTCTTTCAGCTTGCTCCTACACACAATTCTTCCAGGTCAGGAAGGAAGAAGTCTTGCTGAGTCACTTGCTCTTTTTGACTTAAGAATTAGCATAGAAGTTAAGTATCCAGTGAAAAGAGAATTTTTCTTTGTAGGCAGTTAGAAGAGAATAAAACTAAGTTAAAAGCATCTATGGAGGAGAAAAGAAAATTCATAAAGCAAATGCATAACTCCCTGCAGTGATCAATCAAATCACCTCCGACGCAAAGCTCCTACATGATGTGCCCTTTGCACCATAACAGCTTGACAGGGACACTGTGCATAGACACAGGTTTGGCCCACCCAGGCACTACTGTCTAGGAGGCAAGTTTGTTGACTGGCTCCGTGCAGTTGGCAGCCAAACCAGAGTTATCCAGGACTGAAGATCTGCATATATGCCAGTTCAATGGCCTAGATGGATACAACTGGAACAGAAGATGGCATAACTCTGCCTTGGATCCCGAGTTCAAAGACTCTTTTTCATAAACCTAGGATTAAATACGCAGGCTTTAAGCATGTGCACTGAGATCTGTTATAATATGACTGAAGAAGCTTATTAGCCACCAGCTGTAGAAGAAACTAAACATCATACATACAACAGTGTAACTGCTTTACTGTCAGTGATAGAGGAAACAGACAGCAACTTAGACAAAATCAGCAAGTTTTTCTCTGAAGGAACTGGAACTTGAGCACTACACTGTACATTGGCTTTGACAGAGGGGTATCAGCTCTAAATGCAGACAATCTCCTGCTGTCTTAGAGAGAAGGTAATGCTATTGGAAAGCAGCCAACCTGGAAGGAGAGGAGACAGAGGATCAAAAGCCAGAACAGAGCTCATGAATGTATCTGGCAAGGGTCTCTGCTGGATCTCCCTGCTAGTTCTAATCACCTCAAGCAGATGGAAAAGAACAGAACTTTTGAAACTTTACTAGAGTTTAAGGGGACTGTGTTACTAATTGTAACAGCAAGTTGAGTGCAAAAAAGGCGTAAGATTCAGTATTCATAAACAGATTAAGTTGCAGAACAAAATGCATAATTGTGCAAGTAGAAATGAAGCTGCCCAATTTGGGACCCATATTGCAATCACCACCTCCACATCATCAAGTGCCAGTTTTATAAATATAGCACAACCAAGGAAAAATATATTCACATTTTAAAACTTAAGTAAGTTTTCCAGTCTCACTGTTGACATAGTTTTCAGATTTGCAGAGTATAACATCAGTTCACAGACTAAAGGCTGCTCTTATTTTTCCACCCCCCCCGATATATATACATATGTGTATACACACACATATATGCAGAAAGAGGGAAAAAAGTTATATGAACATTTTCTTTAAAAAGACATAAAAATATCTAAAATCTTTTGATTTTTTAATGTTAGGAAACTGTTCCCTATGGTGAGATCTGCTAGACAGTGGAATGATTTTCCCAAATGAAACTGTGAAACTTCCCTTTCTTGAAATCCTAAAAATGGACTAAACGAAACAGTAAGAAAATAACCACAAACTTGCCACTCACCGTTAGATATTACTTAGTCAATATTTACCACCTTCAATTTCCAGTTTACTACAGTAGTAATCACTCTCATTTTGTCCTTTTGCATATGTAAAAACAAACACAATCATTTTTAAAGTCATTCTGCTACTACCTTGCATATCTCCTCTTCAAGAGCTATTTGCAGAGCTTTCCCTTCTGTAAGAAACAGTAGGTCATTATCATACATGTACCTTACATGTAATCTTAGCTCCCTACTATAAACAAGCAGATAAAACATATGCTGACAAATGCAGCAAGCATATCTTTATAAGGAAATTTAATTTTTCTAGATATTTTATTATCCTTATAAACTATACCACAAGCAATTTAGCCCAAGGATTCTGGAGTTTTCCCAGATTAACTTGGAGCATACTGTAAGTTAGGAGCAGGGGGAGGGGCACTGAAGGGGAACCACCATCTGAAACTCATTAATCAATTAGAATTTTTCATGGCTTACATCAAAATGTGATCTGTTCCGACAGAGTAAGTTTTAATCACAAGAAGCCTTTGTCCTTTACATTATGAATATACATTATAAATGTGCACAGTACTTCAAGGGGAGGATGGAGAGCCTGGCACAACAAGATGGAGACCTTACAAATACTTTATACCTGTAAGGCCCTTGGTTTGAGGCCAGACCAAAACAAAGTTAACTGCACTTAAAAATCTGTTCTAGTAATTGGAAACTTAGACATTTTCAGGACTATGCCTAGTAGAAAGAATTTTATTGCCTTGATAATGACCCCCTTACCAAAAGCAAAGCAGAAAGTCTTTCTCACACAGACGGAAACAAAACTTTAGAAACATTCAATACGTACCTGCTCATAAAATTATAACTTCTGGAAACAGAGCCTGATTCCTAACACTGTCTGAAACCTAAGAAGTTGATTCCTCTTTGCCTGGCTCTTACTGTATGCTTATCTGCTTGTCTAAACAAAATAGCCATTAAAAAATAGTACAGAAGTTTCATCCTCTACCAGTTAGAAAAAGAAATACATATTTAAACTGATATATCACATCTTACACGGAGTAGAAGTGTCTCTTGCTGCAAGGACACTATGCAGACAGTACTACAAGCTGACTTTCAATCATCAGCTTTGCTTTTATTTATGATGTTCCATTTCTAAATCCTATCCTAAAATTAGTGTTAAGTTTAACTGAGAGGTGTAAAGTGGAGTTGAAAAGGTACTGTGGATAGTAAGTGTGCCAATTTAAATAAGACTGTAGGTAAAATAAATAAAATGACCAAATAAGTCAGTAGGATAAAAAGTGGCAGGTAGAACTTGAGGATAGTATTGACTCTTCAGCACTTAACCATCTTCGTACAGGTTTGACCATGGTTCCAACAAGGGCGGTATAATCCTGATCAGATGGCCTATGGCACTGTACATTATGAATTTAGGAATGTCCTATTTAGTAACTTCCTATTAAATCACAATCCACATAACAAAACCCTCATAAAACTGTTACAATTGGTACAGCATCTACTTCACAACAAAACAAAAAATACATCATTTAATGTACATGAAAAACCAATAATACTTCGTTCATTTTTCATTGCAAAGTAATGTCAGAAGTATGCTGAAACTGCACTGGGGAGCCTGCAATGCATGCGTTCCGGTGTCCCAGGAGCTCTAATCCCCTAGGAGCGTGCAGAGACAGCAGGTTAAGATGACACTATTGCATCAGGATGCACATAGCAATCCTAGATAGAGACAGCTATCTATTCATTCCTTACACGTACAGCGTTAGTGAAGAAATAGAGCCTTCTTAAAAGTGAAACTCTGTCCTCGGAGATTCGAATCTAAAGCCTGAGGAGGAAACCAAAAGCCCTGAAAGGGCGGCTTTTGGCACAAGAGGGGTCTCGTCCTCCTGTCTCTGGGGGCGGCGGAGGGGCGAGCTGGGAGCGCTTGACGCAGCCGCCCGCGCTCCGGCGGAGCTCGGCCGCCTCCCGCACCGCAGCTGCCGCAGCTTCACATGCGGACGCTCGCATTTCCCGCGGGCGCTGCAGACAAACCCGCCCTCCTCCACTCGCACTACCAGCAACCCAGGGCTGCCTAGAAAAGCCACAAAGATAAACGAGAGGTTTGGGCCAGGGCTGAGCGCACAGTAAGAGCCACCCCCCGTCCCTTCTTGCCCGCCCTGCTCTCACCCGCCGCGGATTCCGAAGCGTTTGTCCTCCTCGGGGCCCCTCCACAGACAGGCTGAGTTAATGGCTTTGCCATGAGTGCTGGAAGTGCTGCTCCCAGGTCTGCCCCTCGGGGGCAGGACCAAGCAAACCCATCGCAGCCCCCGGCCCTCCGCAGGATGCCCAGGGCAGCCCGCTAGCAACCCGCATCCTCACCGCGGTGAGCCCCGGGAGAACCACGAGTGGACTTCCTCCACGCACACTCTCATTCCGCCTCCACCATGCTTTCAAACTCCCACGCTCAGAGAGCGAGAGGAAAAAAATCCACACCAAAACCCCACCAACAGACAGCAGCAGCAGCCACCCCCGTCGTGCGGCGTAATGCCCACCGCCGAGCCCTGCTGCTCCCCCGACAGACCCCCGCGGCCTCTCTAGGACGGGGGCGGAGGAAGGAAACAAAAGCACCTACTCCCTACCGAAGAGCCGCCGGGCAAAGATCACCTTCCCGCTTTGCTCCGGCCCCTTTCTCTTTAAACTCGAGAGTAGCCGGCGAGACACACGAAACGCCCTCAATTTAAAGGAGCCCGCGTGACAAACTCCGCCGTAAGGCCGACAGCGAGCTCCACTGCTGGGGCAGGCAGGGCTCCTACCTTGGCTGGGGCGGGGGCAGGAAGGCAGGGCTTCCACCTTGGCTAAGGGCGGGCAGGAAGGCAGAGAGGCAGAGCTCCCACCTTGGCAAGGAGCGGGGGAATAGGCAGGCAGGGCTCCCGCTTTGGCTGGGGCGGGCAGGAAGGCAGGGCTCCCACCTCGAACTGGGGGAAACAGGCAGGGCTCCCACCTTGGCCCGGGCAGTCAGGCAGGGCTCCTGGCGCCGCCTCCAAGGCCGCACTCCCTGCCCTCTCGCCTCCAGCGACCGCCGCTGTCCTCTCCAAGTGCAGCTGAGCGGGCTGGTAGCGGCCGCGCTGCCTCTTATACTTCTGTCCGCTCAGCTGTCCTTCAGAAACCCAAAGGTTATGGTTGGGTTTTTTTGTTTGGTTGTTTTTGGGTTTTTTTTTTGTATTTCTGGTGTTGTTTGGGGTTTTTTGTTTGTTTTTTTCCTTGTCTTTGGGGTTTTTTTACACTCCCCCCCCTTCTCTCCTTTTTTTTTTTTTTTTTTTTCTTTCTCTGACACCGATTTCCTATCTTTCAGCAGTCCGCATTGATTGAACGGAAGTTTAATACTTAGGTTTTTTTTCAGAGGGACGGCAAACGAAGTTCACATGAATTTACCCTTGAAATGCTGAGATACTGTATTACAGCCCTTGGGAGTGAGTTGATTCTTGATTCCATTTCTCTTTTATTATTGTTCCCTTTCCAAGACTCGTGGTTGTGGAAATGGAAAGAAAAGAAGAAAAAATGTCACATGCAAGATAAAACTCTGTTTTTTCTTTAGTTTGACTATTATCTCTGGAATTTTTTAACACTTACAGACATATCTTGTAATTGTCACTTTTTTTTTTTCTGGCTAAAGAACTATTTTGTGGAACTTTCTTAATTGCATATTTCTTCATAACCATTTCATGCCACATGGTACATCTTGAATAAAAAAGTATGCTGTTCATAAGTTGATCATTCATATTAGACATTTTAAAGAGTGATGGGTAGAGGTTTGGGTTTTTCTTGTTATCTGTGCTTCATTTGCCAATCTAACTTTTAGGACACAGTTATTTTAGATATTTCATTCTCATCTTATGTCATTTTTGTGATACTTCAACATTTTGCTAAATGTGACAGATATGTCATCAGACAAATGCGCTGTTTGTTCTCTTATTCCCAGCACAGCAAAGCCCCTTTCTTGAATTCAATAGCAGGAAACAGATGTTCAGACTTCTGCTTCTCTTAATACATGAATGTAGATTGTCTTGTTGAGTTTCCTAAAGGTATCATGCTGCCACTTTCAATAAGTGTTCTAGAAGTTCCAGTGCACTTATTTTTCTCTTTCAGTATAGAGTCACTTAATTAAATTGTTCTAGCCAAAACACATTATGTATAATTATACTGAAAGAATTGGTTTAATTTGATTGCTGAAACACTCATCAAACTGACCCTTATTTTTTATTTACATTAATTTCTTTGTGGACTGATCTGCTGGGAAAACTTGATTTGTGTAACAAATGCTGGAGTATTTCTCAAAAATTGCACTATGAGCAAATTCCTGTTCTCTGAATAGCAGATATTCATTCCTGGCCAATCAAATGCACTCTTGTTGTTTATTGTATTCCTATACTATTATTATGCTTTTTTGATGGACAATTAACTGCTGTGATGTGCGCTACTTAAATGAGAGTATTTCATCAGCGTGCTGATATAGTTAAGTATGATGAGCTCTAACCATGTGCTATATAACAGCACAGAATTAAATTACCTTCTAGTTTTGATCCAGTTAGCAAAATTTTAAGGCCCCTGGGCATGACTGTTTTCATTTACTCATCCAATTTTTTTTCTCAGAAAAAAAAAAAAAGGAAAAAAGCCCTAAAAATACATCCTAAAAATGCACTGGGTTGGAACCAATAGTGAGTTGATTCGTGCATGCACTTGATTATCTGTGATCTTACCATTTTTTACCTGACCTTGAGAAAGATTTTGTTTGTTACTTAATAAGGAGCAGCAATTTAAATCCAATTTATGTCAACTCAATATAAAAAACAGCTTGAGATGAGAAGACAAATTTTGTTAAAATGTCCATTATACTTAAAAGTCCTTGTCAATTTCTAGAGAAGTTGAAAAACATTCCCCTAAGCAACAGTTACATCTTGATTAGAAGCTCCGCATGGTTCATGTTCTCTTGAAGTTACAAGATCTGTAATCATTTTAGGAGCAGTTCTGCACAGGGAGTTAAGCTGAGGCTTTTCCAGAGGCCATGCAATAAATCTTGTGTGAGCATTTGCATAGGTACCAGTGGGAAGGACTAGAAAAGCAGTTGTAAGATTTTGAAGATGAAGTTGGTTGTGTGCTCCTTTATATGGTCGGTGTGTACCAAAGGATAATCTAATAACATGAGAGTATTCATAGATACTTTATGTATCTTTCTCTACTGAGGATTGATAGTAGACAAGCAATATGTAACATCCAGTACAAGAGTTAAGAAAAAAAAACCTGACAGATCAAATCTTACTCAAGCAAGAGGGATGGAAACACAGTGCCAAGTATGCATCTGAAGTGTCCATTATATGAATGCTATGTAAGTTTCAGTAGCAGCATCACAATTCTGAACAAACTGAGATTCACACTTCTTCCACCCATTAGCATTAGAATTTGGCTTTCCAATTTGACACAGTAACTTTGGAGCCCCGAAAGAAAGACATTTTCTACATGAGGTTATTTCAATAACAGCCTTGGTTATCTCTGCAGAGGAAATAAACAAAACTTTATTAATGAAATGCTATTGTTGTCATTAGTCCTCCACATAATCAATCGTAGGTCCTCATACTTTCAACTTCCTGTGTCCATGTGTTCTGATAATATTTTTGACAGTCTACTTCCAAACAAATAAAAGGATGAATGGGTACATGAATAAACAATGATTTGAAGACAGACAAAGGAAAGGAGAAGGAGAGGGAGGACTTAATGTGACTGAGGAAGGTACAGCATATTTGGAAGTCATGTGTGCACGTAGGAAAGCTGAACAATATTAATATCACAACAAAATGTTTCTGTGTGTTGTCATCTAGATAATATTCTTTTCCTATTGTTAAAATTAATTCTCATAATAGATGTGTGTATGTGGCTGAGGTGCAACAAATTCTATTTAAAGATATCATAAGCTTACTATGATTTAGGACAAATTCAGGATTCAGGATTAAAGTTTCTGAGAGATTTATTTGGTTGCACATTGTAAACCTTGATGCATAGATATTTGGAGATTAAATTCTGGAGCACGAGGTCAGCAAGGATGACCACAATGGCCCATTTTATTTGCGTAATTCCTCAGTCCTTTTCTAAAAACTGTCTTATAATCACCACCTCTGATGACCTGTGAGTGCTGTATTTTTCTGTGACATCAGGATTTTCTTATGAAGGTACCTTGCAGGTAATTTGCAAATGGGAGAGAAAATCTACCTAGATCAAAGGTTTCTCAATGCCCAGGGAGCTGAAGCAGCAGTCACTGAATGGGAAGAGGAAAAGAGACCAAGAGAAAGACAATGTAGAGTGGAGGATGGCACTCAGTAGGCAGAGATACAGGAATCTGTCTTGTCATATCTGTTGACCCCACTTTCCTGATAATTTTCCAAATTTCCAAAACACTCCTTCTTCCATATATAATTAGTGTCACAACTGACCAGAAAAAAATCCATCAAATATAATAGATACATTGAAATTAATGACTGGCAGCCCAATTCTGTATCAATTCCTAAAGCATATACATTAAAGAGGACATATGTTGGTCAACTAAGAGAAAAGAGATGGGAGAGTTGAGTAGCAGAAATGCTCTGTAAAGTGTATATTCAGTTGAATCTGCTGATTTTCTTACTTTTTGCCATTAAAGGGACAATATAATTAAATTATTTAACTGAAAATAAATAAGTTTGCAATGCAGAAATAGATTTGCTTTGTTCTTTTTTTCAGTACATGCCACAGAAGTTAAAATTCAAAAAACAGTTAAAGGTGACTAAAAATTGCTGATTCTTGAATCAGTTTGTTAGAATATGAGCAACTACAATGAGTGCAGAATGTGTTTCATAAATCATCCAGTATTGCCCCAATATTATAGTACTTATTTTGCCAAAAATTTCCATGTCTTCCTTGAGTTTTAATAAAAGGAGAGTTGTCAATAGCTTTGCAGGCCTGAGCTCAATAAATGTAACGTTATGGAACTTGCTGAAATATATTGCACTAACTGGTGTCAGATACATCTTATTTTAATTTTTTTTCTAAAACAGTTGGAATATAATGTATAAATCTCTGTTAAAATTTGTCCTTTGTATGGCAATTTTAAGAATAGCGGGAAAAAATGAAATTTATAGAATTTTAAAATGTTTCAGTTATGCATCATTTACTATTTTCATTACCATGAAAATAAGACAAGCTGTAATTTAATTCCATCCTCTTATAATTCCTTTCAACATACACAGTGGCTTCACAGTCAACTGAACTTTTATCAAACTTGCAGTGGAACATTCATGTTAAAGCTCTATGAATAAACTTCAAACAACTCCTTTACCATAAAATGTTTTGTCCTTCCATCTTGTAAACTTAGTATGCAAGAACTGTACTTTCTATCCTTATAATGATATATAACTAAAAATAATTACAATTTTCATGAAACTTTGGTTTTGGTCTTAAATATGAGACTGAGTATTGTAATCTAAGAGAAGCCAATTTTCATCATTACGAGTCCTAATATGAGTTAACTGTTTCTACTGCATCATATTTACTAAAACATACCTACTTCTAATCTTTTGGAATAATCTTCATTAGTGTCATGGAAAATATCTGTATGAAATTTGACTAAAATAATACAGATTTCTATCATCACAGAGATGCTGTGATTGATGTACTGTGTACCAGCAAACATAGACTCCTCACAAGATCCAGGTCTATAGTATGTGCATCACTGGGACAAATATTATAGAATAAGTGCTCACAATTCTGATTTATATAGAATGGTATTATTTGGCTGAGCGTCGTAACTGTTTATCCATGGATGCAGAACATGCAGTTGATATGCACAACTACACAATAATTACCAGGCCAAATATATTCTGTTTGACAAAGCACAATAATCTGTCCTTAAACAAACAATGCCTGAAACATAAATGGAGCAGACAGTTATTATAATTTTTTTCTTATTTATTTTTTCCTAAAACCTCACTTACTAGGTTGATAAAGATAATTTGAATCCCAGTGTATATTAGATAGGCCTCGTAACACCTTTCTTCCTTCTTGGAGTGAAATCAATGACACCGTCACATACAGAATGTCGTTCCGATTGGGAACGGCTGAAAAGAACGACACAGACTCTCAGGGAGTCAGAACAAGAGGATCCTTTCGTTTATTGCTTGCAGGCCTGCTTTATAGACAGATACGTGGAAAGTACAGAAAGGAAACTCTTATTGGTTAGTAAACTGCTACATTACCATCATTGGTCAGTGGGGT
>NC_031774.1:10309396-10312065 GCF_001522545.3 Parus major
GCCTGTAATATGTACAGGCACTGTCAGAATTTAGCATCCATAACAGAACTCTAAACTTTTCTAACTAGCTCACACTACACAAGCTTCCTCATAAGACAATGTAGCAACTGAAAGTGATTGAGACATATAGCAAATTAATCTAACTGAGATATCTGTCAGAATTAGTCCAAATGCAAAGTGATGATCTCTGTTCCTGTTCCTTGTATTTTACTAGAGGCCTAGATTTTTTGGTTGGTCTCTACATGGAATGGACAAATCATTAAAATAGAGTGCTATTTGTGGTCATCAGAAGTACCAGATTTTAACTGCTTACAGCACAAGAAAAGCAGTGAGAAAAAGAGGATCTAAACAGCTATCACTGCCACATTTTCTTCTTGTAAATGTTTCAGATTAATTTTATCAGCTTCTTCTTTTATAGTCGCTGAATCAAAATACATAAAATAATTTTTGTAGTAATTAATATATGAATGCTGTGTTTGGGAGGCAATTTATAAAGAGTTCTGATGCACACATTGCAGTTTCTTGAAACTTGCAAAATTTCCAGACCAAGAATAGCAGAAGACCAATCAGTTTTTCAAGAACTCAAAAATTATTTTAAACAGAAAATGTTCTAACAGAGTAATAATGCCTGCCCACCCACTTCCCCCATGGTCTGTCAAATTCTTGCCTTCTTTTTTTTTTTTTTTTTGCTTTGGATGTCTTCCTTCTCTTGACACAGATCTAGGTTTCCCTTCAATCATTAAGATTCATTGCTTCAGTTTTCCTTTCCTTTAAGTTATTCCCTTTGTTATTGGGCTTTGTATGAAAATAGTTTGTTGAGTTTTGTTTGTAGTAAACCAGGTCCCAATTCTATCCCTTACAGTGAAACTCCCATTAAAAAAAATCAGGTGAGGCCTTTTTTGAGCCTAGTTCATAAGAACAAAATTATCAGCAGTTATTCCAAATCTGAGAGAATTGCAGATAACTTTAGACATAGTTTTAAATCTCTTCCTACAGAGAAGTATATGGACTCAATTCAAAGTCTTCCTAGCTTCATTGTAACCACACTGATATTTTCCCAGACCACTACAAGTCTATGCTTGTCAGAGACATAATTGTAGTATTTTACTGAATGGGGAAAAATGTATTTCAGTAGGGGAGGTACTGATCAGATACCACTAGATGAAAATGCTAAGGTCAATTCCAAAGCAAATATGTGGCATACTGTGGTATTTTATGTGAGACAAACTTGTCTTTCTTTCCCTACTACTTAATGAAAACAATTTCATCAAACTACACTACCCTAGTCACTGGAACAACTTCTTCCGTCCAATTTAGGACACTGTTTCCATATCAAAGCCACGTAATTCAGAAGATACTTTGGCTAGCTCACAAGTTCAGTTTTATTTTTTCTCATTTTTTCTATTTATTGCTCTATTATATTTATTTCGCTATTTATTGCTTCATCTGTGAGGCAAAAAATTCTACCCCATTCAAAGTGACGCAGAGTCACAAAACATGTAATTTGTTATAAACCTGCCTTTGTAACAAGGAAATTAAAAATTCATTGCCTGGCTAGCTATGCAAAGGAAGAGAGACAGGATGGTCCTCACAGATGAAAATTAGGGCCACACTTAGGTTTCTGCAAGTCTGAGTTTCTTCCCACACTGCCTTCACAGCTCTCCCAGTCTTTTTCCTGGTGCTTGTGACACAGCTGTTCAGCATTTATCACTTAACCCTCTACTTTCTCCATCAACACTCCAAATTAAGTTTCCTCAGAAGCTATTGTTGAGATACAACCTCTACTGCAATTTTTTTCCAGGACTTTTTTTCCAACTCACAGTTCAAACAGACAATATTATACCTTAAGGAATGCTTCACGTCCAGCATTCCTTTTCATTCTTATATTACAGTGTATTCATCAAAGCATTCCTAATGGAAAGTATACCATTCCCTCTGCACCATACTACTTTGCCAAGTGAAACAGGGTGAATGCCAGCTCATTTAATAAGTTATTCCTGTCTTGTGGGGCTGGGGGATTCGGTTCCTTTTCCCAGCTCTGCAAATGTATGTGTTCTATGAGTTTTGCTAAATCACTTTCTATTTTAGTTTTCCCATCTGCAAAATAGACATTCATAAAACATAATTTAATAAAGTAGTCTGACGCCAGTGGACACCAAAAATTGTATAAATATAGCCTTGGTTTATTAAGTTGATTTATAGAAGCACCCTGCACATATTTCCCTTCTGTCTTCCTTATTCTGCAAGACATGTATCAGGTAAAATGCTAATAGAGAAGGGAAATAAGGTGGTTTGGGAATAATCCTGGCTCTGGTTCTCACTTGCTGTTGTTAGGGGTGTCAGGGACTTCCCTTATACCAAGGACCCACCACTTGGGAGCCCTTGATAACTTTTAGGGTGGGTCCGGATCAAGAGGAGGTGTGTTTTCTGGCAGACACAGGTGCCTCTCGATCCACCTTGAATTTTATACCTAAAGGGGGTAGACTGTCAAAAAGATCATTGCTTATTCAATAGTAAGCAGGAAGAATGAGTGAGTGCATTTTATTCAACCACTGTTAATAGATGTGGGGGTGTCCTGGGGTGACTTTATGATACTGGTATCCCCAATCGTCTGGTTTATGTTATATATTAAGTTCTGCACCTTTAAGACTGGCTTTGAGAGCAAGAGA
>NC_031774.1:10312370-10314410 GCF_001522545.3 Parus major
ACTGGGCCCTGGGCCTCGGCACTTTCCAACACCAGAGGGACTGATAAGAACCTGAGCGAGCCGAGCTACACCACATGAAAAGGACTTTTTCTTCCTAGATTTGCCATCCCATTGAACAGCAAGAGGTTTTATTATTTAATATTACTCAATTTCTGTTAAATAAACAGCTTTTTCTACTTCTCTCCACGGAATTTATTTTTTTTTCCCTTTCCCGGAGCAGTTAGTGAGGAGGGGCATTTCCCTGTGGAGATCCCCATTTGGAGTTTTCCTTCCTGTTTTGCCCTAAACTAGGACAGGGGGACAGGTTTGAAATGCATGAATTCCTGTTTGTTCCTAATTGTGATTATAATTTACTGGGAAGGAATTTGATGGCAAAAGTGGGAATGCAAATTAATATTGTAAAAAAATGATACCAAGTCCAGCACTGTGACATCTTTGTCTAAAATGTCCAAGAAATCCTATGCTGAAATAGATCCGGAAGTGTGGGCAGACCCAGGGAAATACGGAAAATTGGACATAGAGCCTCTCCAAATTACTTTGAAGCAACCAGGACAAGTGGTGTCTAAAAAAAGCAATACCCTCTTTCAAGGGAGGGAAATAAGGGGTTACAGCCTATCATTGAGACCCTGCTAAAAGCTGGTCTTTTGGAGCTGTGCATGTCTCCCTTTAACACTCCTATCCTGCCAGTTAAGAAACTAGATGGAACCTACAGAATGGTGCAAGATTTAAGAATAATAAATAAAATTGTCAAATCAGTGCATCCCACAGTTCCAGATCCCTATACAATCCTGAATGAGATCTCTTCTTCACACCAGTATTATTCATTACTGGATTTCAAATATGCTTTCTGGGGGTGTCTGATTACAGGAGATAGTGAAAAGTATTTTGCCTTTGAGTGGGAACAAGAGGAAAGAGGTAATAAGCAGCAATTGACTTGGACAGTCCTCACGCAGAGTTATACAGAGTCACCTGTTTTGTTTGGACAAGTTTTGGAGAAAATATTAAGAGGGTTTACTCCACCCTCAGGAGTTAAGTTGTTGCAGTATGTGGATGATTTGCTTTTATCAGGATGTCAGGAAAATAAATCCACAAACACCAGATGTTTATGTCCAAAAAGGAGACAGAGGAGTCCTTTTATTTTATTCGAATAAAGGGAAAGACCATGGGACATTCCCCTGGGGTCTCTCAAATTTTTGAAGGGTGCAGCGTCCCTTTTATCGTAATTCCCGGCTGTATGTCCCCTTCTCTTTCCCCATAGGCTGAGGTACTTGAGAGGTACAGACTTCCTGGTCTGATACCTCTCAAGGTACCTGATACCTGGGATACCACTCCCCCCACCCCACCCCCCCATCATCATGCATAATCCCTTCTTAATTCTTAACTCTTGTGGAATTCATGGTGCTTCCTCAGTGCCTCTTTCATCCTTCAATGGAATCCATCCCATTGTTTCTGTTATCTCTCAGTGATAGTTTCATCTTATCATCAGCTCCTCAGCTTGTTTGTATTGAAAGACCCCCGAGCAATTCACCAGTCTTCACAGAAGTAATTGTGAGCGCCGTCTATCTTTATTTTTAGCACACCTTTTATAGGGTTCTACAGGGTCCGCGGGCAGAGCAAGCTACTATTGGCTAACACACACAGTATACATATTTTCCCCTACACACAAGGATATTGTTTTGTTTTACTCTCTCTTCTGCAGGCAAGTTTCAAGGATTTTAGCCCTTTAATATTGCGAGTTATCCCAGAGGCTGGTTAGTGCAGACAGACCTTTACCAATATATAAAATACAGCAACAATTCCCCCTTTCTCTTTTTGCACAAACCAGGCTTTGGATAAGATAACACACAACTTAAACTGTCATCTCAATTAACATTATAAGTAAAGTCCATCCCCCTTCTAGCACAAGACACCTCAACCATCCGGTGATGCCCCAGCTGGCGAACCAACTTCCAATGGGGTCACTATCTTCTTTCAGGGCATGTAACCCATCCTGTAGCTGTTGTAGTTGCTTATGGATGGAAACGGAATGATCAGTAAGAT
>NC_031774.1:10314510-10316436 GCF_001522545.3 Parus major
ACTGAAATTTGCCAATTCTGGCTTTTTACAACAAAACATACAAAAAGCAGAGGGATGTGGTCCCCTCCAAACTGGAGCTATTCAGCTCTGCACAAAACCTCATGTACACAAATTAATTAAATCTCCAAATTAATTTACTACAATTTTGACAATTCCTTCAGAGAAAGATGTGTTCAGACTTCTGAGCCTACAGAAGAAACCACAATTCTCACAACTCTTTTGAATGATTAAAAAATTCTTTAGACAATTTTCCCCCTCGGGGATAAAAATGAAGGTGAATCGAGAGGTCTTTGTTTTTACTAAGACACACACTTCTCATCGATCCAGACCCACTTTAAAAGTTGACAACGGCTCTAGGTTGGTGGATATAATGAAAGCTTTTGACACTCTTAACAATCCATTTCTCTTATCTTCTGGACTTTCTTGGCAGTCCAGTTTTTTTGGCTTTTTTGCAGACATTGCCGTTTTCAGTGTCCTACACCCTGAAGACAGCACACTGATCTTTTCTAACCACTGTTTGGGTTGGGTCTCCCCTGCTGGGGAGAGAAAGCTTCTGCCACTTCCTTGTGGCCAATCCCGTCCCCTCTGTCCCGGGGGACCCCTTGGACCTTGCAGTTTTTCTTTCTTTGGCCTGAAAAAGGCTATCACCTTCGCCTTTCCTCTTTGTGCTCACTCTATTTACCACACACCGAATACCAGAGCCAGTCCCTGTCCTGCCACATTGTTCAAACAGCTCCTCCCCGCTCCAGTGCTCCCGGCGGGCACGGCCGGCAGCACCACAGTCAGCCAGGGCGTCCTGCAGCCTCAAAGGGCTGGCAGCTGCTGCTGCCCCTGCCCGGGGCCGGTGGGGTCAGGCACTGCCCAGTGCTGAGTCCCAGGAGCCTCACAGGCCCCCCCAGCCTGTGCTCCTGGTCCTGCACCTCCACTCCTGGTCCCGCTCCTCCACTCCTGGTCCCTGCTTCAACCACATCTCTCCACACTCCGCATTAACCAATTCTGTTCTAGCACATCAACACAATCCATCCATCCCCTGCTGTCAAAGACTCTTTCTTGACTCCCCTTATTGCCCCCCCCACCCTGGGTGTGGATTCTCGAGATCCCTTCTAGTTCCAGGCATTGATATGATATGCTGCTCCCTTCCCTCTACACCACTGTTATTTTCAGGTGAAGCTGTAGGAACAGCATTTCCCTGATCCCTTCTAGTTCTGGAAGGTGAGGATACAGGGACTTGCAGCTGGCCTTAGGTCAGCTGGTAACACTGGAGGACAAGACGGTGGAAGGTGCTGAGAAACATTTTAATCTTCACTGTTTTCTTCTTCCCCCTCCCCCCCCTTTTTCCTCTTCTCCTTTTTTTTCTTAACACATAGATTTCTCTTGTTGTTTGTTTAAACCATATCAATCCACATTCTCTTTTAATCCATTTTTTCCAATTCTCCTCTAGATACTTTCACAGAACTCAACACAAATGAATTCTGTTTTCTAAGGTGGCCATATAAGTCTATTTGGCAACTTATACTCTGGCCATACATAATAACAATATTTTACCATCATCTCTATAGTTACCTCTGTGTGAATGCATAATCTGTCTGAAGATCTCAGCATTCTCCTCAAGGGACTCTCCGGGGCTATTGTGGGATCGTCATCCCTTTTGCCAAGACTCCTTCCTGGCTGTACTCTTGTAACCCTCCATGGGTGCTCTGTTTAGCCTGTGCTACCCTCCCTGGGTGCCCTCCCAGGCTTGCCTGTGCAACCCTCCCTGGGTGCCCTCCCAGGCTTGCCTGTGCAACCCTCCCTGGGTGCCCTCCCAGGCTTGTTCCCCGAAGATCCCATTTTACTCAGCGGTGAGATTTTCAGTGGTCCTTTCCTGTGGACTCTTCACGGACCCCCCTGGTCTGCCACTCGTCTGTCTCCTGGACAGTCTCGGGA
>NC_031774.1:10316900-10393581 GCF_001522545.3 Parus major
TGCATAATCCCTTCTTAACTTTTATGGAATTCATAGTGTTCTTTTAGTGCCCCTTTGATCTGCTACTGGAATCCATCCCATTGTTTCTGTCGTCTCTCACTGATAGCTACATCTTATCAACTGACCCACAGCTTGTTTGTAAAGACAAACCCATCATTCCTCTCACTAGAAAAGGACTTAGAGTATCCAAAAAAAGGCACAGTTGGGAGACAAAAAAGTGAAATATTTGGGACATATTTTGACTGGAGGGTTACGGTATATTGATCCAGAAAGAAGGGATTTTACAAGTACCATTACCTCAAACAAAAAAAGTTACAGCAGTTTTTAGGGTTGGTGGGATACTGCAGAGTATGGAAAGAGGACTTTTCTGTTGTGGCCAGACCTTTATATGTCTTTTTAACAAAAGACAGTCCTAATATTTTGGTATGGACACCAGAAGGAAAGCAAAGCTTTAAAAAATTAAAAGACAAATTGCTTAATGCCCCAGTCCTAGCTTTTCCAGACACAGAAAAAGAATTTGAACTGTATGTGGATGTTAAACAGGGTCATATTAGAGGAATTTTGGTGCAAGAGCATGCAGAAGCCTGTTGCCTACTTTTCTAAAATGTTAGACCTGGTAGCCAGAGGCTGGCCCCATTGTCTGCAAAACTCTGCAGCCACAGCACTGATCGTGGCTGAGGCCCAAAAGCTGACAAGGGGAGGGTATCTGATTGTTAAAGTTTCACATCAGATTAAAGCTTTGTTAACTGAGAGAGCCTCTAAGTGGATGACCAACGCTCAGTTATTACAGTATGAATCTTGTTTAATAGAACAGGAGGATTTAGGATTTAAAAATGGGGAAGGGTTTAACAGAGGCTCCTGTTTGAACAGCCCTGAAGAGGGGGACCAGGGCGAATCCCAAGACTGCATTCAGGTAATAGATCTCCAGACTTGGGCAAGGGAAGATCTATGAGACATTCCATGGCCTGAGGGACAAAATGTGTTTGTTGATGGGTCTTCAAGGGTGATAGAAGGAAAGTGATTTAAAGGATACTTTGTCATGAATGGAAAGCAATTAAAGGAAGGGGGAAGGTTACCACACACCTGGTTAGCTCAGACAGCAGAGCTGTATGTATGCTCTTGTGAGAGCCTCTGAATTATATCGAGACAAGACAGTGAATGTTTTTACTGTTTCTAAATATGCATATGGGGTGATACATGGATTTGAGAAACTATGGGAAGAAAGAAATTTATTAACCTGCAGAAGAAAAATGTTAGCTCATGAGAACTTAATCTCCCACCTATTGGAGGTGGTGAATTTACCAAAAAAGATAGCAATAATACATATCAAGAGGCTCCAGGCAGGGTGCTTAAAAGAGGCAGTAAGAATCCAACTAGCTGATGAAAAAGCTCTGAAAGCTCCATTATTGCCAGAAATCTCTAAGATACTTCTCTTGCTCCCAATAACTGTCCCCTTGCCAGAGAAGCTGTCTTTTCCACCAGAAGAACTTGAGATAATTAAAAAGAGTGGGGCAGAGAAAAGAGGTTTACAAAGGATGGAAAGCAGTGCATACCAAAAGCTCTAGCCTTACAGTTGTTAAAACAATTTCATGAAGGAAGTCATTGGGCTCCTGAGGGATAGCAGAAGCCTTCCTCAAAATGTATGCTGCTGTGGTTCTTTTTACTCTGGCAAAGAGAGCCAGAGTAAAAAGACAGTTCTTTAATTTGTGCTAAAACAAATAACAGAGTTAGAAAGAAACTTGCTGGGGAGAGAGGTTTTGGGCTGTACGTCCCTTCCAGAGATGCCAGGTAGATTTTACTGAAATGCCTCAAGTGACAAGATTTAAATATTTTTTGCTAATAGTATGTCAGTGGTGGCCAGAAGTGTTTCCAGCCACTTCAGCAACTACAAGGTCAGTTATTAAAGTATTTTTGGAACAAATAATTCCAAGATATGGGATGGTGGAAGCAATAAACTCAGATAAGGGAACACATTTTACAGGAAAAATTCTTAAAAGAGTAATGACTGCTTCAGAGATACAATGGAACATCCATACCCCCTGGCACCCCCAAAGCTCAGGCCAGGTTGAAAGGATGAATGGGGAAATAAAGAAACATCTTCTGAAGATGGTGATAGAAACTGAGATGCCATAGGTACAGCTCTTGCCACTAGCTTTCGCAAGAATAAGCGCCAGACCCAGGGGCATCAACTATCTGCCTTTGAACTGATGTTTGGAATTCCTCATCCTTGTAATTCTCGGCCTGGGGCAGGGGTAGAGATAAGTGATGTATATTTAAACAATATGTGGCCCAGATACTGTCTCCTGTGAAATCTCTTCAACAGGAAGCTCAGCTGATACAGACCCTGCCTTTGGACTTTACTGTTCACAATATCCAACCGTGAGACTGGGTCCTAGTTAAGGAGTGGAAAGAAGCACCACTTGTAGCTAAGTGGCATGGACATTTCCAGGTGTTGCTGTCCACAGAAACATCTGTCAAGACAACTGAACACAGATGGACCCATCACACTCAGGTCAAGGTCTCTGAGGCCCAGAGATCTGGACATCTCAGATGGAGGAGAAGGATGGGAAGCCACGACTGACACTCCGCAGGAGTGGACTGGAGCAGTAGCTGTGTGTCAACATTAGGGGAAGCCCTGAGTGCCTACCCACAGACTGCCTGCTGAAATAGTCTGTGTGGGCATCCCTACTCTCAAATCTCCAGTCACTGGGGGCCAATCCATGCTGTCATTGCTTTCTTTATGCTAAGCTGTTTCTGTGCTTTCACTTGCCACAGGTGGTGTGAAAGACAACGTGAAAATGAAAATTAGGTTAGGAAATTAGATTATTAAACTATTAGAATGTTTCTCTTAATAACCTTACCTTTATATTGTCAGTTAAGTAGAGGCCAAAAGTGGGAAAAAAAATTTTAATCTTAAGAAAAGAAGTAGCAAAGACCTTTAACTCTAGCAATTGTTGGGTCTGCAGAGGGCTAGGGAGATCTGAAAACTGGCCATGGGTGGCCAGCCCAGTGGAGCCTAAATGGTGAGTTAGCACCCTGGGTGAAGTCCATAATGGAACAGGATTTTGGGACAAAGAAAGAAGTCCATGGCAGCTTCATTCTTCTGAAAGAAACATATATTGTCTAAATAGGACAAGTAGCATATATGTGGGAAAAAGCATTTGTGACTATACTTTATCTTCGGGTTTAGATTGTTGGACCCCCAACTGCACTCCTTATGATTGTTCCACATATCAAGGCAGATAGAATCTTACGCATGTTAAGTGTTATGAATGCACTCAAGAGAGAGGGATATGATTCAATCAAAGAAAATTTTATTAATTACAGCAAGCAAGCAATAAGCAAAAATCAGCGCTGGGTGACAGGGGAGTCTCCGCTCTGCCAACTGCCGCGCTTCCAATTTCCGTGTTCCCCCTTTTAAGTGGTACGGCTTCCGGGTTACGTGTCCTTTCTCGGGTGTCTTTGCACATGTGTCTCCAGTTGCTAGGGGGTCTTTTTCTGCCTTCTGGTGGTCGCGGGATGAAGATCAAGAGTCTTCCTCAGTCCTATCCTTTTGACCTTCCTTCGCTGTTTCTTTTTAAGGCTTATCTTGGTAACTTCCTGAAATTCAAGAAGACTCGAAAGGCCGTAAATGATTATACAAGCGTCAGCAGCCTTCAACCTCATCCTGATTTCGCAAGGCACAGTTTTGCAAAGCATCGCATCTACATGTTTAGGCGAACAAAAGGTCTCTATCACATTAAGCTCACTAATGGTAGCTGGGTATAGTGTTCCTTCCATAGTTAGCAAAAGGATTTTGAAGGCTGTAAAGCAGTGGGGAAAGATAAGGTTTTTGGTTTTTGTTGTTTTGGTTTTTTTTGACCTCTTATTTTTAAGCTGCCCCCTAGACAATTCCACAAGTAAGAAACATGTTATCTGAAATGTAACTGCAAGTGGAAACCTCATGTGGGAGCTTGAAAATGCAAATACTGTGATTCTTACGGCAAAGTAACTATTGTTGGGGGACCACTAAGCCCTGAAAGTGAGTTGTATTTTGATGATGCGAATTGGAAAGGTCCCTTTGCCAATGAGACCTGAGCTTTAAAGGGGCATTACTAGATTTGTAGCCAATATGCTTAACACAGATTACCCCCAAACTGGTCAGAGATATGTTATGTGGTGTATATTAGACCTTTGTTCTTCCTGCTACTGCAAGTTCAGGGAAATCAAGAGTCAAAATATATGAAAAAAGCAGTCAGTTGATGCATCCCTGGCTGGAGAGAACACCCAAAAGTGGGGCAAAATGAATGAATATCAGGTGCCAGAGAACCCATTTATAATTTAAATCAGATAATTAAGTTGCAAGCTGTCTTTGAAATAATAATCAACTGGACAGCTACAGCTCTTGACCTTCTTCTGACCAGTCTACTCAAATGAGAAATGCAATATTTCAACATGAGATAGTACTAGATTATTTATTAGCAGAAGAAGGGAAAGTGTGTGGCAAATTAAAGGACTCAAACTGTTGTTTGCAAATAGATGACAATGGAAAGGTGGTAAAACAGATAACAAAGGAAATAAGAAAGTTAGCCCATGTACCTGTCCAAACATGGAAATGATGGGAATGGGACATGTTTTCATGGTTACCTGATGGCCTATGAGGTAAACAAATGTTTCGGGTTTTTTTTTCTTTTATGTGTTGTAGCAACTCTAGTCTTTTTACCATGAGTGATCCCTTTTGTAGTACAACTCATTCAACATGTGATCATAGGGATGCAGTTAGTAGCCATGCCTACTGATCCAGAGATGGCTACAAAAGGGCAAAGAGTGATGCCACTGCAAATAATTGCAAGAACAAAAAGGACCCAGAAACAAGAAATTAAGTCAATGACTACAAACACTAAACACTAAAGTTTGTAAAGACAATTATTAAAAAATTAAAAGAGAAGGGATTAAGAGGAATGACAGGTTTGTCTTTACAAACAAGCTGTGGGTCTGCTGATAAGATGAAACTATCACTGAGAGATAACAGAAACAATGGGATGGATTCCATTGAAAGATGAAAGAAGCACTAAGGAAGCACCACAAATTCCACGAGAGTTAAGAATTAAGAAGGGATTATGCATGATGGTGGGGGGGTGGGGTGGGGGGAGTGGTATCCCAGGTATCAGGTGTTCCAGGAAGTCTGTACCTCTCAAGTACCTCAGCCTATGGGGAAAGAGAGAAGGGGACATACAGCCGGGAATTACGATAAAAAGGAGGCTGTGCCCTCCAAAAATTTGAGAAACCCCAGGGGAATGGCCCATAGCCTCTCCCTTTATTCGAATAAAATAAAAGGACTCCTCTGTCTCCTTTTTGGACATAAATCCGTGGTGTTTGTGGATTAATTTTCCTGACACTTTCATATCAAAACAAGAAATCTGTGTGTGATCTCAAAGTATTTAAGTTATTAAGAGAAAGTAATTTAATCTTCCAGATGCTTCGGAGTTACAATCTATAACATGATTATCAAATATATCTCATAAGGGTTTTGAGGCAATATTAAACATTTTGATGTCACAGACTGAAGATTCAACAAATTAAAAATACTCCTTTTTTAGTGTATTACATCTTTTACAGGCATTCTTGTTTTGAAGAGGTTGATTAATAGCAGAATCATATCTGTGACTTTATACTTCATGTAAGGACACTTTCCCTTCAGGAGAAAATTCTCAGTTCAGTGTTACAATCTGAAACATGATAAGGGAGTAGCTAATTGCTGACAAAAGACTAGTGTTTATATTTTTAGGATGTTACTTCAGCACCTGCAATCCACAGATCACCCTTTTCCAGTTTATCCTTTTCTTCACTGGAAATGATTTTTTATTCTGTTAACTACATCAATGTCAAAATAAGGAGTTGGTTTTGTTCAACAATGTATACATTTAGTTTTCCTCCTGGGAAAGCCTGAGGCATTTCTTTTTATGCTATAGCCAAATGTCTTGAGCATGTTTTCATAACTGAGATTGGCTGAAACATCTGCTTTCCTGCAGCCTGTCATAGGCTGAATTACAAGCAGTGGAGGGACTGGTTATCAAGCTCCCCACATTTAATGACATATGTTACTGAAATGCATTGGGAAACTTTCAGTAAGATCAAATTGCAGAACTTCAAAATCAAATGCCCCAAACCAACAATGAGGAGAGAAAGATAAAGACAGAAAGCTAGTTTTTTAACCTTGTAAACATTATAGCCATGCTTACAAATAGGACCAGAGTCATAATTCCAGTATTAAAACTTATTCTGAGTGATCTTTAAATTTAGGACATTTCTATTTCTTCATCTGACACAATCCCATGCAAAGAGCCTGCAAAATAATTAAATCAAGAAATAATTCAACGAATGTGAAAAAAACCACTTGTACAAAATATTGTAGGTCTGGCAAGTGAGAAGAAATAGGAACTAAGTAGACCAAACAACTTTTATAAATAAATCAATCAAATTTTATCAATAATAATTTTTATTAATAAATTTGCAAGAAATAAGTTTTGGAACAGCTAGAATTAAAGGCAACACCACGCCCGGGATTGGCACTGGGTGAACGCTGAACCAGCCGCACTGATTCCCCCAAGTTCACACCCTGTCTATTGGAGTACCAAGTTTTATACAGTTTTTTTCAGCCTGAGGCCAAGCAGTCTGTTTTTTCTCCGAGATGTGTTGTTATATATTCAGAATTTAGATGTTGAACTGCTGATGAGGTTTCTGGGAAGGGGATTAAATCTGAGTGGATTTTCGGGAAGCAGTCCTTGAGATGTAAAATTTTTCTGAGATTTTCCCAGAAGGGGATGGAGTCTGAGTGGTTTTTATTTTTTTTCCGGAGACGACATTAAGATGCAGGGTTGATGGAGTCGGTATCACCTACTGATCACTGAACCATTAGTGGCTCGTCTCCTCTGAGTGGATTTGTCTCTCTCCTGGCGACTCCTTTGTCCTTTTGCAAACAGTCCTGAGCTCTCTGTTGTAGTTGTGGCAATCCTTCGGTTGCTCAAGTTTTATGCATTTTGCTCAAGTTAGCTTCGTGCACTATGCATGCAAATTATATAAAAAAATACACCTATTACACAACTAAGAATAAATATTTAGAATGGTTATCTGAATGATATGACAGTATGAGATGCTAGTAATGCCATATGGAATTTGCTACCAAATATGGTACTGTGCATCTGTGGTTCTAAGGCTTCATACAACAACAAGGGGAAAAACTGTAATCTGCAATACTGCAGTCTTGATATACATAAGTGCTAGAGTCTAAATCCATCATAAGGACCTCTATTTCCACCCTCATTGCTATGAAAGTGAAATTTTCATCTGTAGAAAAAAAACTTATGGTAAACAAAATTATGCAGTGGTCTATCATGGCATAACTGGTGATACACGTCTGCTGTAACATACATGAAGTCTTCCTGGACAGAGATAAAAATAAAAATATTCATAGGCTAACTTTAATTTTTATTACTCCAATAATGAAAACTAGATTGCTAACCTAATAATAAATAGGTAGCCTATGTAGAATATATAATGATATTTTAAATCCTATGAATAAGCTAATTTCACTGTCTGCTTCTCCATGAGATACTATAAAAGGCAAATCAGAAAAAATGCTGTGAGACTGTGTAGTGGTTTAGATTTGCTAATTTAGTTTCCCGGCCAACACACCAAATAAATGTTGTGGTTTTAAAGCAGTAACTAAAAAAAATCACTAGAAAACTTACTTATTTTTTGCTGTGAGATATGGATTAGAACAAGAGCAAAACAGGCTTCAAACTTAAAAGGAATAAAGAAAGTTTATTAAAAAAACTACAAGAATAAGAAAACCAGAATAAAATCTCCAGAAAACCTCTTTTTTCCCCCACTATCCAACCATTCTCTTGTTTACATGACAACATAGAGACAAAAAACATTGGAACTTTGGGGTTTAAAACAGTCCCAATTCCTGCTAGAGTCTTTTCATCGGCCTTTGTAGAGAAACAGAAGTCTTCTTCTGCTAATCTATGGAGTTTCTCACAAGAAAACTATTTCTGTTATAGCTTCTACTTCTCTGATGCCAGCTGCCTGGAAAAATCTGCCATCAGTTCACTCCTCCCATGAGTGGTGTGAACACCACTCTGAGGAGTGTTATGGGTCAAATGAGTCTAGGGATGTCATTTTTAAGGATGAGTTATTCAAAGGCAAAAGTTCTCTTCATCTGTCTCTGTGAGCCTCCCTGGAAACTGAAGTTTTCTCTTTGCCTCAAACAGCCCCAAATCTTCAACTATTACTTCTCCCCGCTCTGTTCCAGCACCTTACTGTATAACAGTTACTCCACTTTTTGATCAAAATCCAAACTTTGAACACTCCATTCCTCCCAGTATACTCTGTCATGAATTAAAGGAGTTTTTTCAGAACACTATTGTCCATCTCCATAGCTTTAACCGAAAAATATTTCAGCTTAATTAAAGCATCTCCTTATTCTCTACTTCTTCTGAAGCTTAGTTCTTTTCTCTTTGTTTTCTTAAATGCCAATCTATCACAGACTGGAATGTTAATAGTTAATGACTAAAAAAACCAGCCTTTTGCAAAAGCAACAATTGCTTTTACAGCAGATGCTTCAAAGTAATTGCCGAGGTGCAGAGGAGGTACACCAGCTGGGAGCTACAAGCTGGGATAGTACCTTCAAGGTGGGATAGTGCCTTTTATCATGCCAATTTTCTCCATTATATAATTGGTTAAGGTGTGAAAACTCCCTTCTGGAAGAAGTACCGCTACATTCACATGTAGACCTACATGTGACCTGAATGTATTTATCCCTCTGATGGGCCATAATCAGCTCAACCACACTGATGTGAGAGGCAGCTGTCATGTCCTAGAAGGTGTCATAAACTAACAAAGAGCCCCAAAGTGCCCTGTGATCCACAGTGTTACTCCATACAGTGTAAAACTCCCACCTGGATCTGAGCCTATATTAACTAATTGAATTTTGTGTTTCATGGGCTCTCCTCACCCCTGATGTATCAAGACTGTGACCATCATTTTGACCTAAGGACATTGAAATTGTAACAACCGAGTACCCCTGCTCGATCCATGGGTGGTGACTATGTCTCTTTCTTCTACTTTTTTTTTTCTTTTAGACACGTTTTGAAGCGTTCTTTCTATTGCTATATTACAATAGATAGTAATGACCAAAAGAGGCTACATACCTCCTTTTCATGGCAACCAAATTGTTCTGAAATAAATCCTACATATACACACACACACATACATACAAACATCTATATATATATATGTATATATGTATATGTGTGTATATATATATATATATATATATATACACACACACATATACATAAACACAGATCATTCAGGGTTGTTTCACTCTAGTCCATCCCAAGGGATCTATTAACAAGAACCTGGGCTACTTTTGTCTTCTGGGGCAGGTCATAACAAATTCAAAAATGTGAATGAAGCTGAGAGATTACACTTCCATGAAAGTACAAAGAATTGCACTCCTGAGCAAATGCAAAGAATACCAGGCCCACAACATGTATGTTTTCAATAAAGAAAGTCTGGAACACCTTTCCTTGAAAAGATATTTTAAAAAATAAATAAAAGGCTACAGAGTCTCCCAGTTTTCTGAAGCACAACATATCCCTCCCCTGGATATAGTACAATTCCACTGACTTTGCTGAATGTGGCAACCAGTTACAACTGACTGGGTATGTTCAGTGAGCTGTTAAGAACTTTGATGCTGAATCACTTCAGAGACAAATGGGAAATCTATGACCAAACCTCGTGGATTAAATCTGTGTTTATGTATTAAACATTACACATTAATATAATAACAGAGACATGCTTGGAACAAGACTGAAGTTACTATTTGAAGTTTATTAATGTAAACCAAATGCAAAATAAAGTAAGATCCATATTGTTATTTGCACCAATATCTTTGTTGGTACTTCCCAATTACTAGTTAATTCAAGTTACCTGAGACACTGATGCATTGGCTATAGTAGCAAGTCAGGCAGAAGGCATCTATTCATGAACAAATTACCTAGAAACAATAATTTTTGCAATAACTTGAAACTTACATGCTTGTTATGAAGTCTAAATATTGCAAAACTTTAACATGGGAGAAATTTCAAAAACTGTAAAAGCAAATACTTGGAAACTAGGAAGAACAAAATGCTATTAGAAATCCAGAAAAATAAACAAAACACCCTGAATATATTGTAAGCAAAAGGAGAAACAAACATTTTCTGTACTAAATATCGGCCTATTCTAAGCCTATTCTCCAAGGAACCACTGCATCCAAGCCCTCAGTCTCTACATTTTCATTTGCATGTCTTCTGCAGTTCTTTGCACACCAGCAAGAGTGTAACATATGTTTGTATAATTTGTGTTTTATTGTATATGTATGTAAGAAGTTGAAAGAAATAAAAAATTGTTACAAGTATTGAACATAGCACGGAATTGTGACAGGACAGCCAGGAGCCAAAGGAAAAGGGTAATTTTCAAAAGAACAGGATGGCACCAAGGAGAACAAGGCCCACCCAAGCAAGATAGGCGTACTAAGGACTCGGTGATTTACACCTGATAGCAACCTGATCTGATTCTCTGGACCATGCATCTCAGTTCTCGAAACTCTCCCCTCCCTCAGAACTTCGTTAACAATTCCAACAGAAAAATTCTCCGGATCATGCATCTCAATACTCAGTTGCCATAAAAACCACTCAAACCTTTCCTCACTTCTCGGAAACTTAGTTAACAAACCAACAGAAAATATGAGTATGCAATGAACTCTGGATGAAAGAAAAAACTAAGAATGTACAGCCTTAGGCTGTAAAAACTGTATAAAAACTCATCTCGCCAAAGGACAGGCGGTGAACTTGGGGGAGTCAGTACAAAAGAGACTGATTCAGAGTTCACCCAGTGCCGATCCCAGGCTCTAAACTAACGGCGATTGTGGTTGCTTCCATAACTCAATTTTGCTAATTTTTCAATTAATTTATTATTGATAAATTTGGCTGGTTTCATTTATAACAAAGAGAAACGGTAGTTTTGAATCGGGACATGTATTTCAATTTTGTCAACAGGGCATGGATTGACATGACCCTTTCTTCTTTCCCAAGTCCTTTTGTTATGAACAGGCCAGGAGACCTGCTCCTTTTCAAAGGCTTTTATTGAAGGACACAGCTCTGGGGTGGCGGGCTCGAGGGGTCACACACACCACCACTGCTCCCACTGGACAACAAGGAGAAGGAGGATTTGTAAAGCTTCGTTGCTAGGGCAGAGCTGGGCCTTCCTTCCTCACAGGAGTCCCTAGAAAAAGACTTTTTCTGGCTCATTGTCCAGGGGGTCACACTTTTCCAGTCCTCTTGTGGTCATGCCAACACCTTTTAAGTAGGCTCAGGTGATGTAGGAAGACAGTTTTCCTTTGTAGCTTGCTAGGATATGTCCCTTTGATCTTTCATTTCCTGGTTGGCTCATTGTTTTGTTGTCTGGCGTGCCTTAGTTTGCATATGTCTCCGGACACACAGCTGCCTGGGAGCAGCAGCTGTGATTCCCAACTGGGGAAGGGAGGTAGGGGTGTAGGGAACAGGGTTGTTACATAATGTCCTGGGGTGACTTTACCTTTAAGATAGCTTTGGGAGCTAAGGAAGTTGAAGCTGCTGGAGGCTGATGGGAGTCTTTTCTTCTGACCAATTATTGGTCATTTCTGAGAATTGGCGGCGGTTTTAACCATTGAGAAGTGAGATCAACTTGTAAACACCACCTTAAAATGTAAAGCCAGGGGTCTCTTGTTCTCTTTGTTTTCTGGCTTTCTGATAAGGTAACAGGGCTTCGTCTCGGCCTCCTCCCCTACTCCCTCCAGGCCGGACAAGGCCGCAGCCGGTCAGCCTGGCTTGGTTTGCAGTTTCTGCTGCTGAACTGAAACCTGACACCATGAACATCTGCAGCTTTCCAAGACTTTAACTCTTTTACTACCTGGATAAGATTTACAGATTACTCCTTTTCCCAGAGAGAGAGAAGGAAGAAAGAGAGAGGGAAAATCAACATGAAGAGGACATCATAAAACCACCAAAGACAGTGAAGAGTTAAGTTTTAGATGGGGAAGAGAGAATAAGGAGATGCTTTAATTAAGCTGAAATATTTTTCGGTTAAAGCTATGGAGATGGACAATAGTGTTCTGAAAAAACTCCTTTAATTCATGACAGAGTATACTGGGAGGAATGGAGTGTTCAAAGTTTGGATTTTGATCAAAAAGTGGAGTAACTGTTATACAGTAAGGTGCTGGAACAGAGCGGGGAGAAGTAATAGTTGAAGATTTGGGGCTGTTTGAGGCAAAGAGAAAACTTCAGTTTCCAGGGAGGCTCACAGAGACAGATGAAGAGAACTTTTGCCTTTGAATAACTCATCCTTAAAAATGACATCCCTAGACTCATTTGACCCATAACACTCCTCAGAGTGGTGTTCACACCACTCATGGGAGGAGTGAACTGATGGCAGATTTTTCCAGGCAGCTGGCATCAGAGAAGTAGAAGCTATAACAGAAATAGTTTTCTTGTGAGAAACTCCATAGATTAGCAGAAGAAGACTTCTGTTTCTCTACAAAGGCCGATGAAAAGACTCTAGCAGGAATTGGGACTGTTTTAAACCCCAAAGTTCCAATGTTTTTTGTCTCTATGTTGTCATGTAAACAAGAGAATGGTTGGATAGTGGGGGAAAAAAGAGGTTTTCTGGAGATTTTATTCTGGTTTTCTTATTCTTGTAGTTTTTTTAATAAACTTTCTTTATTCCTTTTAAGTTTGAAGCCTGTTTTGCTCTTGTTCTAATCCATATCTCACAGCAAAAAATAAGTAAGTTTTCTAGTGATGTTACTGCTTTAAAACCACAACATTTATTTGGTGTGTTGGCCAGGAAACAAAATCGGCAAATCTAAACCACTACATGTAATAATAGTTACATAAGGGATAGCAGGTAGAGGTAGGAGTGTGGGGAACAGGGTTGTTACATAATAACAGGTAAGTAAGGGAAATGGGGTAGAGGTACATCTTGTAAGAGAGCTCTTAAAACACTTCAGTAACAGGTAGGTAATTAACAATACTAACAACTTGCATAACAGTTTATAATATTTGAACTAATTGACTAGGACCAATGAAGGATAAAATTTATTTCTCACACTTTGAATAGAATTGATAAACTGTACTGATTTTATGTAAATTAACATTTTGATTTAGCCCAAGTAATTTTATTACATAATTTCATTTAGTAGAAAATTCTAACCTCTGATTCTGTCTCAGTTTTGGAATATAGGTGTCTGCTAGGGAGGTCAGGAGCCTCCTTTGGAATGAAAAATATAGACCCCCCCCTCCCTCTGAATTATTATAATTCTGAAATCAAGGGGCTCTCAGGCAGAGATTTGGGGATAGGAATAGCAGTTCTTTACTAGTATCTATAACAAGGCAAACAAACAACAATAATTACAGCGTTAGCAAGAAAACAGAACCAGGGACCCTGTGACAGCCTTCTCAGCTGAGACGGGAAGGGATGGAGGAGAGGCTTTGCTTCACAAACTCCCTCAGGTAGGCAGTCCCAGTGCTCCTGCAAGGCTCTGAGGAACACATAGCTGGAACAGCAAGGATGAGCTGAGATCCTGGGCTGGTGGCTGAGGTGTATCAGCAGCTCCGCGGTGGTGCCTGGCACTGGCACATCCCGGCAGGACGGGGGTGCGAGGCCACCAATGAAGAGGGAAGAAGGAGAAGAAGCAGCAGCAGCTCCATCTGGGTGATGGCGAAATTCCTTCCTCTCTACCGCAACAGCTCTGTGCCCAAAATGTCCTTCTCCGAAGCTGAAGAAGCCCTCCAAACTGTCCCTGCCCTCCCCTTTTCTTGCCCCCTTCTTCCCCGGGCCCAGCAGAACATTTTGTGTTCTTCAAGTATCCACCAAGTACCCGCAGTTTGGTTTTCCCCGCAACTAATGGGTAAAAATTCCACAGGTAACTAAAAGAACTAGAAGAAGGACACCTAACCCCCAACAGATTCATTGAGAAATCACTGTTCTGATTGCAAAGACCACTAAAGAAAATAGGACCAAACTGCATTCTGAGATTTAAAGATTACTCAGATTAATCCCATGGAAGTGCTCTAGACTATTTCCTTGGATAAATAATTTCTGTACTTTAGCTCATAGCATCTACCCACTGTAGTATTTAGGTTAAGTTACACCCAGATCACAAATAGTTGAGTTTTCCATCTAAATCCTGACTGCTGCCAGATGTACAGGATGCTTTCACTTCATGACTAAGGATCCTTAACTTTGGCACAATCATTTCTCTTAATACAGAAATTTTTCAAGAGCTCTCAAAACCTGTAGTTCTTGCGGTGCATTTTTGTCTGTAATCATTTGTTTCGTTTCCCCCCTGCTTTGTGGGTTTAGTCTAAGTTATACCCTCCCCCTTTAGCTGTACTAAGAACTTTAGCTGTATTCCCTAAGAACTATCCCTTGCTATAGAATGATCTCTGTTCCTCCTCTTTCTGAGTTGTCAATCCCACTTTATCTAGCCCCCTACCTTGGAAATCCCCTGGAAATCCCCTAATATTTGAATCTGCCTTGGTTTGTTTGATCTGTTCCCCTCCCCTTGTGTTCCCCATTGGTCCATATGTTGAAAATCCCGCCTTATACTCCTCTCCATTCCGTTCCCTATTGGTCTATTATTTGTACATGCCCCTTGATCCTCCCCCATATATAAGTTGCTTCACCGCTGTGTCTTTTGTCCCTGACCCTTCCGGAGAATAAACCCTTTTGGGAACTGCACAAAAGACCTCTCCCTCATCCTTGCTCCTGCCCTCAATGCTTGACAGCCTGTGCCATAGAGCTTAAGCCCTACAGCTGTTCCCAGACTACACTACTTTGTGGGAAGAGCCCACTCTTGGCCCAGTGCTGGGAGCTGTCTGGGGAAAATCCAGCACCGCGTCACTTAGATATCTTGTTCCCATAGACTTGCTATTGTGGTAAGGTGCCTAACTCCCTTAGGTGGTTTAGAACAGTCAATCATGAGTAAGTTTTGTCTGGAAGACTTGATCCATATTGTCAATTTTCTAAGAACTATTAGATCCAACTCTTTCTACAAAAAGCAACGGAACCAATTCCAGCCCCCAAGGGTTATAAGCTGTCAGTTAACAGAACTTCACACTTTCAAATGCTGATGAGCATCAGCATTTCACAGAGAGAAAACCAGACACAATGTATTGTCATTGTTTCATGTAATTTTCTCCACACCGAATATAAAATGCAAGTACATTTCTGAGAGAGTAATTATTCCTTGATGAAGTTACCAATATATTTTCCTCAAAATACGAAAAGCTATTGTAATACCAAGAAATAAGATTTTTGCAACAGTAGTTTCAACTAAGAGTAGTGTTTTTGCTCTTTCTGTTAGAAAAAATGGAATTAATATGAATTTTATTATTTCCAGATTTAATACTGGGCTACTGCAATTATTTTTTTACCCCCACAAAAACCACCAAAATCCTCCCCCCAAAAACCAAAAAAAAAAAAAAATCCAAACCCAAAACTTTTTACCAAATCAGACTTTTCTTTTAGACTTTTCCTTTAGTTATAGGAATTCATCTTCAGCCATCACCATCACCCCACCCACAGGTACAAACTGCGTAAGAATTTTCTTTTGCTGGCTCTTAGTTTTATGCAAATATCCTTTGTGCTAGAATCTTATCTCTGCTGCCTTTTTTCTTTTAGCCCATTGTTACTCTTTTCTGCAAATAAAAGGCAACACTGTTAATTGGGAAAACTAAGCAACATTTCAGGATCAGCTATGAGCTAGCATATTGTACTACATCTGTTACCTATATTATCATGCTTTTTGGATATACACAAAAGCTCCAATCTTTGCTGTTACACATACCTTTAAGTGCACTGGACTAGGAATCAAATCAACCAAAATAATACACAGTTGACATGACATACACAAAAGTAACTGCTATAGAAAACACAACACCAAAACATTTTGGGTTCTGGGCCTTTTTACTAATGATGTACCTTTGTTTTCAGAAAAAAGTGTGAAAAAAACTTCTTAAAGAACACCATCAAATTAAAAACACTGGAATTAGGAAAAACCCTTTAACTGGTAGAGGCATTTTTGAGACAAGTACACAACTTGCTATTAGCAAGCAGCTCTCAATAGAAATAAAAATTGTTTTACTGTACTATTGATCCTATAAGTGGCTGTATGAGTTTTAATAACCTGCTTTTAGAGGACATTGAGTGTAGATAACAGAATCCAGTGTTCCTTTATATGTGTTTACATAAATAAATCAACAAATAAAAAATCCCTTCCAAGCTTTGCATTAATATTTGTTGATTCAGACATTTATATTACTTTTTTAGTGAGATGTTCTTGATATACTAGGACGGAGAAAAGTAAAATCTTTTAACCTTAATGAGATTCACATATAAGCTCCTCTTCACTTCAAGAATGATTCTTACCATCCCACTCTGCCACATTTGCTTCACAGTGAAAAAGATGTTAAAATGGAAAATCATATTCATTTGTAAATATTAACCAATGAGCTTCTTAGCAAAGATTGAAAAAAAAAAAAAAAGTATTCATTCTGTAGTTTCCATTTCCTTGGTTTTATTGTTTTTATGTAAATTCTCCCAGGACTTTTCAGGTTATATGTCTGGAAGACACAGCCATTCAGCAGAGTAAAAGTTGAGAGAATAATGAGAAATGTGCTGGAAAAATTCACATAAAAGCTTTGGAGACATGAAAATGGAAACCACAGATATGTAAAAGCCTTAATGCTCAAAAAAATAATTGTCTACCCAGCATGTGCATATATGTGTTTTAGTCTAGCTCTCTCTAAATACACAGATATATTATTTGTAAAAACACTGTTATAAATGCAATAGCAAAATAAGGCGTCCCCTGTGGATTGCGTCTGTCCCAGTCCCTGATACCAGCTTGTTTAATCATTTCTCTTTCTTCCTGATTAAACAATGATCTTAGGATAGCCATAAGATTGTCAAAGGTATAAATACTATTCCCTAGAAATTCATCTAACCTCTCAGCCACACCAAAAGGATCATCCAACAACCGCCCCATCTCTTTCTTAAATGCTCTTATGTCTCCAGTGTTAAGGGGTACATTCTCAAATCCGATCACTCCCGGGACCGTTGGTACTTCCCTGAGAGGGAACAACCGGTGCCCCTCTTCACTCTCTCCCCACTCATCACCCACCATTCTCGCTCTCAAACGGGTTCTACTTGCGGGAGGGGAGCTGGTGATTGTGAGTTGTCTCCCCTTTATCAATTGTGGGAATTCTGCCGCCACCCGGTTGACGGGAGGGATCCCCTCCGTTATATGGGGGCGTTCCGGTTGTGGAGGCAGAACTGGCAAGGATAGATGGAGTGATCCCCAGCCTCGCGCAGGAGAAACCTCCGGAGAGGCTACTGTGGCTATGGTGTTCGCAGGCGGGGATAAGGGGAGGGCTGCCAGCATAGCTGCCGGCGCCGAGTCTCCCGCTCGGGATGTATGCATCTCAGCGGGTTGGTCTTGGGAGCCCGAAGGTGCTGAAGGCACCACTTGATCTATCGAGGAAGGCTCAGCCAGTCCATTATATGGGAGTGGTAAGTGATCGAGAGGTTCCCAGGATTCAGCTCTCAACTCACGTTTTTCTTTTTGTTTTATCGGGAATAGCCCTACTCTGGCGTTTAACCAGAGTTTAGCATATTCCTTCTCCTCAGGATCCGAGGGGACTTTGTTCTCCACATAGGAGAGTAATTCATTACATGTCCATTTTTCGAATGTGCCTAACACTGGCCAAGTGAGGTGACTTCTCAATTCTTGTCCCCCCCAAACCTCTACACAGTAATGAATCAATTTTGCCTTGGATTTTCTCTTTCTCTGGGGACAATCTTCCCAGTGTTTTAACATCCAACCCAAGGGGCTCTCCAGCGGGATGTCCAGTGATCCCTCCCCCTGATCGGAGGGGCTTTTCCCTGTGGTCTTTTTCTGAGGCTTACTCTTTTTCTGCCCCATATTTCGTATGTATAGAATCTCTTACCAGTCTTTGACTCCTCTGTGAGTCTGTTTCTGTTTCTGCGTTGTGACTTTTTCACACTTACCTGAGGAATCAAACTTTGCCAATACTCACCCTTCAGCGAGCTGAGCTGAGGTCTCTTGTAATCGGCACTTTGATCCTTTTCCAGACCTTTACCTTGATCCGTTAACTAAAAGGGTTTACCAGTTCCCGAGCTTGACAGGACGTATCCTTCCCCTTTTAGCCCCTTGTGATCAGTCCCCCGAGATGCCCTTTCGTCTCAGGTTTTTACAAGCGTGTTGAGAAAAAGCTTTCACGTCGAATCACTTCCTTCACGGCCGGCCAATTCCCTCGCAGGAGGATGGAACCGCGGTCTTGAAGTCCACACTCGCTTTGTGATCAGATCACGTCTCACACACTCGCCCAATCACCCACTCAACCAGCAGTACTTACAGCTATTTTCCTGCTTGGATGTCTTCGTGCACAGCAGACGTTTTATGAGTGAAACCAGCCGCGGCTTTCCGAAGGCTCTGTGCCTTCCTGAGCTCTCTGCCCTGGATCCGTTTCCCTTTTATTGTGCTTTATCTCAGCCTAAATTTAGTTCGGATGTCGGAATGAGCTTCGGGGGTTCTCAACTCACCAGGCCGCCAAAATCAGCGGGGGTACCCTTCCTGGGCAGTGAGATTCCCCCGCAGTTTCTCCGATCCGAGTCACGGCACCAAATCTGTTATAAATGCAATAGCAAAATAAGGTTAATATAAAAAGCAATTTATTATAAAACAATTCCAATCATAAGCAACGAGAGAAAAAAACTACAATAAATAAATCAGTGCAGCGCTGGGTGGACAGGGGTCTGCACCCAGAGGTACAGATTTTCCCAAATCCACAAAGGAGTGATTGCGGTCCGGGGTTTTTATAAGGATTTTTGTATCCTGAGGCAAAACCCGGGATGGGCACAGTCCAACAAAGAGTCTAGATGTGTGGTTGAATAGATTTCTCAGATCCGTCGAGCTGAGTCAATAGTCAACTGGGCAGAGTCCTTTCACATGCGAATGGTTCTGAGTGTCTTCTGATTGCATCTCCTGGGGTGGAGTGTCCAGGTCGGGTGCGGAGCCGATGGCTAACTCAGCCGGGCTACTCTCATTGTCTGGCTTGATTGCCTGTGTCCTGCTCTTTATCTCGGGCTGATAAGCGTTGCCGTAGATCGTTACCGCCTGACTCAGGAAGGAATCTTTAGATTATACTACATTTTGCATCTTTACACTATTATAAATATAACATATATTTCTTTATTCTCCTTCACGAATTTTTATCCAATGCCACATTTATCACAACACTGTATAGTACAGCAAAGGAGCGGTGTCTGACAATTTTGAGATGTTTTCAGGATATTAAGGCAATGAAAGTGAATAATCCAAATTAGTTCTGTTATTAGAACTCAGACATCTATAAATAACTCCATACATAGTTGTCTTGCATAGAGTTTATATATGTTTTTATGTAAATGAAAAATATAACCAAATACGACATGAAAATGTGTTGGCAAGTTACTTTCTGTTGGGGGTTAGGTGACCTTCTTTGAGTTCTGGCTCACCTGTGGAATTTTTTTACCCATTAGTTGCAGGGAAAACCTGACTGCTGGTACTTTGTGGGTGCTTGAGAAACACAGAGTTCGGCTGGGCCCAGGGGGGAAGAGGGGCACGAAAAGGGAGGGTGGGGACAGATTTGATGGCTTCTTCAGCTTCAGAGAACTACACTTGCTGGTGGGATCTGTTGCTGCGGAGAGAAGGGAATTTGCCATTACCCAGACAGAGCTGCTTCTTATTTTCTTTTTCTTTTTCTTTTTCTTTTTCTTTTTCTTTTTCTTTTTCTTTTTCTTTTTCTTTTTCTTTTTCTTTTTCTTTTTCTTTTTCTTCATCGTCTTCTTCTTCTTCTTCTTTGTCTTCTTCTTCATCTTCTTCTTCGTCATCTTCATCTTCTTCGTTGGTGGGCCTCTCACCCCCTGTCCTGCCGGGACGTGAGGCGATGCCAGGCACTGCCACGGAGCTGCTGATACACCTCAACCACCAGCCCGGGATCTCTGCTCATTTCTGCCATTCCAGCTGAATGTTCCTCAGAGCCCTGCAGGAGCACCTGGACTGACTGCCCGAGGGAGTTTGTGAAACAAAGCCTCTCCTCCATCCCTTCCCGTCTCAGCCGAGAAAGCTGTCACGGGTACCCTGGTTCTATTTTGTTGTTAACGCTGTAGTTATTGTTGCTTGTTTGCCTCATTATACATATTAGTAACGAACTGTTATTTCTATCCCCAGATCTCTGCCTGAGAGCCCCTTGGTTTCAAAATTAAAATAATTTGGAGGGAGAGGGTCTACATTTTCATTCCAAGGGAGGTTCCTGCCCTCCCTTCCAGACACCTGTCTTCCAAAACCAAGACACAAAAGCACACAGCTCAACACTTTACCATTCATAAGCTGAGCAACCCTAAGGCATGCTCTTACCCCACAACACACATAAGTTAAAAATGCATTAACACAAACAACCTCAGGTCAAAGTAGTTGTAGCTAATACACACATGACAACTGGAACTGGTTTTTGGAGTGCATACATGATCATTTAATAAGGCTTATGTGCTGCAAGGAACTTTGAATGTCTGTACTAACTTCACTTCTAATTGATTATACATACAGAAAAAGGTGACTCCATTTGCTACCCAATTACACTTACATTTATGTCTATGATACTGAAAAGCTATACTCTAGCTTAGCAGTTTTGCTGGCATAGTTCTGACTCATAGTATCAAAATCAGAAATTAAGCTAGGCAGCAAAATCTGTCTTTTTATATAAAAAATTCAGTTTTGGTATAGCCAGACATAGGTGAATTAGAGTGAGGTTTAGGTTACCTTAATGACATATTATATATAGCTTTCTTTCAACATGCTGAATCAATTTTCACTCTTGCGCATTGCAAAACTGATGCTTGGCCATTGACCCCAGTTACTAAAATCATAACTTAATGCATCACAAATGGGCTTTGTTACTAATACAATGGTACACTATGTTATAAATTCATATTGTGATATTGGCTTTTTGCAAGTATTAAGATGAATGTTACATGCTTTTGCTATGTCTTTTTATTTTTCTCCTGCTAGCAAGTTTTAGGCATAGGTCAAGAAGAATTTTGAATGTTAGGGCTGGGTCCTGTCTGTACAAATCAAGATAACCCCAGTGGAAAAGATGATGAGGCCCAGGCTGCTATCAGCACTGACCACCTGCAGAGGAAGGAACCCCAGCCCAAATAAAATGGTGATAAGAAAGAATCAAGCTTCTACGACGCGTGCTCTAAAAAGGTGGACCTGAGGAGTGGCTATTCAAATGAGTTGTTGGAAAAGTTTGAATATGCATTAAACTCCTACAGAAAAATGGGATAAATGGAGTGTTCTGAAGATACTAGGTGTGCTCTTGGCAGAGAGCCAGGCACCTGGCCATTTTAACCCTCTGCTTTATTATCTTTGTCTCCTAATTGTCTTTTTGTTTATATTAAACCTCTTAAAATCTATTAAGCGAGTGGACCTCGTTTTTCACAACTACAAACAAGACTTAGAGGTTTCAGGGGAAATTCCCCTAACGACAGATATGCCTTTTGTACCATCTAAGGCACATGTTGATGTACAAATTAGTAGCTTGTAGTGGTTTAGATTTGCCAATTTCATTTTCCCGGCCAATGCACCAAATAAATGTAGTGGTTTTAAAGCAGTAACTAAAAAAATTACTAGAAAACTTACTTATTTCTTGCTGTGAGATATGGATTAGAACAAAAGCAAATCAGGCTTAAAACTTAAAAGGAATAAAGAAAGTTTATTAACAAAACTACAAGAATAAGAACACCAGAATAAAAGCTCCAAAAACTCTTTTATTCCCCACTACCCACCATTCCCTTGTTCACATGACAACATAGAGACAAAAAACATTGGAACTTTGGGGTTTAAAACAGTCCCAATTCCTGCTAGAGTCTTTTCATCGGCCTTTGTAGAGAAACAGAAATCTTCTTCTGCTAATCTATGGAGTTTCTCACAAGAAAACTATTTCTGTTATAGCTTTCTATTTCTCTGATGCCAGCTGCCCAGAAATCCTGTCATCAGTTCACTCCTCCCATTTCACATCACTCTGAGGTGTGTATGGGTCAATGAATCTAGGGATGTCATTTTTAAGGATGAGTTATTCAAAGGCAAAAGTTCTCTTCATCTGTCTCTGTGAACCTCCCTGGAAACTGTTTTCTCAATGCCCCTCAATGCCTCAAATCTTCGCTTCACTCTGTTCCAGCACCTCACTGTATCACAATTACTCCACCTTTTGCTCAAAATCCACACTTTAAACACTCCATTCCTCCCACTATACTCTGTCATGAATTAAAGGAGTTTTTTCAGAACACTATTGTCCATCTCCATAGCTTTAACAGAAAAATATTTCAGCTTAATTAAAGCATCTCCTTATTCTCTCTTCCCCATCTAAAACTTAACTCTTCACTGTCTTTGATGATTTTATGATGTCTTCTTCATGTTGATTCTCTCTCTCTCTCTGTCTCTTTGGGAAAAAGGAGTAATCTGTACGTTTTATCTAGGTAGTAAAAGAATTAAAGTCTTGGAAAGCTGCAGATGTTCATGGTGTCAGGTTTCAGTCCAGCAGCAGAAACTACAAATTAAGGCAGCCCAGCTGGCTGTGTTTCCCACCCCACCATCCCCCCCCCACCCTCTGCGGACTTGTCCGGCCTGGAGGAGGGGGAGGAGGCCGAGACAGAGCCTTGTTACCTTTTCAGAAGCCGGAAACCAAAGAGAGCAAGAGAACTCTGGCTTTACATCTTAAGGTGGCGTTCACAAGTTGATCTCACTTTTCAATGGTCAAAACTGCTGTCAATTCTTAGAAATGACTGATAATTGGTCAGGAGAAAAGACTCCTATCAGCCACCAGCAGCTTCAACTTCCTTAGCTCCCAAAGCTATCTTAAAGGTAAAGTCACCCCATGACATAGATTTAACACCTTTATTATGCAATTTGATCTGTTCTTATACCAAAACCCCACCACAGCTTTACTCTTTTTTGAGATATTGAGAGATTTCATTGACACATAAAAAAATAAATCGAACTACCTCACCAGAAGATATAGAAGGGATGATAGATAATGGGCAAGACTAATAACCTCAGTTTTCCACAGAGTTTGTTGCAGAAATAGAAAGAAATTCTACAAGAATGGTTCACAAGTTTAGAGTCTTTGCTTCATGTAAGATAAGAGTGGCAAACTTGTGCCTAATACACAATTTGAGGCAGCTAAACAAATCTCCTTACAGTTAGAAAGTGAATATTAGTGCCAGAAATATAGATGATCATACATCTCTCTCTTAATGTATTCATTTTTATAATTTACAGTAACACCCCCTTACCTAAGGAAAGACCATTCCAGAGTTTTACAGTGCAAGTTAGAATGAGTAAACAATGTCCTAAATTTCTGTTCAGGAGAAATAGTATAACCATTATATAGCCAACATGACTTCTTAGAGGAAGGAAAATATAACAATGAAATCCAGACTTCTGGCTACCTTGACCAATTTTGCTTCAAAACTGATATTTCCTGCCAAGGTGAATTTTACTTGCTCCATAACCAGAGTGAAAAAACTCACTAGTTCCATAAATCTTCATAGGAATCTCTACTTGATTAATTTTACTTGACTTCTCAGTTTAGATAAAACAGCACAGTAATTCATATTAAGTGCAAAGCTTGTGAAACTGTTTTCCAGTGCTTCACTGAAAACTGGGCTTGTTTTCAGGGAGCTATGAAAATAACTTTCCATATTTCTGCATCTCACAGACACTTCTATTAATTCCTCATCAATTTTCGTTGCTATGTATATTAGTAATCATAAACTGTAATAGAGGAACATTTACTATAGCTTAACACAACCATAGATGAATACCCTCAATCTTAAGTTAAATTTAAATTAAAAAATTTAAGTATTAAATTTAAATTTAAAACTCATAGATTAATACCTTTATTTCAATGCTCATTTTAAATATTATATTAAAAAAATATGTAAAATAGACTTTACTGAGGAAAACCAAACAAAATAGCAAAACAGAAACAAAACCTACAACACAAGAAACACTGGCCACCCCTAGTTCATACTATTGCATCGACTTAGAAGAAGCATACAGCGGACATCTAAACAATTCAATGTGTTGTGATTGTAAATCTGTGCTCTAGCCTATCATTTAAGATACACCCTGTTCTCTCTTCTATTTTCTTCTTTGCTTTCAAGTAAGACAAAACAAAGGTTATTTTTTCAGATTGTGTAATGAAGTGATAATTCTTTTGCATGATTTTCTTTAAGACATCATCATGAGTTTCACTTCTTGTTAGGTAAAAATAGACTGCATAGTATATGTAACATGAAATACACATCCAAACACACAATAAAACAGTATAAGAGACTACTACAAGCATCATTAGTAGAGGGAGCAGGTTGATATCAAAAAAACAAAGACCTATGTAAAGCCTAGAAGTAAACTTTTGGGTTCTTTTTAAAAAAGTAATCAAACAGGAAAGCACACTCTGCAAGCAGCGCTATCTGAAAATCCACTCATCATTCTATCCACCCTATCTCTGTGTTCTTACTGTATCTCCTGACATCCTAAAATTAACTTTCCCTTTTCTATTCCCTTCCCCAATACTAACTCTCTACCTCAACTCCTCAGTCTCTCAGTACTCCCTTCCCAAGTATATCCCAACTATCCTAAGGTGTTCCTCAGATAGAAAACCAACTCAGCACTGTACAGGTATTTTTAAACCATTCCTATACAACTCAGCAATACCATTAGGTAGCAACAGTCTTAGTATGAGTTGATAGACAGTAAGTAAAAATTTAGATCATTAGTAATAATGCTGATTACTAAGGAAGAATCCTATGGCTATGCAAGCTATTACTTAGCTAGATCAAAGACTGGTCATAGAAAAGAGAGCATTAGCTCTTAAAAATCATAGGTAAGAAAAAAATCACATTTTTAAATTTAATTTGATTGCTACATGCTATCACCACCATCAATCAGCAGATCAATCAACTGATAAATAGATCCCACTCTTGCAGTGAAAGATCCTAAAATGCATTCTGAGAATGGTCAGAGTCTCAAATAATAACACAAACTTCAGAGAAAAATGAGTTCCTTTAATGATGTGTGTAGAGAAAGAATTATGAGTTTTATGGGCTACTGTGCAACAGAATCATAATCATCTCACTGACACCTTGTTTCTTTTATTGTTCTTTCTAATGAATTCTAAAACTAATGCAAAACTCTGCTGCTTCTTCACATTAGGCTCTATTTTTCATTATATGCATCATAATAATGACAGAAGACTCCAAATGCAGCTGCAATACCTAGAAATACAGAAACATCTTTTTGCATTATCTATTTTATTACAAAGATGTCAACCTGTGCCCTTTAGATGAAAAATGCTGATATTTAGAATTTTCATCCTAAGTTAAAAAAAAAAAAAAAGCTGAAATATCCAGAGTGTTGGTAAACTGGAAATTAAATTTTTCAATCAGCTCTCCACTAGAACACACAAGCCATCTTCTCTCACATGCAAGAGTATTCCTGATAACTTTTTCCCAGACTACTTAGATTTTCACTACTTAGATTTTTGTTAATTTTCTAATGCTGCAAATGTGATTATTTGATTTCTTTCAAATGAGACATACAGAGACATTCACAGGATATAAATCCGTATGCTTTATCCAGTAAAGAGGAACAGTAATGCGAAAGATTTGTTGTGAAAAGTTATCTGATGTAAAGAGAAATATCTTTTCTTCTTTATGCTTCATGTCATTGAAGCATATGCATCTCCGAAAACATCCCTACCAAAGTAAAACATGAAATTCACTGAAATAGTTTTCTTCCTCTGTACTACAACCCTTCATTTGAGATGTGTTGTATTAAACCAGAGAGGCTTTTATATACATGCATATATGTTACATAATATACACCATATATATAATGTTCAATTATATTCCAACCACTCTAAATTTCTGTCACTTTTTCATTTAAGTAAAACACAAAGTAACATCCCAAAGTACTATGCTCAACTGTATGTAACTGCAAAGTTTGCACATTCCATGCATTGGAATATACAGGTAAGTCAGATGATAGGAAAGTATGAAGTTATTAATTACAATAGCAATTCCATTGTTAACAATGCAATAAATTTCTAGATGAGAGACATTGTAGCCAATTTTATGTTTGTAGAATTGTAGTCACTTTTATGTTTAACAGCTAACAGAAAACTTAAAAAGAGATTTTTTTAGGGAAAATCATATATTTTAGAATGCTACCTTAAGATACATTCTATTCATAGACATGAGCTCCTTCAATCACAAACAAGGGCCATAGAATTTCACTCAAATGCCTGTATTAGGCCCTTAACCTACAGGTGACCTAGAGCATCAAGCCTACAGCTTCATGTTTTTTAAAGTAAGAAATAAGAAAAATAAGAAATAAGATAAAAGGACTGAAATAAAAAAATAGGACTGAAATAAGAAAATAGAATAATAACTCAGATGAGAGATCTGTTTTAGAGGGTGTACTTGAGAAAATTTTTTACTAAGCAATCATTTAGGGCAATCTACAAGAGGGTCTAGAGAAGGGGGCCTAGTATCTAAACCCTTACTAACAAATTCTTAATCTGTCTTTTGCTTTATTTTCGAAGTGTGACATGAATTAGAGAAGCTTTTCACCATCAGCTTTGGCGTTACTTTTAGGGCAAGGACCTGTGGACATGAGATAAGGTCTCTGTAACGTTCTATTTCTTCTTGCCTCCTTTGGGCTCAGTTCCTTGTGGATATAACTTTTCTCTAGTCTCTCAGCCTCCTTTGGGCTGAATTGTCCTGGGATCCTCCTTCATAGGGAGTCCCACTTATCTCAGCCCTTATGATTTGAAGAAAACTCCCGAGCTCGTTAGAATCTTGTTTCTCATGTTTATTGAAGGATCTTTACAAAACTTAACAGGTCTCTCCAGGCTGGTTACAAGATCAATCTTTGCAATTTGGCACATTTCTTTCCTCTGATGGTACAAACAAGGCCTTGTGGCTCACTTTGTGTCTGATGCACAAAATGGCCTCGAACTACGCAGTTCTTTTATCTTTATACCTATTCTTACCCAATTAACAATAGACACGTATATTATTTTTCTTAAAGACCCAATGACCCATCACCTCTGTGATGCACTGCGGCATTTTCTATCCAATCACTTACTATTACCCAAAAACCTCTAGGAGATGAACATGAAGAAGAAAGAAGAAGGAACAAGGGACAACACCTTAAATCCTCCATCTTGTCTCCTGTTCTCTAAACTACTTTTTCACCCAGTGATTTAAAAAACTTTCTAATCTACTCATTTACACTTTTTCTATCTAACTTTAGCATTTGTTCTCATGTATCACCATGAAAACATGCCCATGAATTTCATATTATATGAAATTCAGTGTTTCTTTGAATTCTAGAACTAAATATTAAAAACAAGGGCACACACACTGTATCTCAGACTCCAACAGTCTCAGCATGTGCCTAGTGAGACACAGAATTCTAATGGGTTCGGTGGTTCTGTGCACATATTTCAGTTTTCCTTAGTGGAAAAGAAAGCAGGAGAAGCAAGTTGTTGACCTCTGTCTCATCTTTAACCCATGTTAGTTTGAAGTCAGAGCTACAAGTGTTGTGTCTTACTATCTAAGCTACCAAGAGTCCTTGCACACTCCATCACCTAAAAATCCAATTTGCTTATTAACAAAGTTGGAGAAAACTATTTGCAGCACTAGGATGTACAGAAGAGAACATACACTCTGCAAGAGGATGCATGCATCTCTTTCATATAGATTATGGTTTGCCCTACAGTATTGTAGCACACAGCATTATAGCTTGGTTTCTACTGCTGGTTCCTGCACTAAATTCCAGTCAAACCTCATTTGCTATGCCAAGTGTTGCTAGTGCTTTTCAGAAAGCTAAAGGAGTTGCTTGGGCAGGTTGGCAGTATTGTCCTCATGACTGGCCATGTCCTGGCAGTCTGGGTGGGTGAGAAGGGTGTCCACCCTGCTCTCCTGGGCATTGCTACAGCCCAGCTCAGCCAAAGGCACCAAGGGTACCATGGGCTCACTAGGCAGTCACCATGCCACTCCGCTGCCTCCAGACCTGCTCCAGTGGCTAGGATTGTGCCACAGGGCTGCCAAACTTCCAGAAAAATATCCGGCAGCTCACAAACCTTCCAGCTCCAGCACCTGGATGCCCTGCTGTAACCCTGAGGAGCAGAGGCACAGGGTGCATCTGTGCGAACTGCAAGAAGACAGATCAGCCTGCTCACTTCCACACTCTGAGGGGACACATAATGTAGCTCTGTCAAGGAGATGGAGGGATAGAGCCTGTAACCCAGCTTAGTGTAAGTCCTTGAGGCAGTAGACATTAGGCAAGCACCTGAGAACAGTCACCCTGACACGTAGGCTGTGTCAAGTCATGCCTAACTTGCTTGCGTGTAAATTTGTCCTTCAGCTAGCAGAGGTGGAGGTAGAGGAGTCACTTCTTGTTACTGTAGAGAGGAGCTGTTAAAGTGTTTCCACCATGTTCGCTTGGGCATCTGGGAAATGCCAGCAGCGCCGGTGCCCAGGCAGCCATTGCAGGTGTCTGCCATTATCCCTGCAGGCAGCCAGAGGCTTGGCGCAGGTACTCTGATAAGGCCTGGTACCCTGGGGCATCGCTAATGAGCAATGAAACCATTAATTGGTGGGGTAGAAGGGTGAGTCCAGCCCTTGGCAGAACAGAGCCGTGGGTAGTGATGGGCAGTCCTGCTCCGGGCTGAGCTTGAGTGTGGCTGCCTTCCAGGGCCTGAGCTATCATTGAAATTTGGAAGTAACCCCAAAGGTGGGGCAGAGGGGCTTTGCTCCTGAAGAGGTTTATTTTTTTAGGGGATGGTTAGGAACACTATGCTGTGTTAGGAACACTATATTCTGTGTCTCTTAGCATACAGACCGGCCGGTCGCGGGAGCTGATTGTTCTACTCTGCTGTAGCTTCACTTCACGCCCAATAGTTCTGGGCGACCCTATAATAAAGAAATAAAGCTACTGTAGAGGGCCCAAAGGAGGGCAAGTAAGATGGTGTAGGGCTTAGAGAAGAATGATTTACTTAAAAAAAAAAAATTAATCGTGCTCGGGTTTTATAATTTTAATTCAGCTCACTTTCCCACTCCTGGCTGGGTGATCAGCCGGAAGGTGAGTGACTACTCCTTTAACAAAAGCTGGATCCGCATCGGATTGACGTCCCGCTCAGCCAATAGAGTTAGAAATGCTATCCCTCCGCGGCTCGGGTTGGCCCCGGCTCCCGGCGGGAACCCGCTCAAACCTGTAGCACCAAGGCTGGGACATGGAGGTTGTGGGGGGACAGGTGGAGCAGCTGCCGGTGCTCCTGGCTGTGTCCCGCTCCGCGTTGGTGCGGGACTGGGACTCTCTCACTCTGGACAGGGCTCTAGAGTGGACTCGGTATTTCCAGCACCTTTATGACCGGTTCCGTGCCCGGCCCCAGCTCTGGGAGGCCCTCGGGCGGCGGCTGCGCCGGTCTCAGCCGTACCCTCTGCTCAGCTTCCCCACACTGGGCCGCTGCACACAGCTGTTGGGGCTGGCGCTGCTGGAGAACCGCGCTTTGCCGCCCGCCGCCTGCCGCCGCCTGCTCCGCAATCTTCTGCAGCCTCCCAGCGCGGGGACCAGCCCTGACCCCGGCTTCCCGGAAGTGGTCGTCCGCCGCAAGGCCGCGGCCTGTCTGCTAGCGCTGTCCCGCCGCCCTCCCCGGCGTCCGCCCGGGCCAGAGCCGCAGCTGCAGGCGGAGGCTCAGCTGCTGCTGAGCCGACTGCAGGAGGAGGGGCAGGAGGTCGGGGAGGCTGCTGGGCAGCTGCATTGGCTGTGCAGTGTTCTGGAGCAGCTGCCCCAGCCCCGCGCCTTCGAGGTCGTGGCGGCGGCGCTGGCTCTGCTCAAGCAGGGACGTGGCACTGAGCAGGCTGGCGACAGGGATCGAGATGGGAGCAGCAGTCTAGACGGGTACCAGGCGAGTGCTGCAGGGGACGAATGCACCGCTGGACTCCTGTTTTCCTGGCTGTTGGGCAACCAGGAGCGATTTTCTGCCTTTTGCCTTTACCTCCCATATTCCCATCTTGCCTTCCTAGCTGGTCACTATTCCCAGTTAAGCAGGTCTTATTTGGACCTCTTAACCGGTTGGGGAAGCCACTTGATTTATGACCCCTTGCAGGGACGGTGGGTTAAAAGTTGCATTGAAAAAGCTGAATTGTCTTGGGAAGAATTAAGGGAGCGCTTCATCTGCCTCTGTCAGGAATCTACACTGCTTAAAGAACAAACCCAAGCTGCTTTGCAGCTCCTGAGGACACAAGATGGAGACTTCAAAGTCTGTGGCCTAAGTGTGTGGACTGATTTACTGATGGAAGTAGGCTACTAATGCATGAACACAAAAGCAGCATAAAAACTTATAAAATCAAGTAAATCTGGTTAACTATTTGATGTGAAAGGCAAGACTGCTACACTTTACTTTGTTGAAAACCAAATGTTACTGGTGATCACAATGATTCTGACTGCATCTGTTTTTGAGGTGTTTTAGGGAAGCCTGGTGTTTTCTTGTAATTGTGCTGTCATTTCTGGTGAACACAGAAATTATTTTTTCTTTTCACTACTTGATTAATTATCTAATAAAATGAAAATCCTTTCTGTCTCAAACATGGAGTAGTTTTCTGTTTTGAAAATAAATGAGTTCAGATATGGTGAGGGTAGTCATTTTTCTAAATGTTGGAGGCTGAGCAAAAGTTCAAAGGGCGGGCAGAGTTTCAAATGTGAAAAACACAAATTCAGGGTTCCTTTAGTAGGGGTTGTCTTCATTGGCTGGCTGCTCTGGTGGCCATGTTGTTGCTTCTATAGCTCTTTTGCACTACTTAACCCCAGGATCAGTGAAGAAACTGAGAGGAAGTCAACTGGAAAGCTTCATGAAAAGTTCTCAAAAGCCCTTATTAGTTGCTATATTATTTGATAATATGCAAGTATTTCTTAAGAAAATGGCAGTAAAATGTAGGATATTCTGTGTGGTTTTCTTCCCATTTCCGTAATTTATTACACCACTCATTGCTTTGTGAAGCAGAAAAGTGAATGAACAACAAACTTTTTTTATCATATGTATATATAATGTAGGTATTTTATATATAAAATATATAAATATGTAAATATAATATAGAAATAAAGTTTTATATATAAAACTTTGTTTATATGTTTATACAAAATATTATATAATTGTATGTATAAGATATGTGATATATAGTATATATAACACTTCCCCCTTTATTATTTTATCTGTTTCTGTGAGGAAAATTGAACAGGGTAGTTTCTACCTTTCCACTTTCATTAAAGTAAGTACTGTAACACAGAAGCAAACTAGTATTACCAAAAGCAAGCACTTTTAAGAGAATGGTCAAGGAAGGTGAGACAAACATATGGAACTACTGCCAAAAGAGTTGTTAATCTTTCGTGTGGATATCAGGAAAATTAATCCACAAATACCAGATGTTTATGTCCAAAAGGGAGACAGAGGAGTCCTTTTATTTTATTCAAATAAAGGGAGAGGCCATGGGACATTCCCCTGGGGTCTCTCAAATTTTTGGAAGGCGCAGCCTCCATTTTGTCCTAATTTCTGGCTGTATGCCCATTCTCTCTTTCCCCATAGGCTGAGGTACTTGAGAGGTACAGGCTTCCTGGAACACCTGATACCTGGGACATGCCCCCCCCCCCCCATCATGCATAATCCCTTCTTAATTCTTAACTCTTGTGGAATTTATGGTTTTTCCTCAGTCTCTTTCATCCATTTCAATGGAATCCATCCCATTGTTTCTGTTATCTCTCAGTGACAGTTTCATTTTATCAGCAGGCTCACAGCTTGTTTGTAAAGACAAACCTGTCATTCCATTTATGGAGGACCTGTCAGTTTCTGTAGACCATATTCTTATAATTTCAAAATGAATTGAGGCAAAAGCCTTTTAGGAGGGGTTAGAAGATTCTTCACTTATAAGCTTAAAAAAGCAAACAAGCTATTAAATGTATGAACTGTATTGAAGCTAGAATAGTAATTTGTCTTGCAGTAAGAAATAGTATATATAACTATGGCAGATATGGTATGGTCTGGTATGGTACAACTAGGGTGGGAGGAATTTTGTGGTTTTGAAATGGAACAATTAGTATAAAGATTGAATATTTTTAGTATTCAATATATTATTTTGAAATTATGCCTACTTGAGCTTCTATGGAATCACAGACTTAATAAGTTCTTATTCTTCACCTATTCTAAAACAGAAGATATGGATGCTAAATCTGAACCACAGTGCCTGTACAGATTACAGGCCGCACAGCTCCTCAGGCTTGCCTGAGAAAGTAGTCTGGGAAAAACATGAGAAGGAATTAAAACAATCCTCAGGGACACAAAACAGCCTTGCAGGTGTTGTTTTGTGTTCCTTGTTTTCCTTGCAGGAGAAAGTCAGGGGGATGGTGAGCCCCACTGACCAATGATGGTAATGTAGCAGTTTACTAACCAATAAGAGTTTCCTTTCTGTACTTTCCATGTATCTGTCTATAAAACAGGCCTGGAGCAATAAACTAGGATATTCTCTTGTTCTGACTCCCTTGAGAGTCTGTGTCGTTCTTTCCCGCCGTTCCCAATTAGAATGACAAGAAGAGATGGGGTTAGCAACTTTTATATAGTTAGAAGGACATGCTACTAACCTATAAAAAATACAACTGTTTTCTTTGTATTCCTTGCTATGTCATATCAGTGAGACAATGAAGTTATGGAGATCTGTGGATGAATGTATTCTACAAGTACAACTGTGGCAGTTGTCTCCCTCTTAAATGGAGCTGTTGCCCCTTCTGGAACTTGAAGTCGGTCTTAAAAGACACCAATGTCAGTGGACCTCCTGAGTCAGTATTTCTGTGGTACCAAAAAAAGAGAAATGTCTGAAATCTGTCAGTGTTTAAAACTGCCTAGAAGTATAAAGCATGAAGTTTGAATTTATGTTGTCTAGCCACAGTTCCCTGTGTTATATAGTTTTGGCATTTGGTGTGGAAACTCTGGACTTGAGCTTGCTCTTAACACTTTTAACAGGCATAAGATTTTTTTTGTCTGTTAGAATACTTTCTGCTATCAGAGGTTCCTAATGGATAATATACCAAAGAAACTAGCCAAAGTTATTTGCTTCTCTCCAGATATACATTAAGGGTGACTATCAAATATTGCAATAACAAATATAAGGTTTGTCAACTACCTACTGTTCCCAGGTATCTGAATCTCTGGGACCTGAATCTCTCAGGCATTCTGGGAAGCCTGTACCTCTCAAGTACCTCAGCCTATGGGGAAAGAGAGAATGGGCATACAGCCGGAAATTAGGATAAAATGGAGGCTGCGCCTTCCAAAAATTTGAGAGACCCCAGGGGAATGTCCCATGGCCTCTCCCTTTATCTGAATAAATTAAAAGGACTCCTCTGTCTCCTTTTTGGACATAAACATCTGGTATTTGTGGATTAATTTTCCTGACAGTACTATTCAGGTGAATATGCAATTCTGATTGTGACAATGCATTAGCATGATTTTTTTTTTTTTTCACACAAGGCTTCTTTCCCCCAGCCCTTTCCCAAATAGGTGAATAAGGGTCTAATGTTCTTTTCAGTGAGTGTGAAGGATGATTTTTTTTTTCTTCTCGTGTGTAAGAGAATAATTACTAGGTCACAAAGGCAGACTAATATTTTAGTTACATGGAAGTAACATTTTCAGATGTTATTTAAGTAGAGAGTTAAAGTTGTATGGCTAATTTTAGTTCTGCTGAGTCTGAAAAATAAAAGATTTAAAGCTAAATTCTATTCCTTGTGAATGGTTTGGATAAATGACCCATTGCAGAGGGCCGGCAAAGGTCCTACATCATAGCTATTCAGAATACAGCAAACAGCAATAGCATGGGTACCATTGTCTTGGTTTGGAGGACAGGTGTCTGGAAGGGAGGGCAGGAACCTCCCTTGGAATGAAAATGTGGACTCCCTCCCTCCAAATTACTGTAATTTTGAAATAAAGGGGCTCTCAGGCAGAGATTTGGGGATAGGAATAACAGTTATTTACTAGTATGTATAATGAGGCAAACAAACAATAATTTCTACAGCATTAACAACAGAACAGAACCAGGGACCCCGTGACAGCTTTCTTGGCCAAGACAGGAAGGGATGGAGGAGAGGCTTTGTTTCACAAACCCCTTGGGCAGTCGGTCCCGGTGCTCCTGCAGGGCTCTGATGAACACTTAGCTGGAACAGCAGGAGTGAGCTTAGTTCCCAGGCCAGTGGCTGAGGTGTATCAGCAGCTCCGCAGCGGTGCCTGGCACTGGCACATCCCGGCAGGATAGGGGATGCGAGGCCCACCAACGAAGAATGAAGAAGAAACAAAAACAGCATCTCCATCTGGGTGATAGTGAATTCCTGTCTTCAAGCTTCAACAACTCCCAGCAAGTGTTCTGCTCTGAAGCTGAAGAAACCAGCCAGCACCAGCTGCCCCCACCCTCCCTTTTTCCTACCCCTCTTCCACCCTGGGCCCAGCCAAACTCTGAGTTTCTCAAGCACCCTCAAAGTACCAGCAGTCAGATTTCCCTGCCGCTTATGGGTAAAAATTTTATTGGTGAGCCAGAACAAAAGGAAGGACACCTAACCCCCAACAACCAAGTACTTGAGAAGCTTGTTTATTTGTTGGGCAGAATTACAGAAAAATAAATAAAATGCAAGTGGAAGGGGTGAGGAAAAAAGATGGAAGGCTGCTCACTTTTGAAGTCCCACTGAGAAAGGGTAGCTTTCCCCTTCATCAGAACTGAATGGTTTTGCTACTGCTGGAGACAGCATTAAGTTGGTAATTTTGTGGTGAAAAAAAGATCAGAAGAGTTTTGATTTGATGTTGGCTGCTTTTCTAGAGCACTCATCCTCTGTGTCCACAGATGCCCATTGATCAGTGGTTTAACAGGCAAGAGTATTAAGGTAGTGAATGAGAAATTTAGTTGTGCAGGGTAGGAAACTGTTTATTTAAATAGGGGCTTGTCGTACCTCTAGAGGTAAGACCAAAGGAACAGTGTGCTCTGGAAAACTTAGCTTTTTATCAGGTAATAATTAATATAAATCCTTCTCATAGGCAGTTTGCTTTCAGTCTTGTATCTGTCTCATGAGGAATTAAATGCTATTTTTACCAAACACATCCTTCTTTATTCATCAGTTATGTGTCTTACTGAATTTCATATTAAGAAATTCTAGACAACCTGGAAAAAATGGCGTGTTTGTTCTTCCCTATGTATTTCTTTTTAAAAAGCCTCAGGATAAAGAAATGACTGTAGCAATGAACTAGACCAGAGATAAACACATAGATAAGGTGAATTCTCTTTGATCATTTTTCAAAGGTAGCCTGCAAAGATGTTAAGCTGGTAAAAGTAGCTACTGTTTCAATATTGAAGTCATTCATGTGCCCGCACTACTTTAATTCTTGTATGTCAGTACCTTAGAGTTACTTATACTATTTTAAATATTGAATTACATGCCAATAGTTTCCCATTGTGTCAGTTCTTTCTCAACTAGATATTTGTGTCCCTAAATCTTTAGAGTGGTTGGCATTTTATTTACAGTTAGTATTTGGATTCATCTCAGACACTAGAGGGTGGCAGCAGAGCCTCTCTGCACAGATATGCTTGGACTTCTGATCCAAGGGGAGAATCCAAGTTCAAGGGGTCATTTCTGGAAGCAGAAGAGATGCAGGGGGAGTTGTGGGGGCCGAAGAATCAGCCAGCAAACGAATTGTGGCCCTCCCTTGGAGAGCCAATCTTTGAACAAGATACTTTTGCTCATAGTGAGAAAGTATCCCACCCAGAGGCCTTTGCAGTCTGTATGTTGATTTGTTGTATCTCATTGGTTTTCTCGCTGTCGCTCTACCAAGTTACTTGTATCCTATTTGTTACTGGTTTCTTCCCACCCCTCTCTTTCCCTATATAAAGCCTGTTTGGAGAGCTTTTGTGCTGGGTTGCTTCACAGAGGGCCCTGTCCTAATAAAGGCTGATTTCTTTGTGGAATTGCTAGCCAGAGCTCTAGTCCTTTCTTCCTTGCATTGCCTGGAAGAAGCTGCTGCCAAGCCAGACACTGCTCACTGGGCCAAGAGAGGGACATGCCTGTGCCTCTGAGAGCCATCCTTCTCAGGATGCTTCTTCAGGAAGGTTGCGGCACTCCTACCATCTTGACCGCCACAGCAGGGAATAAGCACCCATCGTTGTGTTAGCCAGTCAGAAGTTTCCAGTTGAAAAATCCTTTTGAAAGTTTATTTTGTCCTTGCAATTCTAATTTCACTAGCTCTTTAATGTAATCTGGGATCAGGTAATAATATACACCATATCCTCTAACTGTCTCTATCCACAGGCCCATTTTATTAACAATATTAGGTATGCAGCTCTTAAATTCCTTTTCTATTACATGATAAATTCCATAGTATTATGTGATCAATTTACTGTAACACTGAACTAGTGTATTTTACCAGAAATCATACCAGTATGCACTGAACAGAAAATGTAGCAATCAAATTATGATTCTTGTCTTGAACTGCACCTTCCTATTATATTTCTTCCTCTAGGAAGAATGTTCAGGATGATTGATCAGACATGTGCTATTCATAGCCTGTAGCTCACAAACACACTAATCCCTATTTAGCATTTGATAAAGGGCTATTTGGATTTTTGGCAATTGTCTTGAATGTTAAATCCCACCACAAAGATTGTTTGAATGTTTTCCTAAGGATAATTTTCAGTAATAAAATATGTACCGCTTTTACCTACATATTTGTATCATAGTTCCTCTTTTGGTGTGTAGGACTCAGAACAGGAAATCATAATTGTGGTCTTGAGTTCTTGTGCATAGTTGTTTGCTCAAAATGAAGTTAGCAATGGAAGAAAATGATTATGTGCTTTCTATCATAAAAGTAATTTCACTTTCACCCATAAAAGTAAGTCAACAATGCGAGACTGTTTGCTATATGATTCAATTATCAGCTAAATACCTAGATAAATACTTGGTTTTAATGCTGAATAACTTGGAAAAAAATTGTATCTGTTTTGCTCTTATAGGAGGAGATAATGAATCCTCTTTAAAGACCAATAGGTTGAAATGTAAATGCAGCCTTTCTTTCCAATACTTATAGGCAGTGAAGTCATTAACGTTTTCTTATTAATGTAAATGAGCTAGGTAAGAACAATTGATTTCTTCTAGGAATTAATTGGACATGATCAGTCCCTAAAACAAGTGTGACAACAAGGTCATTCATCAGCTGCTTAACGTTGCAATAGCCTAAGCTTGCCCTTTCAGATAGGAAAAGATGCCAATCCCTGGAGAAAAGGCTTTTAAATCATTATTCTATTGACAAAAAATTGTGTACTGTTGTCTCTCACAGACTCATCATTCTTAATGTTGAGGTGAAAGTCGCTGACTTCAGGTATTTTATAATTTGCCTTGTTCAAGCTTTGCTTTTAGGGTAAAAATGCAAAGTATATATAGGAGACTAAGGGTCTTCTCAGCTATGCAGGGATCTTCAGGCATTGGAAGTGTTATGCAAACAAATGTCATAATTTAATTAATGTCTAGATCTTCTACACGCTTTTGAGATGATGGCATTTCTTAATTATACCAATGAAATAATCTGACCCATCACTTATTTGCTTTAAGTGAGTTTGAGCACTGAATTCACCTCCAATTTGCCAGTGTTTTGCTTTTTTTGTTAAGAGGTTTGCTTTCTCCCTAATGGAACAAAAACACCTTCCCTTTTATTCTTCATAAATGTGTACAAAATCCTGTTAAACTTCAAAGATAATATGCATCAAGGGAACACTAGGATGACCACCAATGCAGAAAATAATTTCTAGAATGTAAAACTAGAATTTCTTAGTACTGCTGAAGTAGTCAAGGACTTTCCCCTATTTTTAAATGAGTCAAAATTCATTAAGGAGACAACCTCCTCCACCTGCAAACAGTACCTCAAATCATCATTTAACCCAAAAAAGCACAAATAAGTTCCAGTAGCAGGAAATGAAAGCTTGAAACAGTTAAAAGCAAGATTCTTTTTTCTATAATAATAAGATTGTTAAGTAAATGGAATAATTTATCAATATCTTTTAGTGGTTTTCATTGCTTAATTGCAATCCTTTGCAATTCACACGCAAACACACTCTGTGTGTTCCTAAAATGTGCTTTTTTATTTGAAGCAAAAGATTTTTGGCTAGTAGGGCCAAGCATATGGCTTGGTGGGGAAAAAACGGGGAAGAAAAAAGAAAGGACTGTGGGTGCACTTCCCCACCATGAAATATGACATGCTGTTTCACACCTAATGAAGCTGATCTGTGAGCAGTGAGCATAGTGTAGAAAACAAGAGAGTAGTGTGGAGCATGTGGCTCACAATTACAAAACTGCAGTTGTAACATTGTGATGTGGTGATTGTTCAAGATTATTGGAGTCAATCCAATAAATGTGAGAAAGGTTTTATCTGCATCAAACTTAATACTGCTTCCTTTTGAAAGTAATTGATTTGAGGCACTGGCTGCAATTGATCTAGGTTGAGCATGAATTTTGGTGTGAAGTGTAACAGACAATATCCCCTCCAAAGCAAGAAGAAACACTGGACTTAGTTTTTGAAGACCATACAAATGTGTAGGACCATGCATTCCTATGAAAGAAATTTATTATGTGGAAAAAAAAAAAAATTAAGTGACTAAGGAATTATTCCTATGGTGTTAATTCTAGTAACATAAAATTCTCATTTCACACCATGCATCTATGTTAAGCCCTCTAAGATTTTATCTTTGTCCTATGGCTTTCTACATATGATAATTTTTATTCCTTTTCAATCTGAGAAGGGGAAAAATTACTTAAATAATTCTTCTCTGTGTTCGGTGATGTCAAAAATGTGTCGCTGACACTGCCAGTTCAAGACTGTTGGAAACATGAAATAAATTGCAAAGGACTAAAAGGAGCAATTTAAGAAGGTGCATTATCCAAACATATGCACATGCACACTCCACTAATCACTGGAATCTGGTTGAATCTGGAATTACTACAGTAACTTTCATGTAGTGGTTAGCATGCACTTGCCACTAATTACAATAGGAAAATACTGGACCCTGTACATGGCACTGACTAATTGCTCCCAGTGGTATCTAAGATATTTCACTGTTGTCATTATAGCCTATAGCAAAGTCAGGATATTTGAAAAGGTATGGTGTCTGCAATGTATTAAAGATATTCTATCCCTATTTATAGTCCAATTCCATTAATAGAAAATTCCAACAGAGAATGTTCACTATAGAAGTTTTGGCATATGGAACTTTTAAAGGCAGGTATGTTTATTTTATGGGCATTTAGAAAAAGCAATTAAAGCCACCTTGCTCATTAACCTTTCAGTTCCTTGTAGGGCACTTTAAGCACAAGAAAGTGATTGCATTTTGATTTGTAATGCTTCAGTGAACTGGCCCTCTTCTCTGGGTATATATGCATTGTAGTAGAGCACGAGTTCTAAACAGTTGCATGTGGGTTTTTTTCACCACGATTTAAGTGGTATGCTGATCAAAATTCTTTGAGCTCATGGATTGCAAGGGCCTTTTACGATGAACTTTGTTCAGTTCTTTTTACATTTACTTTGCAAAGCTATATCACATGCCATAACTGCATTATCATGGTTATTGTTATTTAAGAAAACTCAACAAATTATAAGCAATATCAAATCAAGACAATGATTTATAGAAATATAGCTTGATTTTGCACTATAAACCAGAAGAAATGTCTGTGTATTATTTCTCCATCACTGTGTATGATGTCCATAAGTCAACAAATTCTTACTCCTTTTAGAAGATATTGGAGGTTAGGAAAAATGCCAAGTTATATCCTATGTAGTTGGCCTAAGAAATGGATTAGCTGAATCAGAAATTTTATTTTAAAACAGTGTATGTGTTAGCAAAAAGGACATATTAAAAAGTTTTTGGGTTCTCAGAAGATAATGGGAATTAATGTCTGTTGGCAGAGATGATACTCTTATGTTAATCTTTTCATTTTCTTCCAACAACAATTAAAAATAATAGATAAAAAGAAACGTAAAAGGTAAAAGATTTTTTCCCCTGTCTTCTGATTACAGAAAAATAACCTTTGTGTGGGATGTATTTTTCCTTCAACCTTCAAAAGGGCATATCCAAATAAACCTAAAATGCAGAGCTTTTTAAAATGCAAAGGTTTTTCATCAACTTGGCAGCTGTGACATACAGTCATAACACACCTGATGTATCCTTATCTCTACTAAACTTTAGACACAGTGGCATTTTGCTCTATATGTTGAAATTCGTGACTTCAGTGTTTAAAGAACATTGCACATGTATGTGAGGTAAAATGTTCAGCGACTGATCAAGGTCTGGAAGGGATATTTTCCACCAGTATTAGAAGAGACCTTAGGTTTTAATTTCTCTTTGTATTTAGCTTCATATTTTGTAGTGTGAATTGTCGCTGCAAAGGTTGGAAATGTTGATTCTTTTAGTCTTCCCTTCTGAGCCTGTCACATGCATACAGCATGACTAAAATGGTTTGGTCCAACTAAAGCAACTGGTTTACAGAAGAGAAATTATGATATGTAATGGTAAAAATAAGAATTTCGTGTTATGTAAATTCCCATGCTATTTGTATTATTTTTACAAAATAACAGTCTATAGCCCTGCCTGTACTTCTGGACATACTGATTTTTTTAAAGCAGCATTTTTACTGCCACAACATGGTTTTGGGTTGTAAAATTCTTGATTTAAATGTAACACACTCTCAATTAAGAGTTATTATTGAAAAATCATATCTTTTAACTGAGTTCTAAAGAAAGTAAATAATGTTGGTGTCAGTCTGCTGAGTGAAACACAGAGAAATCAAATTGTGCAGAGTGAGATAGGGAGTTTGTGGCAATTGTCCACTTGATTCAGGTATTTATACTCCTGGGTCTGATTGTAAATCTGTCCTTATTTAAATAGGAGACTAAGATGTTTGGAATGTTTCACAGGGGTTCAAAAGCAATTCTTAAGAGAAAACAAATAGACATTTGATGTTACCAACAAAAGTTTTCATCATATGCACTGTTGTAGACTTCATTTTGGTGACTTATTCCTTTGGTATGCCTGTGGTAAAAGGTAATTAACTTCATATGAAAAAAAATGGAAAATGGTAGCTTTTGCACCACAGTGAAATGCTGAAATCTGAATGAATGATGAAGCTCTTAGAATTAGTTGCGACATTACTGTAGTGAACTGAGGGAGTGACCTGCCCTGAAGGAACAGGGCAAAGCAATAATGTTCATGTCCCATCTGTCAGGAAGGTGTAGGAGACATTTGTTGCATAACGACTGTCCCATTCACTGAAATATTATGGGGATTAGAAAATACCTTGAATAATTTATATACAACATCTCTGTTTTGAAACCATACATTACACTTCCCACAAACAGATTAAGCTGACATTCTGAACCATATGCATGGTAACATAATACTCATAATATATGAGTAACATAATACTTTCAAATTATATCTGCTGTGAGCCAATAAAATTAGTATGGGATACTACTCAACATGCTGGTTGGGCATATATAGAATTTGAGTCTATTTCTGCTGCTCAAATATGAATTTCTATGGTTCAATAACTGAGTTTTCAGCTAATCTAGAATTCCCACAGTGCTATAAGTTACACTCACTTAGAATTGAACTTCTTGAAATAAAAAATGTGATAATTTTAGATACACCATCTGAGATGGCATTTTTCTGTTACATCAGTTTTTATTTCTGTATGGATATTTTTCAAAATACCTTCACTGGTTGACTTCCAAACCAGTTACTGAACAGTTTCATTCCATTAGGGCTTTGTTTCTTTGGGTTTTGGGGGAAAGAGGGTGCTTCCTCTTTTGAGAATATCCCACTTATACAAAACTGTTGGCACTATTTGACTTCCGAGAACAATAGATCTGTTCAAGACAATGACAGGACAATAGGATTGTTTCTGTTATATTGGGATTGTTGGTTTCTGAGCCAAGAGAGATATAGCCAAGGCACAGTAGTGAGAAAGCCAGCTTCTTCATCAATCTGGGAACTGACACTAGGTTCTGTGTTAGCTCAGTTAGCTTCTGTGTCAGCGAAGTGTGATGGCAGTGCAGGGAATTGCTTTATATGACAGAAAATAAAGCTCTATCTGGAGAGGGGATTTTCAGAGCATCATGCCAGTGTATTTCAGTGATCCAGAGCCCTGAATTAGCCATTAAAGGGGATTCCTGATAACATTTCTGCTATTGCTGATACGTATACTTGCCAGAAAAGGCCCAAGAGACTATCATATAATTTTCTACAATGAAGAGAAGCCTGGGAAAAGTTAGATGGAGGGATGTGATCAATGACTGGGTTTTATTGATGATTATGGCATATGAGCATTCATGGAGCCAGACTGATGGCAGATTTCTTCTTTGGCAGCATTAAAGCAGCATTAAGTTTCTGGCATTTGGCAGCATTAAGTTTCCAAGAACTATAAATCTGTTCAAGACAATGACAGGACAATAGGATTGTTTCTGTTATACTGGGATTGTTGGTTTCTGAGCCAAGAGAAATAGAGCCAAGGCACAGTGGTGAGAAAGCCAGCAATGCACAGCTTCTTCATCAATCTGGGAACTGGCACAAGGTTCTGTGTTAGCTCAGTGGTAGCTTTGGTATATTTTCTGTGCAGCCTGCTGTGTGTTTAGGAGGAGCAGCTCAGCTTCTCTTCTGCCACAGAGGATAGTGCTTTCTGTTGGCTCTGCTTCCAGCCCAGTAAAGCTGAGTTTCCACAGACCTACCAGTTTTGTTGCTGCTGAAGGAGGTAGCCTGGCCTGCCTGCCCACTCTTAGGTGGAGCCCAAGTGTTTGTGTGGATATCTTTTCACTGGGGTGGGATGCCCTGCTATCCCAGCTGTCCCAGCACATCTTATCTCGAGTATGTGTGCTAGGGCAAAGGATGTAGGAACATATGGCTGGGGTAGGAGATATGTGCATCATTTTCTTGTGGCAATGTGAGTGGTTTATGCTTTGCTTAAGTACAGCATTTAGTGTGTATTTTCTTTATTTCTAACCAACAGTTTAGAAAAGGGATATACATTATGATTAAATGAAAAGCATTGGAAAGGAAGGGAGTTTCTTCTTTCACATTACTCCTTTGCAAAGATGCAGAAGATAGTCTGTCTTAGAGAATTATTGATGCAGACATTTAAGATGGGTAACATCTGAACAGTAAGTTTTATTCAGTTTTCAATCAGCTTAGATTTATTCTAAAAAGTGTGTTAATTGTATTTAGGTCGGTTATTTCCCTTTTTTAAAATTCTGTTTCACAATTTGGAAACAAAGTTATTTATTTTGCATTAAGAAAAAATACTTTATAGTGTACAAGTTGACTAGAGAAGGATATAAATCTAATGAATTAAAGAGGAGACTTAGCTTCATTCCATTTCACACCTTTGGAGGACTGGAACTGCGTGGGACACAAAGCAGTGATCTAATATCTGTTCAAGACCTTCAGGATTGACACATTTTAAAATTTGCTTTCTGACCATGAGTGTGTTATAACAACTTAAAGAGGTGTAACCTCATGAAAGTGAGTTCTTCCTACCTTTATTACTGTTTTAAACTTGTAGCAGAATTTAATACCACTAGATGACTTCGCTAATAAACTGGTTTAATTAAGCTTTCTCTCACACCTATACAAACACACCCCACGCAGAGCTCTTAGGTAAACAGAATCTGAAACATTTCCACGCTGTAAAATCAGTAGGTGGTTAGTGTCAGCAATAGCATGTTTTGTTTATATTTTCCTGCAATAACTATCAATCTAGAAAAAAACCCCAGAACCTTAAATTCTTCACAAATGAAATTGGAACAAGGCTCACATTGTATATAACCATATGTCGTGGTTTAAAACCAATAATTAAGAAAATTACTTATTTCTTGCTGTGAGATATGGATAAGAGATAAGGGCAAAACAGGCATAAAACTTAAAAGGAATAAAGAAAGTTTATTGACAAACAACAAGAATAAGAACACCAGAATAAACTTCTAGAAAAACTTTTTCATCCCTTATCTATTTACTATTCTCTCGTTCAACACATCTAGATGTGTATAAGAGACAGGGTTAAAACAGTCCCAATTCTTGCTACAGTCTTTTCACCTGTCTTTGTAGGGAAACAGAAGTTTCTTCCTGTTAATTTATGGAGTTTCTCACACGAAAACTATTTTTGTTATAGTTTTCCATTGCCTTGATATCAGCTGCCCAGAGCTGCTGTTATCAGAGCCCACCCCTCCCATTTTCACATCACTCTGAGATGTGTATGGGTCATGATTCGAGGGATAGCATTTTTAAGGATGAGTATTTAAAGGTAAAAAAAGTCTTCTTCATCTGCTTCTGTGAGCTTCACTAGACAACAGTTTTCTCATTGCCTCTCAAGGCTTCAAATTTCCCAGCACTTCACTATACCATAATTACTCAAGTTTACACTTTGAATACTTTATTCCTCCCTGCATACTTATCATGAATTAAAGGAGTTTTTTCTAGGACTTCATTGTCCATCTCCATAGTTTAACAGAAAGACATTTCAGCTAAATTAAAGCATCTTCTTAATTCTCTACCTTTCTTGAAGTTTCTTTTCTTTCTTGTCACTGGTAGTTTATAAAGTCTCTTTTCATGTTGATCATTCTCCTTTTCTTTCTCTGGATAAAAAAGTTAATCCGCAAGTCTCATCTGGGTAATGAAAGAGTTAAAATCTTGCCCAGGCTGTTGTAGGTAGTTCTGTGGCCTCGGCTGGTGCAGGAACTGGAGCCGTCTGTGATGGAGAGTTCCTCATGGCTGCTCTGGAGAGTGTGGTCACTGTCTCTGCTTGCTGCAGGCCCAGAGCCCCTCTCTTTCTTCACTCGGCAGTTTCTGGTGAATTCCATCACGGCAAAACCTGCAGCCAAGCCAGGAACCGGCCCGGCCCAGACAGGGCTCGGGACAAGTCCCCCGCAGGCCCCATCTCCCAGCCGGGAGATGCAGCAGGCCCAGCCCGGCCCCCGCCCGGCCATGCGGCCGGGCAGGGAGCGAGAGGCCGGAGCTCTGCTACCTTTCACCGCCAGGAAACAAAGAGAGCTCAGAGAGCTCTGGTTTTACACTTTAAGGTAGGGTTCACAAGTTGATCCCACTTTTCAATGGCCTAAACTGCTGTCAATTCTCAGCAATGGCCCATAATTGGTCAGGAGAAAAGACTCTAGGCAGTTCCCAGTAACTTCAACTTTCTTAAAGGTAAAGTAACTCCATGACACCATACTGCACAGTCTTTGCCATCCTGTTGTGCTGTTTTGGGTTTAGGTAGAGTTAATTTTCTTCACAGTGGCTGGTATGAGATGCATTTTGGATTAGTGATGAATACAGGATTGACAATGTAGAGATACTTTTGTTATTGCTGAGTGCGGCTTGCACTGAGCCAAGGCCTTCTCTGCTTGCCATATGGCCACAGCGGTAAGGAAGTCAGGAGTGCCTGGGAAAGTGGGAGGAGATACGGCCATGACAGGTGACACAAACTGACCAAAGGGATATTCCACACCATATGGCATCAGGCTCAGGATATGAAAAGGGGGAAGAAGGAGGAAGGAGGGGAATATTTGGGGTGATGGCATTTATCTTCCCGAGTATCTATTGCTCATGATGGGGCCCTGCTGTCCTGGAAATGACTGAACACCTGCCTGCTCATGGGAAGTAGTGAATGAATTCCTTGTTTTACTTAGCTTGTGTGCATGGCTTTTGCTTTCCCTAATAAACTGTCTTTATCTCAACCCATGCGTTTTCTAGTTTTTACCCTCTGATTCTCCTTCTGATCTCATTCATGAGGCAGTGAGCAAGAGGCTGTGTGGTGCTTGGCTGAGGTTAAACCATAACACCTCTTGTAAGTTTTCTTAGAGAAAAGAATTGTTGGTGATAGAGATCTAAGGAGAATAAAGCTATAGAAATATAGTGCCATTTCACTAATGTACTTGAAAATCCTCATGGAAACTTAGTGGTCTTTTCACTGATTTCTTAAGTGTTCCTTCATGAGTGGCCTCAGGTCTTTCATTCTGTTTGACTTCTGCCTGCTTGTGTGCTGCCCTGACTGCTTTGTAAGTCAGCAAGCAGGCTTATCAGTTGTGCTCTAGATCTTTATTAATAGGAAATACATAATGTTATCTGTTCTGAAATTTCCATTTGTAAAATAACTGATGCTTCAAAGAAAAGAAATATCAAGTATGAACCCTGTTTCTTCTGCTGTTACTGGCATAGACATATGGAAAGGAATTAATAGTTCAGAGTCTGCCACCCAACCCTGTGCCCAATAACAGCAAGCAACTGCTTTCATTACATTTCCTGTATTTTGTTACTGTGTGTCAGGAAACAGTAATATGTAGACCTAAATGAGAAGTGGAATCCTGACACTGTTGAGTCACAGTAATCTATCTATTGACTGCCCTGACCTGCAGAACAGAATAAAAGTGTGCAGTTTAAGGTAATGTCCAAAGACTTTGAGGTAGAAGAACTGCAGCAGATCCTTGAGCCTGAACTTCTGGCCCATTAGTCAGAACCCCAAGGCACACGAGTATGGTTGATGTACAAGCAGAAAAATGAGACTTGTACCATAGTTATTTTAGGCCACTAAGTCAACATACCTACAGTTAAGGAATAAAAATTTACTAGGCAATTCATATTGCTTTTACCAGCTACCATAGAAATCATTATGGCATTTAATTATCATTTAATTATGGCAAATGATTATCATTATTTTAAAAATAAATGAAAATTGAGGTCTGTTAAATATTGTTTATTTTATGTCCTTGGGGGTCTTAACCAAGAACAGTAATTTTGCTGGGTTTTTTTCTCCCTTTTCTACAAGACCTATGATGAATTTGAATATTCAATATTCTTTAACTAAAATATTTCTTTTTCTGGTTGTTTTAACATGATACACAAGTTGATTAACTTTTCCTGAGTATATTTTGGAAGATTGATAGTTAGGTTTTTCTAAGTTTAGCTTTTATAAGGATCTTACTTGAAATTACTTTTGTGACGAGGTCTTGTTTCTAAGGTATCACGCTACTTGGTTCATAATAATGAATCAAAAACCAAAGACTTTGTGCTGGGTTGCAACTCCTTTTAATGTAACAAGAGGGTGAAGCAGAAAAAACATTCTGTTTCCAAACAGAATCTGTAAGAAGGGAAAAGCTGGATAATAGTGTGGTGCTCTGTAGAAGAGATCTAGTAGCAGTGGGGAGAGCTGCTCTTACTGTTTCAAAACTTACTGCTTTACTGGAATACCCACATGAATACAGGAGCTCTTTACAAATTTCTCCCCATGTTGATATGTGAAAATATTGTTTTTCTTGAAAATGTATATGTGAAAAATTTGCATGTTTCTTTTTCAAGTAGTAATGCAAACATCTTACAGTTCTTTGTTCTCATGAAGACACATCCCCTAATTTAGAGAGCTTAGTTACTTTAAAAAGAAACTCCTTTCCCTGGCTGTGGAAAACAAAGAGGTATTCAGCAGTGGTTAAGAGGCAGAAGGGCCAAGGCATTTGGAATGCTGTATGTAACATGAGAATCCCTCAAGCAGAATGGAGGGACCATGCAGTCAGTGCTGCATATTCCTACCTGCCTACAGGGATATAGTTATGCAATATTAAATGCTCTTTTTATTAAATTCATAATATTTTCCTTATTAATTCTATAACCTTTCAAAGAATATTTTTGCACATATTAATATTAAGATAGTGAAGTATATGTAATTTTGTTATTAAATTTTTATTAAGCATTCAATACTTGAAAAATATTTTTCAAATCCAAAGCTGAAGAGTATTTAGCTATTAGATGTGCATATATAATGAATGTCATGAAATTGCATTTTGAAAACATGTCAACAAAAAGTCAAGAGTAAATAGTTTGTGTACAATCTGAAACTCATTAAGATTTTTGTAGCTGCTGTCACAAGTAACATCTGTGCTGGAATGCTGCTTAGTTTGGATGTTGGGAAGGTGAGTGCTGGTTTGCAGTGGAAGTGGAGAGAGCAGCAGCCTGTGCTGATCATCCTCAGTGCTGTAGTCTGAGTGGTGTTTTGAGGAAGCTGTTTTGCTTTCCTGAAAGAGTATGTCTTTGCTGAGTTTTTGATGAGGCCAGCCTGCCTGCTGGTGATCTGCAGAAGTGGTCTCTGTACTTTTTTATAATTTTATGGTATTCTTTGAGCCAATTCCTGAGCAAAGTGAGAACCAGAGTGGCTAATTCCTCTTACTCACACCAGAAGAATGCTATTCATTTTTATGCCATCTCTGTTTGCTTTCCATGTTCCAGATCATCTCTAAATGTACATTTTGTTGGGTTTTCTTGCCCCCTCTAATTCAACATAGTTTTGTTAGATGCTGGATCATTATGGACTCTCTTCCAGTAGATTATGTCTATTGGGCATGAGTGGGACTTCTGGTTAGTATTCACAAAACATTGTTTATTTTGAGTCTATAATAAAAATTTTCTCCCCTCAATTCTGATTGCAACTTTTGGCTTCCTCCTGGTATTACTAGATTGAAAGGGTTTGGTTTTTTTTTAATTTCTGAATTATTTCCTTTGTATCTGGGTGCCCTAATGTAATGAGCGTTTAGGGTACTTCTGAAGTGTTTTCTCTGTTTGCTCTATGGGCAGCCTTGATGAGACGGTTCTGGCATTTTGCTTCTGTTTTAAACATGTTTGAGATCAGAATTCTGGAGGGCTTCAGAAAGGTCTGTCCTGCTGGGACACAAACCAGTGTGAGATGACTGGAGGATGTCCAGGCTAATATGGAATAGAGAAGTGTCCATGAAAATGTTATAAACAAGGACCTAATAATCATTGAAATTTTATGTTTTCAATATTGATAGAAAAATGCACATTGTCACAAAGAGCTCTGCTGTGCAGATGTAGCTTACTTTGGTGCAGATAAATTAGGCTTAGCAGGAACTTAAGTCTGCTCTACAAATGCAGTATGGACAAATCATATATTACAGATGCAGGAAGAGGTTTTCACCTGTTAGAAAAAAACAACCCCAGATGCAACAAACATAGGTAGGCTACAGGTATATTAGTTAATTATCTGGCCCATTGTAGGCTTCAAGTAGTATCCTTTTTTTCTACTGAATAGTAAAAAATCATGGTTTTAATTTTGTCTGAGCTGGTTTCAGTGAGTGGTGGACTAATACTGTAGCATTCACTACTTACTGAATTAAGGAAGACAACTGAAGTTCATTGCACAATGTCTGTCCACACTGCAGTGGGGGAGAAATCATTGCTCTTTCTACATGCCTTTTGTTTACAGTTAATTCTGCTTATAAGAACAAATCTCATTTAAAATACAGTATTGAAATATATTACATTAAGATCTTCTGCTGACCCTACTGACTGGGACAGATTGAAAGAACTTTTTTTGCAGAGTATTTCTTACAGTATGAACACTCCAACAGAGATTAAAGGGTAGCAGTCTAAGACAACATGTAAATTTTTAGTTTAGTTATTTCAGTATAATTAAATGTTACAATCTCTTTTCACATACTTTTATTCTCCCTTAAATTTATTCTTCTTTTTTTCTAATTCATGTCATTTATTTAAAAATGTGTTAAATAATGTCAAGCTACTTTTATTTTGTAGTCAAAACTAACCTAGGATAGTTACACTGGTATGACCTTAAAAGTTTAGCTGTACTTCTATAAGAGTACCACTCTAAGCACCTCCTCTGTGGACAAGCAGTTAGACACATTACTTCTGGAAGTAATATTTCTCTGCCAGCTATTCTGTTCTAATAGAATTTAACAGGACCAAAATATGTGATTAAAAGTAGACTGGTAATTTAAAACTGTTTGGACTGCCACATATAGACAAACAATATGGTTCAGTGGTGCTAACCTGCCTTTAATAGGATGTTTGAATTGTTTTATGGTAACCTGATAGAGCTAACATAATCATAAAAGTTAATTTTTAATATATCAAGCCATACAAATAGGTTGCTGTGACATAATATCTGAAGATGCTTTAGTGTAGTTCTTGTTTAATGCCAGTTTGCAGAGTTACAAACATAGGACACTTTCAAATATAGTCCAGCCTATTTGATTTTACTTTGTATAGACATTGCCTCAAAATCTGTCTCCTATCATCCCTTCTGAAATATTTGGTGAGACAGACTCTGGGCTAGGACCAGCAGATCTGGTGTAGAGGCAGCATGGGAGTTCTACAGCTGACAGGCACTGAGATTTTAAGTGAACATCAGAAAAGTGACAACTCTGTCCTGTGAAGAGTAATTTTAGTAAATAGAAGAGAGCTCAATATCCTTTGAAAACAAAGTAAAATTGATGGATAAGCCCTAGATATTCTGAGGGAAGAGTAAGGCTGGACAAGTCACCTCTGCTACTTGTACCATAATAACATGAATGAAGACAAAAAGAAAAAGGTAGGCCAAAAGTATCTGTATATATATCCTACCAGGAATTTTACTCTATAGAAAATCCACAGCAGTTTTCATCAGAAAAATAAGCTTTTTTTTAATTTACCAGACCAGCCAGACACTATTAGCCCATCTGGAAAGTCATTTTATATATTGATAGCTGATAATTGCAGGCACCCATAACAAGAAAATGTGGTCCCTGTGTCTTGGTTACCACTCTGCAGATAAATTCATAGTCCAAACCTGTTCAATAACAAGAAATGCATTTTTAGCACTGCGATATGTTACTATCTATATGTGTTTTGGTTGTTTTGGTTTTTCTTTTACTTATCAGTTCTGTTGATAAATTATGATTGGTCTTACAATTGATGAACATGCGTGGGAAAAGCTTTTGAGATTAACTGATGAATTTTGGGTGCCTCAGGTTTTGAAATGTGCTGATTTTATGTCAGTGTTAGTCAGAGATTATTTTTTTTTGAGGTTCTGGAATTTATGTGCTGCATAGTAGACCTTTCCTTCTTTCACAAAAAAATTCCAAATTGAAAATCTGTGTACTATTTATTCTGTAGTAGTTTGGCACTTGGAAGTGAAAAATGAATAGACTTGCTGAGCTAAATCACTGGGTAAGTGTGTGGGAGGACAGTTACCAGAGCATATCATATTGTGGCACAGTCCCTGTTAAACCTGATTATCTTGCATTTCTACCTGCTGTGGATTTCTCCATTTCCAGGAAATCATTGTTTATCTTTCTAGCTCAGGCTTTTGGGTCATTTTTAAAAGAGTGGAAGAAAAAGCTTATGGCAATTTATGTCAGAAATTACGTATCATACAAGTAGGCTATTAGAAATAAGTATTAAGATGTACTGTGGTTAGTATTCCATGTAAATCAGGGCCTTTTTTAGTAACTTCTCATATGAAATTATCTGCCGGAGTACCAGAGATTCAGTATGTATCTGTCTGGCATAAATGTGTCCCATTCACAATTCAATTCCAAGCAATATTTTTATGTTAGAAACCAGCAAGGTGGTGCATGGCAGGAAGTTCTTTGTGTAGACTATTGTAATGTTTGTTTTACTACTCTGCTAAAGTCTGGTGACCAAACTCAAGCCTAATATGAGTCAATGAAGTTAAAAAAAAAAAAAGGAAAATTTCATTCTTGTTTGAATTAAATAAAAATGGTTTGTTTGAATAAAATAATAAACAAAAATTAATTTAAAAAACAATTGTCTCTAATGTTTTTAAGCTTCTAGGTATCACTGTACAGCAGTTTTTAGTTTTGAGGCTTTTCGAAAGAGATGAAGAATCTCTTTTATCTTCTAGATGTTGAACATTGAAATTGTTCCTTTTGCCACTGGGCTAGTACACAGTCACTGAGGGATATTTGCCTGGCATATCTCTGCTTAGGCTGCAGCTTTACAAATAACTGTTCACAACTTCTCCAGTCTTGGCTGCATTATAAATAGTTTAAGGTTCCCAGCTGCACTGTGTTTTAACAAACATCTTAAAATTATGAGATTACTGACATGCAGCTGGGTGAATGCAGTTACAAACGGTTTGTACTCAAGGAAGATTTCTGAATAGCATTGGAATTCTTTATATGTTGAAATGATCTAATGCTAGGAAAGTAGGACCTGCAGGTATTTTTTCTTTCCTCACCATTGCCACCATATTTTTCCTTTCACAGCTGGTGATCTGACAGCTGTGAGACTACCTTGTGTCAACATCTACTCTGAGTTGTAAGGAGCAACCATCTAAAATGCATATATCTGCAGTGGGTTTGCAGCAAGAGGTGATGAAAGAACAAGAAAGTGATAGCTGTGGGCTTATTTATAGCACAGAGTACTTTCCAGTTTTTGTTCATTGAAACTTTAAGGATGACTGCCTCTTAGGGACTATGCCACAATAAATAATTTCTCTCCTTATTGGACAGCCTAGTGAAGTTTTCAGTGGTAACACCCTAAATGGGGAGTATAGAATTGCTTCTAGAAGGTCTGTGTACACTAAGATCATGCCTTCTTGCACAGCTAGAAAAGCAAAAAAGGATGGAGATCTTGAAAGCAGCTGTTAGTTATTCTTGCATAACTGAAATCAATAGCAATTGTATGTATCACTCCCTTGGAGTTGCCTGCTGACATGTTTCTACATCAGAGGATATTTAGAATCTTAATATTTCACAGATTTCTTCATTTCTGCAGATTTAAGATCCCTGATAATTTAGTGCTTAGTTTGAATATCAGATCACAAATTTTTAATACACCTATGTCATAAAATATGGTGTGTTATTTTTGAACTTCATTGTCTACCTGACTTGCTTTTTGTTAATTTTAATGATCAACTCCTTGGGGCAGAAGGGTTGTTCTAAGGTTTCACAGTAGTGAGTGCAATGATAGAGATTAAATATGTGGAACTGTGATGAACTGCATCCTTTCTGGCATGAAATCAAGACCATTCAGTTTCTGGTCATGAACTGGCTTTTGTTTTGACTGATGATGTATTCTTTCTTTTCAGACATCTAGGAGACTCAAAATACCTGCTAGCAAACTGTTTCCCTGTCTCCCTCAAATGGTTTTCCTTCACCTAAGGTTCATCTCTGGGTTTAAAAGTACTTCATTACTATAGCTATTGATAATATATCATCTGCAGAATTACAGAAATTAATTGTAGGCAATAGAGATATGAAAAACCTTCTTCTATCAGCCAGTCAGTCACCTGATGTAGGCAGAATTTAATTTAGTTTTTACTGCAGTGGACTCATTTTCCTACAGAAACTTACACATCACATCACTTTTGCTAATAGATATCCAGTCTTTTGTCTAAAAGTCATTTTTCTCTTCTGGCTTTATCACTAGGCCTGTCTCTCTTATTCATATGGCACCTCTTGACTAAAGACAGTGCAAAAGATAGGTCTCATAACCCATAATCTGTGCTTATTTTAATTTTTTATCTATTTTCTTTCAGTTAAGGAAACAATTTTTTTTTCTTTGTTGCTAGTTAAAGGACTGAAGAAGATCTTATCTTTATAGGACACTTTCAAACGTAGCTCCACCTATTAGGTTTTACCCTGTGTAGACATTGCTCCAACAACCTATCTTCCCTTCCAAAACCTTTTATTGGTGATACAAACTGTGATAGCACCAAGATCAATTGTAGAACCAAATATATTCATTCGTATTTAGCTTTTGATTTTAGTTTTCAGGTTAAAATTTATGTTTTTTCATTAAAGAAATATTTCAAGTTGCTTTGTGTATATATCAATAATTTATAATTAAATGTAATTGATGCATTCATTAATTTATAGGTCCACTAATAGATACAAAGATTTTTTATTGATAGTTTAATGATAAATATTAAGATTACTTTATTAGACTGAAGTAAACAGAAAAGAGTAATGGTTCATACTTGCAGCATAATAATGCTTAAAACTAGTATGATTTCCTTAGGGCTGCCATTGGTTTTATATTGATGACAAGAATTACAAAGTAAATAATCAAAATTTTTACTACTCTTGGCACAAGTACTTGGAAAATACGTTCAGTATTCTGACTTGTTCCTCACTTTCCATGCTGTTTTTTCTATAAACATTCCGTGAAATGTAGAGAAAATTCCACTTACCACTTGTTTGATTCTCCCCCTATGCTAGGATCTGTTACACATCAGTACATTTTTCATTCATGCTATGCCTTTATTGGTTTGAGGCAATTTATTAACTGTGATTGTTCAGAGACATTTTATACAGACAGCTCTTTCTTGATGTGGGTTTTTGGTCTTCCATAGCTATAGACACATGGCAAAAATAACTTTGTGCAGCAAGCCTTTTTGGTAACCAGCAGAGCTGCTGAGCAAAGGCTTACATAAGCATGGGTGGTAGCCATTAACCCTTTTTTGAAACTGTATGAATTATATTCTGAAAACCGAGTTTTAAATACAGATGAAGTTTGCATTTTCTGTTGTTGTAGGAACTAGCTGTGTGTTGTAATACACTGTTTAATGTCTTCTGGTTTGTTACTTTCTTAACCTGTAAAAAGTTGGTAATATTGGTAATATGTTCTGTGTTCCCCAGAGAGCTGTGAATCCAAATTAATTTATTAAAACATGCCTTGGAATCCTTAAATGTTACAAAACTACTATTGATTAATGAAACAATCCCTTTTGCTAAAATATTGGGGAAAATAGTGGTCTTGGGTGTATCTTGTCAGACTCAGTGTACATTCATAGTAATATATGAAAATCCACAAAACCCCATTTACTAGCATTTGTGTTTATAGTTTTTTTAACTTATCAGTTAAGATCAGTTAGGTATAAAAATTTCTTGTTTTCAGTATTACTATTCTGATTTATCTGGTGTTTTGGTTAAAGTAAAGGCATAATTTATTCTTTCACAATAGTAAAATGTACAGGTGACTAAAAATTCAATAATTTAGCTTTTTTCAGAGGAAGGAATAGCAAATTTATAGTAAGAATGGAACCATAGATCATAGCTTCAGCTTGATCTAGGAATAGGTTGAGTATATATGAAGGAGTTCACATACTTTTTCAGTAAAGGAAAACTGAAGTTAAAATTTTGGTTCAAGGTTCTTGAGGTTTTTAGTGCCATATATAATCAAATTGATAAATAAATATTATTTTGAAACTTAGATTGAATCTGTGTTTTATCATTCTAACATTCATAACCAGCTTCACTGGTAAATAGGCCATTTTGAGGGAATATAAGATATCTAATACAGTTACCAGATAGAGAGCTGAATCCTTTGTCATAGACCTTATATTTTTAGTGAACAGACTAAATGATCTTTTAATGCAGATTTATATTCCAGAATGGCAGAGAACAGAACTCATGTCATTTCAGGTCTCTGCCACTGAGAACTATCTTAGACAGCATGTACTCATGCAACCTGTTTTTGAAAGAAAAGGAATTAATGCAGAAACCCAGGAGATAGAAAAAGTTAGTTTTCCCTAAGCAGTACAAAATTATTTCTCTTGAATTCCTCTTCCAGAAGACACTAACATTGTTAAATTCTTCAGTGGGAATTTTTGGAGCCTCCACAATAATAGGGTAGCGAAGCGCCTTCTTAAATATCTTTAATTTCTCACCTTTCCCATTATTGTAGCATTATCCATGAAATGCAGTACCAACAGATTTTTATATTTGGGGAAAAAAAAATCAACAAGGTGTAAAAGAATCCAATAATTGTTTACATTTTGAAGAGGAAAGAGGAAAAATAAAATGTACTGCAAAAAGCTCTGTTTGTAATTTCAGGAGTTCAGTATATCAGAGTGGAAGCATTTAAATAAGAGGAAAAATGAATGTTATATTACCCAAGGAAAAATAGATAATTACAATACCTTTAATATTTAAAATTATTCTCAGAATGCCTGAGATATAATAAATTAGATAAAATATTAGGGTTATCTCTTTGTTGTTGTAATTTTAATATCATTAGAAACAGGACAATGTTCTCCTATATTGGAAGGAAGGATGATGGAATCACAAGGAAATGGGAGTCCCTAGGAGCCAAAACTCTACTATGTAGTTCCTGCATCAAAGCATTAAATTGTTTGCAAAATTTGTGTCATACTTCCTCTTACTTGACAAGTCTTATAATCAGCTTTTGGGGTAGATGTAAGCCTGGCCCGTCTTTTATCCTATTTCTTCCTGCTCTTTCTCTAAAAGCAGTTCAGGAGGTCACTGGCAACAGCTATGTTGCCTTTATGTTCTTTCCAGTCCTACTAGGTCCAAAAATTTTTATCCAGCGGGTTGATTGGTTAGTTGGGGGTTCTTTTGTTGTTGTGGGGTTTGTTTTTTGGGCTTTTTTAAGGCTGCCGTTTACATGATTTTTCTTAGATTTTCCAAACATGATGGGGAATATTTCTGCAGTTGCAGCTAAGAGGGTTTTAAAGACTGATAATACTAGAGAGCAATAACCTATTTATAATTGTAAAGCAGGCAATGATAAGTTTCCTTACTCTGTTGTAATGCTAATGGAGGTTGGGAAGTGTGCTTAAAGGGGAAAGATGCAGAAAAGCAAAGCCTTCAGAACTACTTGGCATTTTGGAACCAATAAGCTCTACAAAGGAACCATGAGAGCATTTGATGAGGGCACCTGTTTTGCAAGTTGCCTGTGATAAAACCTCCCATTGTATTTAAACAGAGGTTAGTTTCAACTAGTCAACTGCTGCCTTCAAAAAGGAGGTAATATAAAGCTAGCTAGCTTTCTGGAACAGCATTGTAGCTTCAAATGAATACTCTTTGGAGCAGGACATTTGCTGGGTTAGGGGTGGCATTTGGCCTGCTGTGAGGCATTGCTGACACTTAGTTTTCTGCATTGTAGGATACCACAAGCAATGTTATTGCACTTTCTTATGAACTTTCTGACCTAATGCCAAAACTTCTTCTGTCATTCCACAGTTAAAGGATATTCTGTGTCCTATGAAGCTTAGCTTATCCAAAATCAGGTTGAGGAGGATACATTGCCCTTGATTCCTGGTTTTATTGTGTTTGCTGAGCATCCTGACTTAGTGAAAGCTGTCCCTGCCCATGACAGACTGCTTGGATTAGATGATTGGTAAAGGTCCCTTCTCACCCAATGTAATGTATGATTTTGCCATATCTTAGCCAAATTGAGATTTGGCTAAGATACGGCAAAATCACGATCACAAGGCAGTGTAGTCATGAACACATAAGTTAGCAGATACTGTGAATAATACTGAGAAATTCAAATACATCATAAACATGCACGGTATAATATATCTTTTTTGAAAAACTAAATGCTTTTTATTATTAAGATACTTTTAAATACAGATGGTGGTGTCTAAAGAGCTTTTCTGAAAATAAACCTATGAAATTCAGTATGCCTATGTATTTTAATGAATAAAAAGTCAAATTAGTAGTAATAAAATAAAAAAGTCATTTGAATCTGAAAATGTTCTGCTACAGTTTTCACTACAGCAGGTGATCAATAACATAGTGGAGTGGAAAAACTAGAATTTATTTCATCATCCTTCTTGTGCATATGCTTACATTTCTAGGGGGTATGTCAGGCTCTACTGCTTCAGTGTCTAATAATATTTTTAATCCCTTTCATTCACATTGAAAATCAAAACATTCATTGCCCTTTCTGATCCAGGGTGGCAGGATCAAGAAATCTTACTGTGTACAGCTGAAACAAACAACCCTATGAAAAAATGATTGATAACTTTTACAGAGGTGTTTCCTTCCTTTGAAGATGTATGGGGGAGGGGCTGGGGGGAGTTTGGGTTTCCTATTGATGTAATAAGGGTTAAATGAAACGCTCACTCGCTCTGAATGAAAGTAGCCTCAGTGCCCTTATGTCCTTAATGAAAGGAACATAAGACCTGGGAGCTCATCGATATTATAGCAGGGACATTGTGGGCTGCTGAAAAGAAAATTAAACAGCTGAGACATGTTGGAATCCTTAATGCAGGAGGGAAATGCCCAATGTTTATAATAAGTGTTCTTCCTCATTAAAACCTTTAAAACACAAGCATAATTTGTTGACAAATTTTGTCAATAACTGGAGCTCAAAGGACCAAAGACATTGCTAACATATTAATTTTGTTTTAAGTGATACCAGACCCGTACTGGGAAAACCCTCCAGTTTTAACATGTTAATTTTGAGGATTCCCTCTTCCATGTTTGTAGAATGATTAATAATACATTAACTGCATAAAATGCCCAGCATAAAAAAAAAACAACCCTGTTCCAACTATATTTATTACAATGCTCAATATTTGCAGCTTTAGCATTTACAGGTAATAATCTAATCTCCTAGTTGTAAGTTTGGCTTAAACACCTAAGTATTTTAAACTGATACATTTTCATTTTTTTCAACTTCCCTTTCAGTGCTAGAGTCTTCAGGCTTCTCTGCCTTAGATTTATTTTCCTACACTCAAGATTGAGTTTAAAAAACCCAAATTTTCTTACTTGATATAACAATATGAACTTGGTATTTCTTAAAATATATAAACAAATTAACAATAAATCATGAAATAATTCAATTTTTTTGATTAAAATCACAGGATTTGGCAATACTGATTTACAGTTAAATCAATGGACATAAAATTCATCCTTCTTTATATGACATTACAAAAAACCCCTAATATGCTGTTTAAAATTTAATTAATGGAAAACCAGGTTGAAAGGGGACTTCAAGGATCATCTGGTCCCATCTTTTTGGCACAAAAACTGTCTAGACAAGATGGCACATCACCGTGTCCAGCTGAATCTTAAGTGTCCCATGTTGGGGAACCCATCACTGCGCTGAGGAAATAATTCCAATGTCTGGTGTTCTCATTGTGAAAACTTCACTCTTGTGTCTAATCAGAATCTCTTAGGAGTAACTTTTGCCCATTACTCCTCATACAGAGGGTGGCTACATTCTCTTTGTAACCACTCTTGAAATACTGGAACATGGTGATAATCTCTAAACTTTTTTTTCTCAAGTCTGAAAAAAACCAGTTCTCTCAGCCTTCCTTCAAATGGAAGAATCACAATCCTTTGATACTTTGCATCTCTCCTCTGGATCCTCTCTAGTCTTTCTGCATCTTTTCTGTAATTCTGACTTCTGGTCTACAAAACTATCTCTTTTCACCATAGTATTCTTAGCTTTTTACTCTCTAAATACAGTTGATTCTCTTTTATATTTTACTGCATATATTTTTAGGAGTCAGATTTTTTTGTAGGACTGTGCTGAGCTCTTGTAGCTCCACCAAAGAAGCACTGTGCAAGAATGTTCTAGTCATAGAATCATAGAATGCTTTGGAAGGGAAATATCTAGATTAAAAAAAAAAAAAAAAAAAATTGTCCTAAATCTCTAAATTTTTGCCTGTATCTGCTAAACTGGTCCTCTAAGAGCAAAAAGTCACAAAAATTATCTCAAGTTCTAGTGCACACTGTAGCCTCTTCTGAGAAGCAGCATATATCATTGTAGTCTTGATGGTGTTCTCATTTAGCCTTTCTCCTACCAGCCATCTACTAGCCTGGGAAATTGCTGCCGTTGGGTAGTACTGCTCCAGTGTCCCCATGGCGTCATGCTTCAGGTGAGTGCCAGTTAGGTCATCTGGAGATGTCTCAGTGACGTCAGACATGAATTATAAGAGGGAGAGAGACTGAGCTGCTTTTTGGCATCTTCCTAGTGTCAAAGGAACAAAATACATTCCAGAGCCTGGCCTGCTTTAACTTACCCATTTGTCATATAAGCATTTGTCAAAGTGTGAAATCTTCATGTTTGGAATACTTTCATGTGGAGGACTTTTGCATTTGAATAAGGTTCTCTAATGAAATTTCTGTATCAACAAAACCAATATGAATATTGTTTTTAAATGCCACTTGTTATGTGGCACTTCATTACTTTTGGTTACCTTTCCCTTTCATTGAGTGAATGCCATTGCCTTCGCAAATGCTGTTCCCTGAAACAGAGAAAAATTTCAGTTTTAAAATCAGGCAATTACTATTCATAGAAAGAAGTTTTCAGCCAGTAAATACTATAGAAGCCTGGATTGAAAAGTCACTGCTGCAATAGCCTGTCAGGGTCTGTTTTATTAATGGAAGTAAGTATTATATGTCTTTATTGCATAATGTGTTTTGCTGGAAGGTGAAGCTGTACAGCAGTGAGCTTTCTCTAGAGGGCTATTCTCTTGGCTTTATGTTGAAGACAGGCTTCAGCAGTAAATGGCTTTAAGCTTGTCAAAGAAAGGTTATTAAAAATGTTCCTGCCTTTCAGTCTCCATGGTCAATAGGTGCAAAAATTCAATACTGTAGGGATTTTTTTCTATTTAGTCATGTCATTTGGCATTTTGCCTCCAGCTAAAAATGAGATACCATCTGGTTTAAGCTCACTAATGATTCTGCATTGTTACCTGAACTGGTTCAATAGTTTATTATTATTTGTTAAGTAATAAACTTGCCTTCTGCTAATTGCACTTTGATTACTATGTTTTGTTAAGATTTTAAATCTCAGTGATTTCTTGAGGTGGTGATTTGAAATCATAGTTCTTCTGTACTCACAGACTTCTGTACTAGTGCTCTGGGTAATGTTGTTTTCTGCTGCCTTGACACAGTTCTTTTATCTCAGTATATGCTTGTAATGTAGTGAGACCTCATCTGCCTTAGGGCCTTTAGAAATTCACTGACTTCTGGTGTGAGGTGACTGGCAGGAGTTAAAGTGCAACTGCTGAGGACAGAGTTGCTGCTTTGTTGAGCACAGGCATTGGGTGAAATATAAGGTGAAGGATTATTTGGGGCTCTCTACAACAATAGTCATTGACATAGGAGCTGTGAATCTATCAGAGCATGCATACTTTGGCTACAGGTGATGGGAGGCTTTCACAGACCTGGGCATAATGCCTGAGTAAAGGAATCATCCAGAATAATGATGTCGCTATGATGGTCTATACTTATGCAGCATATCTGGAAACTATTCCTACACTTACAGCTGGTTCTGATGACTTCTGTGATACTTGCTGACTAGCAAAAATGTTGCGCTCATTGCAGAAATTTCTTGGATGTGAATTGATGGGCAGTGGAGCTTTGTTCCACTTCACAGTGGATGCTTACTAGAAGGGAGAATTTTCTCTCTGTGACACTGAGCAGGCCCTGGTCTTGGAGATGATGTTGGCTTGTTCCCAGATCCTACCCACCATAAAACTGCTCCTCAGGACTGAGGGATATCATAACATTTCTTGACAAACTTTACAGTTTCCTGATCATTCAGAATAGTGGAAGTCCAGCATAACTGAATACTAATGTAAGCTCATGGGCCTTTCTTTTTCTGATGACACCCACTGCAATCCAGACACATAGCACATTTTGTCATGCTAGAGTGTGGAAAAAGGTATTTTTCCCAACCCTCTAGCCTGAATCTAAGGTGATTTCAAAAAGAGGTGTTAGAAAGCATTAAGGGACTGTTTTGTGTGACTGACAGATCTAGGAGCAGCATTTTTATTGAAAAGAATGAACAAGGACTTTTGTTTGGTATTATCAGAGCTGGGATGTGTTCCTGTATTCACAAGATGAATTCAAGTCCTTCAAACTTGTCTAGAACTTTCAGAAAAGTAATTTATGTGATCAGACCACTGACACCTTGAAAAGCAATTGTTTCTCTGGAAGCGCTGCTGATAATGGATACAGAGATGCTTCTCTCATTATGAAAACTGATTTTGTGAGGTTCCTGCCCCAGCTGCTTTAGGTTATATGAGGCCAAAACCCAAATTGTTTTGCTATCTTATGTTCTAGCTACTGAGCAATGCAGAAAAGCAATCTAAAGACAGATCCCTTGTGACTTTTTGACAAAATCTATTAGCTTAGGAAGGAAATCTTACAATTTTGCAAGCAGCACCCTTCTCAGAAGGCAGTCTTTAAGGCCTTGAAACTGCTAAGATGTTTCAGTCTGAAATTTGGCTGTAGCATGCACTTATGTTACTTCTAGAGTATTTTATTGTCTTGATGCTGTGATATAGGTGGTAATTGCTTCATGATGTTGTGATTAAATATAGATAGACCACTTTAGTGCAAAACAGAAACTGTTTCAAATTCCTTGGGTTTAAAACTTTCAAGTTATACGTTTCAAATATTTTAGTTGCGTTGTTTTTCATTCTGATTTGCAGTAATGAAGTACATATGTATAAACTGGTAGGTATAATTGTGTCATTTACAAGGAGAATTTCTGTTTGTAGGCAGTATCTTTACTGCTATTGGCAAATATTTGCATGTAAAATCATTTAGAGTGGTATGAAAGCATGCTCTACATTTAGCTGTTACAATTTTCAGTAGCTACACAGCAAAAAAAAAAAGATGGTCTTTGATTGAGGTATATTGTTTTGAATTTTTAAGGTTTCATTTCTACTTCTTCTCACAGTAGTTTCACTTTTCCCTGTGGTTAAGGCCTTGCTTTTAGATACTTAAGATTTAGAAGAGGATTAATACAGGTCTGTGTTGGTTTCAAAGAGAAATTTGGTGACATCTTGAACTCTGCTTACTTTTTTTTTCTGAACAAGTCCAAGCCACACCTATCACACAAGATGTCAGGTATGAATAACTTACAATATCACATTTCTAATGCACTTTGCCTTTGGTTTCAGAAGAAAAGTTAAGTTTAATTTAATGACACCCACATTATTCACAGCCTAGGGCAGAAATGCTTTTACTTAGCCCAATATAAGCAACAGAAACTGTGAATATATATTCTATCAAAATCAACTATTCTTTTTATACCAAAACTCTGCTCTCTTTTTCTGTGGTTATTATAGGAAATTCAATGTAATAACTATTCAATAACACAAGAAACCTTAAGAGAATATTGCAGGATATGGGGTTTTAATTTTTAATATGAAATTGAAGGTAATTTGTTTTAGGAACATGATCATCATCATGTCATGGAAAATAAATGTCACTTCAGTGACCGACTGACTTAGATTTCAGCATGTTTTTATTTAATATAAGAAAAGTCTGAACAGATATTATTGATGATGAATTCATTGTCTAAAATATTTAGAAGATGCAGCTATTAGTTTTCACAAATGGAGAATTTAATGAATAAATCACAAGGGCAAAGAAGAAGTTAGCAAACGATCTGTACTTCAGTTGGTGAAAAGGTTAAATAACTTTTGAATTAAGTGCTTAAAAATATTTTCGGACTGATAATGGTAAGTGTGCTGTATAGTTGAAGAGGATCCAAAAGAATCCATAGTTGAACAGGACACAAAAGGATCTGTAAAATTGTGTGGAAATGGACTGTGGAAAACCAAAGTAGAGAAATTTAACAAACCATGAACATAGAAATAAACAAATATCACATAAAGTGCCAATGATAAGCACAACGTATGTTAATTCATGTAATTTCTAACAAACATGAATCAGAGAAAGCGGAGGTATGAAAACTGGCACAGAAGTTGAGAAGTTTTGGTGGAGGAGAAGAATGAGGGCAAAGAGGAGAGTAGAACAAAAGGGGAGAAAAGATAATGTGTTCAGATTATTCCCTGTAGGTTTTATATCTCTAAGTCTGTGATAGCCATCAGAACAAAATGTTCTGGTGATGGACTTTATGCTTACAGGACAAGGTTTATACAAGTTGCTACCCTCTCTGCATACCCCTGGATCTTCCTTGCAGTTTCCCTTGTTGAAGCTGAGAAGGGCTGCTTGGTGGGTATATTAAAGGCACTAGAGAGGAAAACATCACCCCATATGGATGATATAAGGTGCCAGAATCTGCAGTTAAACAGGAAAGAAACAAAATGAAGTCATTGTTTTCTTGGCTGGGGATGTGGAATCCCATCAGAGGAAGATTCCTCCCATTTGAGGAAGATTTTGCATAGACATATGGGACATTTCTATGAATACCTCTCACTGTGGTTCCCAAAGCCTTTCATAAACATGAAAGGGTTCCCAAAGTAAAATCTATCTAAATGCAGAATTCCTAAGAAAGTAAGGCTGTGTGAATCTGAAGTTCTGGGCTGGCTAATTATAAATGTTCTTGAATCTTAAAGTTTGGACCAGGAAACTTATTTTGGACATGGATGAGCCTTTCTTTCTCACTCCAGTCCAGGTCCATGCTCTCTTATTTTGAAAATATTTGGAATTTTTTTTCAAATCAATACAAGTCTAAATAATATGTGCTGAATTTTGTATCAGATTGATAATTTTACCCTCTTATCCAGGGCGTGTTAATTCATAATCTGTCCATATATTGCTCTTTATAATTAATGCTTATCTTACATTTTCCATTAATAAAATAAAGTGTTTTGAACCGTAAAAAATGTTAACTGTTCCTACTGGGCATATTCCCCAGGATGAACATTTCAGAAGAGTTTCTGAAAAAAATTAGTGGAATAAGAGAAGGGAGATGTTGGAAGATTTTTCACAGATGGGACAGGACTGCCAGGTAATGCATCACGAGCTTTTATTTTGGGCATCAGTCTCAGCCACAGACACAGGAGACGGCACAAGCTCATGTCTGCCACAAGCAGCTCAAGATCTCTTTGTTACAGAACATTTATAAGTTTTTCAGCCAATAGCATATTGCTAAAGCTTACAGACAATTGTTCTATCCAATCACTAAAAACCACACGTACACCTTCTTCAAACAATGCTTACTGGTTTGCTTTCTATTAACAGTACACAACACTGTTATTAAGCTTAAAACTTTCTATTATCTTGGTAAGCATATTTTTCTGCAGTCTTAAGATCTATCTAGGCCAAGCCTAAAAACTCAACTATTGTTTCATGTCCTTTCGTATTATTGTATCTTCCTTACTTCCAGGCCTTGCAGCTGCAGCTAGCTCTAAGTTCCCTGCTTTTTCTTTTCTGAGGCTTATTTTCACGGCTTCTGAAAGTCTTCTTACCTTTACTGCTTTCCACAGGGAGAGAAAAAAGCAGCAGTAATTCTGTGGCCACCAAACTTCTGTGGGCTTAGTTTTGCACTTTAATATTCCTTTTAAGTTTTGTGCTTCTTGTTACTGTCTCTTTTTACCTACGTATTTCTAGATTCTAAACTCTAACCAGAGGGGCAGGGATCTTTTTGTAATTAAATTAATTGGATTGGATCCTAAGTTATTTTTATGTAATTTTCATCTAATATATTTCCATTGTCTTTAGCTGAAATTTCTTCAGATTTGATGTAAAATTATTCTATATTCTTTCTAGTGTTTTGTTCCCTGTTCTGGGAGATGACAAAATAAATACAGGCAGAAGACCTCATTAAATCTCAGTTTATCTTATAGTTTCCCTGCCTGGTGCTGCCAGAAGGGAACAGCCGCTTCCTCCTGTTTCTGCTTGGGTCAGCTACCCCAGTCTGAGGGACTCATTATCCTACAGCTACCCAAGAACACTGTCACTCTCTTCTCCAGAGTTAGCAGCCACTCCTGGGTTATCTAACCAGAACAATTAGATTATGCTATACAAAGTTTATAGCTTTCTATTAGAAAGACCTGCAGAAACAAATGAGCCAGGTCATCTATTTGTGACTTAGAACCTCAAAAGTAAAACATTTTCGGAATGAAAGAGCAATCACTTAAAACACAGTAGTGCAGCATTATGAAATGGAAAATAATGCAACCTGAAAATTTTCCAAGTGTAAAATGAAGCTATGGTTATTAAACCAGAAATCATGCTAGGCTCCAGTACCTTAGCTGAACAGTCACACCTCCACTGAAATCATATCTAAGAATGGAAGGAAAGCTTTTCCCAACATTATCATGTAATAGGTGTGTTCCAACTCATGTGAAAAAATACCAAGTTATAGAGTGAATGTTCATAGGATATACATTAATTTAATGTGAAATTTTGTTCAGGGTGGAGTTCATGTCCTTAAAAGCTTATTTTAATTCTTGTTACAAAAAAAAGGGACAATTGTTTTTTCTTTGTTCTGTTTCAGTATTCTGAGACAAGTGTGATCATCTGGGACTTCTTCTTCAGGGATGTGGTTGCTCATTAAATGTTGGCACCTCTGTTTTTCCTGAGTTGTATTTTCATGTTTAATCAATGTGTATACATATGAATCTGTCACAAGGCCTGACCCTCATATTTAAAGCCTATTTTTATGAAAACATTCCTCTGCTTTAGCGGAGGAAAAACTGTGTTTATTCATCAGTGTAGTAAATATAGTGACTTTTATTTCTTTTTAAATAAACACATGAGACAGTAAAAAATGAAGTCAGTGGTCTTCAGATTTTCCTTCTCATACTTTGAAGTCATACAGAAGTCAAGCAAAGAGAATCTTTTTGTTAGTTTTCACTTGTGTCATGTCTGGATGGTGAGACATTTTCCACACAGGACAAATTCAAGGCATTCATTGAGATTTTTGGGTAGGGCAGATATCCAAGGGCTGTTTGTGCAGTTTACAATTTCTCTTCTGAGCAGTTCAATCATCAAGTAATGAAAAATGTTGCTTACATAGCAGAAGCATCACACTCATTTGTCCTGTGGGCATTCCTCTGCCTGAAATTAAAACCAATTACAGTAATAGACCTTGGGCTGACTGCTTTAACTTCTTTATTCTACTGAATCTCAGAAGAGGAACAAATGTACTTAAATGTGTTTTGATACAACTATTACCATGAATACAAATACTCTGTTGAATAAGAAAAGTAACATTCTTCATTTTTTCATGTACAAATGCAAAGCCTCTTCCATCTTTAAAGTTTCCTGATCCATTCTGTGAACTGATTTCTTTTGAACACCCTAGGGTGAAATCATACATTCCTTCTGAGCAGGACATACTCCCATGTCCTTGTAGCTGATAGGTTCTCATAGTGCTCTTAGAGCCTGCAATGCAGCTTGGAAATGCATTTTCTAAGAGCAGCAAATTTTAGCTATAATTGATATATTCATTCTCTGTGAATAAAGCACTTCTTCTTGTCTCATACCACCACTAGCAGAGCACCAGCCCTTGACTTCCTCCCACCAGTCTGGATAGCGACCAACCTGTAGGAAACATCCAGATGGCATAAAATATTTTTTTGGAATTGGTATCTGAAGCAAGTTCAATGAACAGCTTGTTCTGCTCCCCAGTTAAAAAAACATGTGGGAGATGGGGAACAATAGGGTACTGTAGGACAAAAAGAAAGTCCTAAATGACCACTGCTTCTTTTTGCTCTCTTTCTACAGCAAAAGACACAATAGGTCTCATGGTCAAGAATTATATGAATAGCAGAAGAACCTTATATTTAGAAGGTTTTAAGTTACTGATAAAATTTTTTAAAATATTCAAGAGTTCTCTCAAAATGGTCTTGAAACTTTTTTTTTTTTCTCTTCATACATTCTGAGAGCTTGGGGTAGGCAAATAATTGCAAACTGCAATTTCATATAATAACACAAGAATGCAACTTTTATCTGACTGACAAAACCATCTCCACTGATGAAGATTTTTCCCATTTCTAACTTGTATTTTGATGGAAGTATGAGGCCATGATGCTGTGAAGGAAGACCTTGATAGCAAACTTGTGTCTTTAATTATCTGGGCAAAGAAATTAAATTCCTTTGGTTGACCTGCAATTAAACAAGTTATGCTTTCCTCTGCCTTGTGTTTGAAGAATTCCTTTGGTGTCAGTGGATGCATTCATGATCTTTAGGATAACCTCAGCTGGGCAGGTGCAAGTTATTATTTTAAAACTGAAAGGATCTGAAACTCTCTGAAGATAATACCTATGTCCAGGGTTTTGACTGCACCTTGTATAGACCTCCACAGTGTAATCTGGCTACTGATAACACTGCAGATGCTGTGCCATGGGCTTTCATTACAGGATACAGACCTCAGGAAACAGGCAGGAGCAAATGATATTATTCTTATTATCCATATAAATAGCTGTTTCAAAGCTGGTCTACATACATCAACTGAAGTTCTAATCATGTTTTTATACTACAAAGTAAACATAATCTTTAGAAACAATGATCTAGAAGAGGCAATTTATATATTTACTCCTGGAAAACCAATTGCTGTGTCTTCTGTGCATGCAAGTGGTTTTTAAATATATTCTGTCCTTCAAGCAGGGAATCTTTGTTTAGCTCTTGTCCTATATTCTGACTGATTTATTGTAATCTCTAGGTTTACACAATTTAGTGAATTCTCAGAACTTTCACAGACTTCATGAAGTTTAGTCCTCCTGACTTATAGCCTTAATGCTAGGATATTTAAAAGGACCTGGAAGGTCAATTATTTTTTTCTTACTGTAAGTAAGTAACAGAGAGAAACCAGTACTTTGGACAATACCTAGAATTCAGAGGTTAACAGGAAAACAACATCAAGTAAAGGTATTCAAGAAAAAGAGACAAGTCATGTAAAGTCATGCAAAGTCATGTAATGTCAGACAACAACTTATTTGTCCTAATGCAATTATTTTCCGGAGGAAATATGTTAATATACATTCATCTAATATTCTCAAACACCAGCATCTATCTTGTGCCATATAGCAGTATCTATATATGAGTTCATCTCAGAACCGTTTAGTAAAATACCCTGGGTTGAAGTGATTACTGTAAATATACTTTCCATATAAAGAAGCACCTTTCCATATGTCCTCAAGATGTGTGCTTTCACTGAGAAAGATTCTTTATTGGATAAGCACGGAGAGGAATTCAGAAAAACTCAAATATAATCTAACAGTGCCATTATGAGTGAAATTAATTTGGTCAAGCCACTTCATCTTCCTGCATCTCAGTTTCTATGTGTATGAACTAGGGGTCTAGTGCAATCCATGTGAGGCACTATTAGCTAAGAAATTCTGTTCAATTTTCCTTTTAAGGATAGAGCATCCCCTCTCCACCTTCTCAGATTATTTGAAGGTTCTTCCTTATAGCTCCACATTTAGCAATTAAAGATAAGTAAGTGACTTTTTAGTAAAAAACGTTTTATTCTGTTAAACAATGCAGTCTTGCATATACAGTATTTCAGTGCAATTTTGTCACTACTTTTGACTTTTAAAGCCTCGGGATATTATAATGGCTTATGGCTATGTTGCTTTTTGAGCATATATAGAATAGCTACATTTTTGCTTTCTCTTTTTCTTTCATAAGTTTTTTTGTGGTTTAATTTATGAATGTTTGGGCAGCTGTTGGTCAGTATGTACTCACACTTTTTTTTCCCTTCCTATCTCACAGTCCTTTTGCTGGTATAATATTTTTATATCCATGTATATGTGTATGGTTGAATGCAAGTGTACATACAGTTGTGCACATCCTGTATATACGCCTGTTACGTCAACTAGTAGTCATCAGTCATAAAACCTTGAGAGTGAAAGCCCACCAGTTCCAGGGGGAGGGAGTTATGGAGTATAAATCAGCATGATTTAGATGTAAGCGGTTCCTTGCTGTGTTGGGATGAAGCCTTAAATCTGCCTAAATAGTCTGTTGACTACAGGAGATTACTAATCAAGGATTCTTTGTCTTTTATTAACACTAAGGAATGCTTAATTTCCCCTGCATATAAGAACACTAGGCAAATACAGTCTAGGACACTTTACTTATCTGTACATCCAGAAAAAATAAAATTATCTGTCTTTTTCAGGATTTTAAATAGGAAATAAATAGCAAAGCTATTGAACATCTCAATGTTCTGCCGCTAGAGAGCACCAAAATGTTTGCTTGTAATGGAATGATCTCATTAACTCCCTTCACCTTAAAATAATGTTTTTATGTTGTACAAGTCTCTTCTAAAATGTCTCCCTGATTTTGGCCCATTTTTAATATACATGTCTAATGAGAAAATATCTGTTTCTAGGTATATCAGAAAGTATAATTTAGACTTTAGGCTTGCAATAGTTAAGCCCTATTTCTTTCACAGATCTTCCCACAAAAGCCAAACAAATTTTCTAATTCTGCCAACAGACATTTTGAGCACGTGAGTTTGTGGCATTCAATTTTATTGAGCTAGGGTAAAGTGAAAAACACAAATTATGATTAGAGACAGAATTCTGGCTGTTTTTTCTAGATAGAACTGCAATTAATGTGATTGTATCAGCATTTGAGTTGAGAGACGAAAATCTGATCCTGACTTGCTGCCAAAAAATGAGAAGTGCTCATTAAAAAGACATGAAGGTTAGGGCAGATTTTAGATATAGACTTCCTTGCTTGCTTCTGTGCATTACAGTCATAATACTGCAACCTAAATGGAAATGCTGATTCAGCTGTGCTTGAAAACAAGAGAATGTGCAAGATAATGGATTTTTTTTTCCACTTTTAGGAAAAGCTTACATGATAAATCCAGGATTTTTATTCTCAGTGTTTGAGGAAGAAATATCCTTAGCTGTGAAGAGTGTACTTACTGTTCAAAAGGAGTTCTAGCTTTTCTGTATGATTCAGAAAGATTCTCCAGACCCTCATCACATGAGGATCTGTACTCTATTCCCGGGCTTGCAAGGTTCACCTTGATGACCACAGTATTGCAATATCTGTTCTGTCATCTCATGACACAAAAGAACTAGAGTAAGCTGAGGGTGTCCTTTTTAGTAAGTAACCTAAGTCAAAGGATCTCAGCGAATGCCTTTGTCTCGTAGAAGATGTACAAGAGAGTAGATTGAGAATCCAATTAAAAATGTGTGACAATTATATGGAATGTGGTTGTTCTCCAGTCCTGAATTGTGAAGCTTTAGTGATACTGAGTCTCTGAAGAAATATACATATGTAATATTCTGGACTAGAATGGCTACTAGAGCTGTGAAATAGAGATGCATAGTTTCTGCTATCTTAGCAAATAACTAGCATATGTAATTTGAAATGTTAGGTTTTGATTATTGTGGAAATAAAGACCCAGGCTTATTGGTCTACCAAGAATACTGATTTATGGAATTTAATTCACCTTGGTAGATTTAACTGTACATTCACAAATAAGTAAGCAATAATATTTCAATGCATTAATAGCACAGGTCCAAGCAAAAAGGAGCTCTTCTTCTGGACAACACATCATTATGTGTTTTAAACATAAAGCAACCTTTCTTTCTAATTGCAAATATATCAGCAAGAGCACTGCTTATTAACTTTCCTGAAAAAAGTCACAACTGTGTAAACACTGATCAATCTTGTGCTAAAAATACGCATTACAGGACCTAATTTATCTGTAAAAGGCTGAAACTTTAGTAAAATCAAGTTACCTAAATGTCTAAAGGTCCGATATAATTGGTGTTTGTTGCACACACATCCAATAGATGATCCTACTGGATTCTAGAAGTACCAAGCCTTGCTATTGAGAAAATAAATCTCTTTCTTAAAGCCCATAAAAAGAGGAACAAAAAATACAGTAATAATCGCCAGCTTGTTGTACAAATCATGAGGATCTGCAGGACTTGGTATTAATTTCAATAGGTTTGATTCAACTGAGTCCTCAGTTAATAAAATAAAGAACAAAATATGCCAAAACACCTGAGCACAAAAAATATAGTCAAATACATCTGCTTCTTTAGCTAATTCCTTAACTATAACTTCTTGTGTAAGTGTCTTCTTAGGTCTCATTCAATAGCCAGAGACTTTTGTTCTTATATTTAAGCGGTTGATGAAATACTGTGCCGAATAGTCACAATCTGATAAATATGGGCTAATTGCCTCATCCAGAACCATCCAAAGTTCAGAAAAAGGTTAAATTCTCACATGGCAATTATTTATTAAAAGGAAAAATCAGTTTTGCCTATTCTTCTGGTGGTATCACAGAAGCAAATCAGAGAATAGTTTAAGTTGGATAAAAGCTTTAAGATCATAAAGTCCAACATTTAACTGAGAACTACTAAGTCCACTACTAAGCCATGTCCTTAAGGCAAATATTTTAAATAGCTCCAGGGATTCCATCACTGCCCTAGGCAACCTGTTTCAATGTTTGACAACTCTTTGGGTAAAAAAAATTCTTCCTAATATCCAGCCTAAGCCTCCTCTGGTGCAACTTGAGATAATTTCTTCATGTCCTGTTGTTTGCTACCAGGGAGAAGAGGCCAACTTCTACCTTGCTACAATCTCCTTTCAGGGATTTGTTGAGAGAGAAGGTCCCCCCAAGCCTCCTTTACTCCAGGCAGAGCCCCCACCTCCCTCAGCTTCTCCTCATCACACTTGTGCTTTAGAATTTTTACCAGTTTGATTGCCTTTCTTCAGACACTCTAAGTTTTCCAAGGTGACTAAATAATTTTTTTTCAGAATTACATTTTAATAGTACTACTAAAAAATGAAAGAAATATTTCTATGTGATCATAAATTTATTATTTTTTTCAAAATTTATTACTTCAAGGAATTCTCTAGATACACTTTTTGATTTTTTTTTTATACCACTGATTTATTGCATATGTTTACATTGGAATAGAGATATAAAGGATCATTTTCATTTATGTTTTAAAGTACATTGTCCAACTGCTTCTCCCCAAATCATATTTTTCCTGGCTGTGATTAACTCACATTGCACTGATGACAATAAATATCAAATGAAAGAAGAAAAAAAGAAAAGGTGAAGCAACTCCATTGTAGTAATTATATTACTCTGGAAATAAAGAGGTGGATCACTAAAATCTAATTTGGAAGTGATGAAGTGCATGTGATTGCCAAGTAATTATTTCTGCACAGTCATTGTCCATGGGGAGAACAGAATTATTGGACACTACACAATGTTAACGATGGCATAGTATGGCAACCTCATGAACATGCAGAAACATTGGTCTTTTGAGGACATTTTGTGACAATTTGTATTCATCCAAAAGTCTGCATTAATGTGTGCACCAAAATCAGTCTGTGTTAGCAGCTTTTGTTGCTGTTTATTTTTGCAGAATAAAACTTGAATGTGACATTATGACTAGAATTTAACTTTATATGTTGACTCACTTGCAGAAGATGAAGAGATGTTGGGAGAGACATAGAAAGAAAAATGAGGCAGTTTTGGAAGTATGGAACATTTAAATTTTGCTTGTAATACTATCGGAAGATTTTTCTAGGCAATGGGAAATGCAACCATGGCTCCATGATTATATTTTAATACTGATAGTATTTTCATTCTATTTCACACTTGTATTTCAGATCCAGTTTTTACTAACCTAAAAGAATGAATTTTTCTTCAGCAAGAATGACAATATCTCATAGTTGACTATTAGAAAAAATGCCAAAGACAAAATATTAAACCATAGATGCACTAATCTTATACCAAGGGTCTTGCTTCCATAAAGTATGTAACAGTATCAGAAATTCAAATTTTATCTTAATTTTAAAAATTGAAACTTGTTTTACACAGTTTTTGTTTGCAAGCTCTATTCATATACAATGCAGAAGATCTGCTGAGTATTCAGAATTTCCAGCAAAGTCCTGCCACTAGCTGGAAAGGAGCTCATGGTTAGGCTGAAGCAGAACATCTTTTTAAACTGAAGAACCAAACATGCTCTATTCTGAGAACATTGCATTATTATTACTAGATTCTTCTTATTTGGAGGTAATAGCACTGTAACTGTCCCCAGTATCCAACTACAATGATACCGTGACCCAAATACCGCGGAAGCAGTCTCCTGGGATTTGCTCATGTTCTACTAACTTGACTCACATAATCACGGAAAACTTAAGTTTGTAAGGGACCTCTGCAGGCCATATGGTCCACTCTCACTTCTCAAGTAGGGTCATCTAGAACAAACTGTCCAGGATTTTGTCCAGATGGCATTTGAGTATCTCCAAGGTGGGAGACCCTCATGACAGCTCCAGCCAGCTTGTTCCCGTGCTCAGTTTTTCCACCACTACTGGTAGATATAATGGTGCTCATTTTAGGTGTCCATAGAGATCAATTGCCAAGTTACCCAGTATCTACTTCAAATGAATGCAAAATTGTCTCTAGAAATTGTAAAAACAAATGAACAAATGAAAACATGACTACTACCACCACCACCAAAATTGATGTCAAAGTCCACATTTTCTCATTCTAAAATAGATCAAAAATACTACCTGGTTAAGTATTCTGTGAATACTAATCAGTGTTGTAAACTGTTTCCAAGTAGAAAAGTTAAAGACATACATTCTTCTAACAGTTCTTTGTTCTAAGTTACTGTAAACTAATGGTTACTCTGCTTTTACTTTAGAAGAGTTAGAAATTATGCTGATGTGGTGATTATGAACTCTTTGGAGTAGCCTTTTTATGTTCCAATTGGTTTTGAGGCTCCTCTGTTTACGACTTGACTCACTGATGAGATTAGAGACAACTTTTTGAAACTGCTTCAGGCCTGTCCCCACTCCCTCATCAGTGATTTAAAATTCTCAGCAGGTAGATTATAAATAAGGGGTTGTCTTATTTGTCTATTAGGAATACTGTCTATTACTAATAGAATATACTGACTCTAAAAGTAACATCCTATGACTTGCACCCATTTGATTGTTTTATCAGTGGTCAGAATTCACCGATAAAGTATACAAAGTTTTTCTGGTACTGTGGCATGAAACATTCATGTAATTTTGTTTTCCAAATCAGCAAGTTCTTTATAGAAGTTTTTACCTAATTTTTTACTCTAAGTGGTAGATTCATAGACCCTAATGCTCATTTGTAGTCTAATCTCATGGAAATGTTTTATCAGCAAATTTATTTGTCAGGGTTTTATTCTGGGCTAGGGAGCCACCTCCACCCTATTGGATAACAGCGAAATGTGATTCCAAAAGCATTTTCTGAAAGGCTTGGCAAAAAAGGCTTATGATTTAGAAGCCACAAAGTAAATTAGAGATTAGTGGTAATAAAAGTAGGAATTCAGATTGAGAATTACTAATCAAATATAATTTGTAATTCTTTTTTTCTGATCCTGCTTTGCTGAAGTCAGTGGGAGGAGATAGAATCAGGGCTTAAAATTTCCATTTTCTAAGCAATATTTGAAGTTGCAGCTAGCAAGATTTGCATGCAATTTTTTATGCATGTACTTGCAGAACTGAATTTCAACCAAGATCTGCGTTTAGAAAGCAAGATGTGGAACAGTATTGAATGACTTACATTGCATTTGGCCCATACAGTGTATAGAATATTTTAGCAGAGCAAGGGCATGATATTTTAGTAAAAGCTTGTCTGCACAAGCCAGCTTTCAATCCAGGTGACAATATTAAAGGCAGTATCCTTGAAACTCCCCTGGAACAGTGAGAATAAAGAAAAACAATGGCATTGTGTACTGGGAAAAGAGTGTAAAACAACATGTATTAACCAATAGTAGCTTGCTAAGCCTGTGGACCCCGTTAAACCCTATAAAAGTGTACTAAAGATAGAAATAAACAACGTTCACTATACCTCTGTGAGGACTCAGTGAATAGTCTGAGCGGTTTTCTATTACCTAGCATCCTAACAGGGACCCTTTGTGGGCAAAGGGACCAGCTCAGCAGGTCTGCACAGCGGGGAAGAAGACCAGGGCCAGCAGAGCGGATTCGCACGGTGGATCAGAGCTGGGTTGGCGGGTTTGCATGGAGGTGAGACGTGGAAACGGACCTAAGCTGGGGAAAACTGGGATGGAGGGGTCTGGGAAGAAGACTGAAGGCAGGTAAGCGTTGGCACCCAGGGAGGAGGGGTCGCTCCCCTTCCCCCATCCACAGGGCTGTGTTGCTGTATTTTATATATTAGTAAAGGCCTGTATGCACAAACCAGCCTTTGAAATAAGTCGTGATATTAAGGGCTAAAATCCTTGAAACTTGCCTGCAGAAGAGAGAGTAAAGCAAAACAATATCCTTGTGTGTAGGGGAAAATATGTAAACAGTGTGTGTTAGCCAATAGTAGCTTGCTCTGCCCACAGACCCTGTAGAACCCTATAAAAGGTGTGCTAAAGATAGAAATAAACGGCGTTCACAATTACTTCTGTGAAGACTGGTGAATAGCTGGCGGTCTCTCAATATTTGTCGCTCTGAACGGGACACCCTGCGGGCAGGGGGGCTTCAGTGGATCCACGCACGGTGGGACGGAGCCTTGGACCGAGGTTGGTGGAGCGGATCTGAGTGCAGATAGACGCTGCTTGGATCGGTACCAGATAGGCGGCTCATGAATCAACGGGGGTGAGTCGCTGGGGGAGTCCGAAGGCAGGGGCGTGGTAGAAGGCTCGCAACCTTCCCCCCTACCGCCGAGCCGCTAGCATGGATGTGGAATTTGCGGCAGCAGATAAACTGCTTCTCTGCATCCTCGTTAAACGAGGCGGAGCAGCCCGGGAAAAGGACCTGGATATGCTCATTATATGGGCTAATTGTCATGGGCATTTGCAGTGCCCACACTGCTTTTTGCGGTGCAAGAACGGACTGATATATCGGCTCTGATATGGGAAACGGTAATTACGGAAAAGAGCAAGGACACTGTGTCTCTCGGTCGAACTTGGTAGATTATAATTAATACCTTAAAAGACAGAAAAGTGAGATATGCTGAGGCTGTGAGCCCCGTAATTCTACCTGCGTCACAGCGGCAGATGCCTACACCTCCCACTGCTGGGCAAGCTATCTCCTATCTATGCTGCCCATAGAGAGAGGGAGGGAGAGTCAGAGAGAAGAAAATAATGAGAAAGAAATTCCACAGCGAACGCTGAAACAAC